>NC_069505.1:414327590-414670090 GCF_027579735.1 Bombina bombina
AGAGACCTATACACACAGACTGAGAAACCTATACACACAGACTGAGTGACCTATACACACAGACTGAGTGACCTATACACACAGACTGAGAGACATATACACACAGACTGAGAGACCTATACACACAGACTGAGGGACCTATACACACAGACTGAGAGAGACATAAACACACAGACTGAGAGACCTATACACACAGACTGAGAGACCTATACACACAGACTGAGAGACCTATACACTCAGACTTAGAGAGACCTATACACACAGACTGAGAGAGACCTATACACACAGACTGAGAGAGACCTATACACACAGACTGAGAGAGACCTATACACACAGACTGAGAGACCTATACACACAGATTGAGAGACACCTATACACACAGACTGAGAGACACATATATACACAGACTGAGAGAGACATATACACACAGACTGAGATACCTATACACACAGGCTGAGAGACCTATACACACAGACTGAGAGACCCATACACACAGACTGAGTGACCTATACACACAGACTGAGTGACCTATACACACAGACTGAGAGACCTATACACACAGACTGAGGGACCTATACACACAGACAGAGAGACCTATACACACAGACTGAGTGACCTATACACACAGACTGAGAGAGACCTATACACACAGACTGAGAGAAACCTATACACACAGACTGAGAGACCTATACGCACAGACTGAGAGACCTATACGCACAAACTGAGAGAGACCTATACACACAGACTGAGAGAGACCTATACACACAGACTGAGAGAGACCTATACACACAGACTGAGAGAGACCTATACACACAGACTGAGAGACACCTATACACACAGACTGAGAGACCTATACACACAGACTGAGAGACCTATACACACACAGACTGAGAGACACCTATACACACAGACTGAGAGACCTATACACACAGACTGAGAGTCCTATACACACAGTCTGAGAGACCTATACACACAGACTGAGGGACCTATACACACAGACTGAGAGACCTATACACACAGACTGAGAGACCTATACACACAGACTGAGAGACCTATACACACAGACTGAGAGACCTATACACACAGACTGAGAGAGACCTATACACACAGACTGAGAGAGACCTATACACACAGACTGAGAGACACCTATACCCACAGACTGAGAGAGACCTATACACACAGACTGAGAGAGACCTACACACACAGACTGAGAGACCTATACACACAGAATGAGAGACCTATACACACAGACTGAGAGACCTATACACACAGACTGAGAGAGACCTATACACACAGACTGAGAGAGACCTATACACACAGACTGAGAGAGACCTATACACACAGACTGAGAGACCTATAAACACAGACTGAGAGACCTATACACACAGACTGAGAGACCTATACACACAGACTGAGAGACCTATACACACAGAATGAGAGAAACCTATACACACAGACTGAGAGACACCTATAAACACAGACTGAGAGACACCTATATACACAGACTGAGAGAGACCTATACACACAGACTGAGAGACCTATACACACAGACTGAGAGACACCTATACACACAGACTGAGAGACACCTATATACACTGACTGAGAGACCTATACTGAGGGACCTATACACACAGACTGAGAGACCTATACACACAGACTGAGTGACCTATACACACAGACTGAGTGACCTATACACACAGACTGAGAGACCTATACACACAGGCTGAGAGAACTATACACACAGACTGAGAGACCTATACACACAGACTGAGAGACCTATACACACAGACTGAGTGACCTATACACACAGACTGAGTGACCTATACCAGTGATTTTTAACCTTTTTTTTGCCGTGGCACACTTTTTTACATTAAAAAATCCTGTGGCACACCACCATCCCAAATTTTTTTAAAAATCACACATTGTAGCCTAATACAGCATATATATATACACATACACACAAACACACACATACTGTATGTACTGTGCTGTTATGCCATGCCTCCTACAAACTACCCCTGCACTGGGAGTAAAAAACAAGCAAAGTTTAAAAAATATGTCACTCTGTTGTCAGTCTGCCGTGGCACACCTGAGGATCTCTCATGGCACACTAGTGTGCCACGGCACACTGGTTGAAAAACACTGACCTATACACACAGACTGAGGGACCTATACACACAGACTGAGAGAGACATAAACACACAGACTGAGAGACCTATACACACAGACTGAGAGACCTACACACACAGACTGAGAGACCTATACACACAGACTGAGTGACCTATACACACAGACTGAGTGACCTATACACACAGACTGAGGGACCTATACACACAGACTGAGAGAGACATAAACACACAGACTGAGGGACCTATACACACAGACTGAGAGAGACATAAACACACAGACTGAGAGACCTATACACACAGACTGAGAGACCTATACACACAGACTGAGAGACCTATACACACAGACTGAGAGAGACCTATATACACAGACTGAGAGACCTATACACACAGACTGAGTGACCTATACACACAGACTGAGTGACCTATACACACAGACTGAGAGAGACCTATATACACAGACTGAGAGACCTACACACACAGACTGAGAGACCTATACACACAGACTGAGAGAGACCTATATACACAGACTGAGAGACCTATACACACAGACTGAGTGACCTATACACACAGACTGAGTGACCTATACACACAGACTGAGAGACCTATACACACAGACTGAGAGACACCTATACACACAGACTGAGAGACACCTATATACACAGACTGAGAGACCTATACACACAGACTGAGTGACCTATACACACAGACTGAGTGACCTATACACACAGACTGAGAGACCTATACACACAGACTGAGAGACACCTATACACACAGACTGAGAGACACCTATATACACAGACTGAGAGATCTATACACACAGACTGAGTGACCTATACACACAGACTGAGTGACCTATACACACAGACTGAGAGTCCCATACACACAGACTGAGAGACCTATACACACAGACTGAGAGACCTATACACACACAGACTGAGAGACACCTATACACACAGACTGAGAGACCTATACACACAGACTGAGAGTCCTATACACACAGTCTGAGAGACCTATACACACAGACTGAGGGACCTATACACACAGACTGAGAGACCTATACACACAGACTGAGAGACCTATACACACAGACTGAGAGACCTATACACACAGACTGAGAGACCTATACACACAGACTGAGAGAGACCTATACACACAGACTGAGAGAGACCTATACACACAGACTGAGAGACCTATACACACAGACTGAGAGACCTATACACACAGACTGAGAGAGACCTATACACACAGACTGAGAGAGACCTATACACACAGACTGAGAGAGACAAATACACACAGACTGAGAGAGACCTACACACACAGACTGAGAGACCTATACACACAGACTGAGAAGAGACCTATACACACAGACTGAGAGACCTATACACACAGACTGAGAGAGACCTATACACACAGACTGAGAGAGACCTATACACACAGACTGAGAGAGACCTATACACACAGACTGAGAGACCTATAAACACAGACTGAGAGACCTATACACACAGACTGAGAGACCTATACACACAGACTGAGAGACCTATACACACAGAATGAGAGAAACCTATACACACAGACTGAGAGACACCTATACACACAGACTGAGAGACACCTATATACACAGACTGAGAGAGACCTATACACACAGACTGAGAGACCTATACACACAGACTGAGAGACACCTATACACACAGACTGAGAGACACCTATATACACTGACTGAGAGACCTATACTGAGGGACCTATACACACAGACTGAGAGACCTATACACACAGACTGAGTGACCTATACACACAGACTGAGTGACCTATACACACAGACTGAGAGACCTATACACACAGGCTGAGAGAACTATACACACAGACTGAGAGACCTATACACACAGACTGAGAGACCTATACACACAGACTGAGTGACCTATACACACAGACTGAGAGACCTATACACACAGACTGAGTGACCTATACACACAGACTGAGTGACCTATACCAGTGATTTTTAACCTTTTTTTTGCCGTGGCACACTTTTTTACATTAAAAAATCCTGTGGCACACCACCATCCCAAAATTTTTTTAAAATCACACATTGTAGCCTAATACAGCATATATATATACACATACACACAAACACACACATACTGTATGTACTGTGCTGTTATGCCATGCCTCCTACAAACTACCCCTGCACTGGGAGTAAAAAACAAGCAAAGTTTAAAAAATATGTCACTCTGTTGTCAGTCTGCCGTGGCACACCTGAGGATCTCTCATGGCACACTAGTGTGCCACGGCACACTGGTTGAAAAACACTGACCTATACACACAGACTGAGGGACCTATACACACAGACTGAGAGAGACATAAACACACAGACTGAGAGACCTATACACACAGACTGAGAGACCTACACACACAGACTGAGAGACCTATACACACAGACTGAGAGAGACCTATATACACAGACTGAGAGACCTATACACACAGACTGAGTGACCTATACACACAGACTGAGTGACCTATACACACAGACTGAGAGACCTATACACACAGACTGAGAGACCTATACACACAGACTGAGAGACCTATACACACAGACTGAGAGAGACCTATACACACAGACTGAGAGAGACCTATACACACAGACTGAGAGACCTATACACACAGACTGAGAGACCTATACACACAGACTGAGAGACCTATACACACAGACTGAGAAGAGACCTATACACACAGACTGAGAGACCTATACACACAGACTGAGAGAGACCTATACACACAGACTGAGAGAGACCTATACACACAGACTGAGAGACCTATACACACAGACTGAGAGACCTATAAACACAGACTGAGAGACCTATACACACAGACTGAGAGACCTATACACACAGACTGAGAGACCTATACACACAGAATGAGAGAAACGTATACACACAGACTGAGAGACACCTATACACACAGACTGAGAGACACCTATATACACAGACTGAGAGAGACCTATACACACAGACTGAGAGACCTATACACACAGACTGAGAGACACCTATACACACAGACTGAGAGACACCTATATACACTGACTGAGAGACCTATACTGAGGGACCTATACACACAGACTGAGAGACCTATACACACAGACTGAGTGACCTATACACACAGACTGAGTGACCTATACACACAGACTGAGAGACCTATACACACAGGCTGAGAGAACTATACACACAGGCTGAGAGACCTATACACACAGACTGAGAGACCTATACACACAGACTGAGTGACCTATACACACAGACTGAGTGACCTATACACACAGACTGAGTGACCTATACACACAGACTGAGGGACCTATACACACAGACTGAGAGAGACATAAACACACAGACTGAGAGACCTATACACACAGACTGAGAGACCTACACACACAGACTGCGAGACCTATACACACAGACTGAGAGAGACCTATATACACAGACTGAGAGACCTATACACACAGACTGAGTGACCTATACACACAGACTGAGTGACCTATACACACAGACTGAGAGACCTATACACACAGACTGAGAGACACCTATACACACAGACTGAGAGACACCTATATACACAGACTGAGAGACCTATACACACAGACTGAGTGACCTATACACACAGACTGAGTGACCTATACACACAGACTGAGAGTCCCATACACACAGACTGAGAGACCTATACACACAGACTGAGTGACCTATACACACAGACTGAGAGAGACCTATACACACAGACTGAGAGAGACCTATATACACAGACTGAGAGACCTATACACACAGACTGAGTGACCTATACACACAGACTGAGTGACCTATACACACAGACTGAGAGACCTATACACACAGACTGAGAGACCTATACACACAGACTGAGAGACCTATACACACAGACTGAGAGACCTATACACACAGACTGAGAGAGACCTATACACACAGACTGAGAGACCTATACACACAGACTGAGAGACCTATACACACAGACTGAGAGAGACCTATACACACAGACTGAGAGAGACCTATACACACAGACTGAGAGAGACCTATACACACAGACTGAGAGACACCTATACACACAGACTGAGAGAGACAAATACACACAGACTGAGAGAGACCTACACACACAGACTGAGAGACCTATACACACAGACTGAGAAGAGACCTATACACACAGACTGAGAGACCTATACACACAGACTGAGAGAGACCTATACACACAGACTGAGAGAGACCTATACACACAGACTGAGAGAGACCTATACACACAGACTGAGAGACCTATAAACACAGACTGAGAGACCTATACACACAGACTGAGAGACCTATACACACAGACTGAGAGACCTATACACACAGAATGAGAGAAACCTATACACACAGACTGAGAGACACCTATACACACAGACTGAGAGACACCTATATACACAGACTGAGAGAGACCTATACACACAGACTGAGAGACCTATACACACAGACTGAGAGACACCTATACACACAGACTGAGAGACACCTATATACACTGACTGAGAGACCTATACTGAGGGACCTATACACACAGACTGAGAGACCTATACACACAGACTGAGTGACCTATACACACAGACTGAGTGACCTATACACACAGACTGAGAGACCTATACACACAGGCTGAGAGAACTATACACACAGACTGAGAGACCTATACACACAGACTGAGAGACCTATACACACAGACTGAGTGACCTATACACACAGACTGAGTGACCTATACACACAGACTGAGTGACCTATACACACAGACTGAGGGACCTATACACACAGACTGAGAGAGACATAAACACACAGACTGAGAGACCTATACACACAGACTGAGAGACCTACACACACAGACTGCGAGACCTATACACACAGACTGAGAGAGACCTATATACACAGACTGAGAGACCTATACACACAGACTGAGTGACCTATACACACAGACTGAGTGACCTATACACACAGACTGAGAGACCTATACACACAGACTGAGAGACACCTATACACACAGACTGAGAGACACCTATATACACAGACTGAGAGACCTATACACACAGACTGAGTGACCTATACACACAGACTGAGTGACCTATACACACAGACTGAGAGTCCCATACACACAGACTGAGAGAGACCTATACACACAGACTGAGAGAGACCTATACACACAGACTGAGAGAGACCTATACGCACAGACTGTGAGACCTATACGCACAGACTGAGAGAGACCTATACGCACAGACTGAGAGAAACCTATACGCACAGACTGAGAGACCGATACACACAGACTGAGAGACCTATACACACAGACTGAGAGACCTATACACACAGACTGAGAGACCTATACACACAGACTGAGTGACCTATACACACAGACTGAGTGACCTATACACAGACTGAGTGACCTATACACACAGACTGAGAGACACCTATACACACAGACTGAGTGACCTATACACACAGACTGAGTGACCTATACACACAGACTGAGTGAACTATACACACAGACTGAGGGACCTATACACACAGACTGAGAGAGACATAAACACACAGACTGAGAGACCTATACACACAGACTGAGAGACCTACACACACAGACTGCGAGACCTATACACACAGACTGAGAGAGACCTATATACACAGACTGAGAGACCTATACACACAGACTGAGTGACCTATACACACAGACTGAGTGACCTATACACACAGACTGAGAGACCTATACACACAGACTGAGAGACACCTATACACACAGACTGAGAGACACCTATATACACAGACTGAGAGACCTATACACACAGACTGAGTGACCTATACACACAGACTGAGTGACCTATACACACAGACTGAGAGTCCCATACACACAGACTGAGAGACCTATACACACAGACTGAGTGACCTATACACACAGACTGAGAGAGACCTATACACACAGACTGAGAGAGACCTATATACACAGACTGAGAGACCTATACACACAGACTGAGTGACCTATACACACAGACTGAGTGACCTATACACACAGACTGAGAGACCTATACACACAGACTGAGAGACCTATACACACAGACTGAGAGACCTATACACACAGACTGAGAGACCTATACACACAGACTGAGAGAGACCTATACACACAGACTGAGAGACCTATACACACAGACTGAGAGACCTATACACA
Organism: Bombina bombina; assembly: GCF_027579735.1. Taxonomy (NCBI): domain Eukaryota; kingdom Metazoa; phylum Chordata; class Amphibia; order Anura; family Bombinatoridae; genus Bombina; species Bombina bombina. The sequence goes on from NC_069505.1 coordinate 414,335,933, forward strand.
CAGACTGAGAGAGACCTATACACACAGACTGAGAGAGACCTATACACACAGACTGAGAGACACCTATACACACAGACTGAGAGAGACAAATACACACAGACTGAGAGAGACCTACACACACAGACTGAGAGACCTATACACACAGACTGAGAAGAGACCTATACACACAGACTGAGAAGAGACCTATACACACAGACTGAGAGAGACCTATACACACAGACTGAGAGAGACCTATACACACAGACTGAGAGAGACCTATACACACAGACTGAGAGACCTATAAACACAGACTGAGAGACCTATACACACAGACTGAGAGACCTATACACACAGACTGAGAGACCTATACACACAGAATGAGAGAAACCTATACACACAGACTGAGAGACACCTATACACACAGACTGAGAGACACCTATATACACAGACTGAGAGAGACCTATACACACAGACTGAGAGACCTATACACACAGACTGAGAGACACCTATACACACAGACTGAGAGACACCTATATACACTGACTGAGAGACCTATACTGAGGGACCTATACACACAGACTGAGAGACCTATACACACAGACTGAGTGACCTATACACACAGACTGAGTGACCTATACACACAGACTGAGAGACCTATACACACAGGCTGAGAGAACTATACACACAGACTGAGAGACCTATACACACAGACTGAGTGACCTATACACACAGACTGAGTGACCTATACACACAGACTGAGTGACCTATACACACAGACTGAGGGACCTATACACACAGACTGAGAGAGACATAAACACACAGACTGAGAGACCTATACACACAGACTGAGAGACCTACACACACAGACTGCGAGACCTATACACACAGACTGAGAGAGACCTATATACACAGACTGAGAGACCTATACACACAGACTGAGTGACCTATACACACAGACTGAGTGACCTATACACACAGACTGAGAGACCTATACACACAGACTGAGAGACACCTATACACACAGACTGAGAGACACCTATATACACAGACTGAGAGACCTATACACACAGACTGAGTGACCTATACACACAGACTGAGTGACCTATACACACAGACTGAGAGTCCCATACACACAGACTGAGAGAGACCTATACACACAGACTGAGAGAGACCTATACACACAGACTGAGAGAGACCTATACGCACAGACTGTGAGACCTATACGCACAGACTGAGAGAGACCTATACGCACAGACTGAGAGAAACCTATATGCACAGACTGAGAGACCTATACACACAGACTGAGAGACCTATACACACAGACTGAGAGACCTATACACACAGACTGAGAGACCTATACACACAGACTGAGTGACCTATACACACAGACTGAGTGACCTATACACAGACTGAGTGACCTATACACACAGACTGAGAGACACCTATACACACAGACTGAGTGACCTATACACACAGACTGAGTGACCTATACACACAGACTGAGTGACCTATACACACAGACAGAGAGACCTATACACACAGACTGAGAGAAACCTATACACACAGACTGAGAGACCTATACACACAGACTGAGTGACCTATACACACAGACTGAGAGACCTATACACACAGACTGAGTGACCTATACACACAGACTGAGAGACCTATATACACAGACTGAGTGACCTATACACTAGGGTTGCCACCTCAGCCATGTTTTCTTGGATACTTATGAGTTACACATGCTGCAGGGTGTGCAGGGAGGAACATGTATTGTGTTTCTGGACAGCACTATATATATTCCTCCCTGCAGCATGTGTAACTTATAAGTGTTATGTATTTTAAGGGACGGGTGGCAACCCTACTATACACACAGACTGAGAGAGACCTATACACACAGACTGAGAGACCTATACACACACAGACTGAGAGACCTATACACACACAGACTGAGAGACCTATACACACACAGACTGAGAGACACCTATACACACAGACTGAGAGACACCTATACACACAGACTGAGAGACCTATACACACAGACTGAGAGACCTATACACACAGACTGAGTGACCTATACACACAGACTGAGAGACCTTTACACACAGACTGAGAGACACCTATACACACAGACTGAGAGAGACCTATACACACAGACTGAGAGAGACCTATACACACAGACTGAGAGACACCTATACACAGAGACTGAGAGACACCTATACACACAGACTGAGAGACACCTATACACACAGGCTGAGAGACCTATACACACAGACTGAGTGACCTATACACACAGACTGAGAGAGACCTACACATAAAGTGAAAAGCAACTGTTTTAAGTTTGTAAGGTTTTGCTATACAATATTTCCAAGAACCTTTAATTTAACTGTGTACTGATCAGTGTCTCTGTCACTCACCTGTACTGATCAGTGGCTCAGTCACTCACCTGTACTGATCAGTCACTCACCTTACTGATCAGAGGCTCAGTCACTCACCTGCACTGATCAGTGGCTCAGTCACTCACCTGCACTGATCAGTGGCTCATCACTCACCTGTACTGATCAGTGGCTCAGTCACTCACCTGTACTGATCAGTGGCTCAGTCACTCACCTGCACTGATCAGTGGCTCAGTCACTCACCTGCACTGATCAGTGGCTCAGTCACTCACCTGCACTGATCAGTGGCTCAATCACTCACCTGTACTGACCAGTGGCTCAGTCACTCACCTGTACTGATCAGTGGCTCAGTCACTCACCTGTACTGATCAGTGGCTCAGTCACTCACCTGCACTGATCAGTGGCTCAATTACTCACCTGTACTGGTCAGTGGCTCAGTCACTCACCTGTACTGATCAGTGGCTCAGTCACTCACCTGTACTGATCAGTGGCTCAGTCACTCACCTGTACTGATCAGTGGCTCAGTCACTCACCTGTACTGATCAGTGGCTCAGTCACTCACCTGTACTGATCAGTGGCTCAGTCACTCACCTGTACTGATCAGTGGCTCAGTCACTCACCTGCACTGATCAGTGGCTCAGTCACTCACCTGTACTGATCAGTGGCTCAGTCACTCACCTGTACTGATCAGTGGCTCAGTCACTCACCTTACTGATCAGTGGCTCAGTCACTCACCTGCACTGATCAGTGTCTCAGTCACTCACCTGCACTGATCAGTGGCTCAATTACTCACCTGTACTGATCAGTGGCTCAGTCACTCACCTGTACTGATCAGTGGCTCAGTCACTCACCTGTACTGAGCAGTGGCTGAGTCACTCACCTGTACTAATCAGTGGTTCGGTCACTCACCTGTACGATCAGTAGCTCAGTCACTCACCTGTACTGATCAGTCACTCGCCTGTAATGATCAGTGGCTCAGTCACTCACCTGCACTGATCAGTGGGTCAGTCGCACCTGCACTGAACAGTGGCTCAGTCGCACCTGCACTGATCAGTGGCTTAGTCACTCACCTGCACTGATCAGTGGCTCAGTCACTCACTTGCACTGATCAGTGGCTCAGTCACTCACTTGCACTGATCAGTGGCTCAGTCACTCGCCTTACTGATCAGTGGCTCAGTCACTCACCTGCACTGATCAGTGGCTCAATTACTCACCTGTACTGATCAGTGGCTCAGTCACTCACCTTACTGATCAGTGGCTCAGTCACTCACCTGCACTGATCAGTGGCTCAATTACTCACCTGTACTGATCAGTGGCTCAGTCACTCACCTTACTGATCAGTGGCTCAGTCACTCACCTGCACTGATCAGTGGCTCAGTCACTCACCTGCACTGATCAGTGGCTCAATTACTCACCTGTACTGATCAGTGGCTCAGTCACTCACCTGTACTGATCAGTGGCTCACCTGTACTGAGCAGTGGCTGAGTCACTCACCTGTACTAATCAGTGGCTCAGTCACTCACCTGTACGATCAGTAGCTCAGTCACTCACCTGTACTGATCAGTGGCTCAGTCACTCACCTGTACTGATCAGTCACTCGCCTGTACTGATCAGTGGCTTAGTCACTCACCTGCACTGATCAGTGGGTCAGTCGCACCTGCACTGAACAGTGGCTCAGTCGCACCTGCACTGATCAGTGGCTCAGTCACTCACCTGTACTGATCAGTGGCTCAGTCACTCACCTGTACTAATCAGTGGCTCAGTCACTCACCTGTACTAATCAGTGGCTCAGTCACTCACCTGTACTAATCAGTGGCTCAGTCACTCACCAGTACTGATCAGTGGCTCAATCACTCACCTGTACTAATCAGTGGCTCAGCCACTCACCTGTACCGATTAGTGGCTCAGTCACTCACCTGCACTGATCAGTGGCTCAGTCACACCTGCACTGATCAGTGGCTCAGTCACTCACCTGTACTGATCAGTTGCAATTTTAAACAACTTTTCATTTGGCTTCTATTATTAAATTTGTTTCATTCTCTTGGTATCCTTTGTTTAAGAGGCAGCAATGCACTACTGGGAGCTAGCTGAGCACATCAGGTGAGCCAAAGACAAATACACATATAAATGTGCAGCCACCAATCTCCAGCTAACTTCCAGTAGTGCATTGCTGTTTCTAAGCCTACCTAGGTATGCTTTTCATGAAGCATATCAAGAGAATGAAGCAAATTAGATAACAAAAATACACTGGAAATGTATTTAAAATTGCTGTTCTATCTTAATTATGAAAGAAAAACGTTGAGTTTAATGTCCCTTCTAACAGAATGGAACATTAACATCCAATCAGCTTTACTGAGTACACAATAGAGACTGTGAGATCCGAGGTCAGGGAGGCAGTGCAGCAAAGCTAAAAATAACATATCTAATGTGCTTTATAAAGAGAATGTATAACCTCAGATTGCGAATACAATACTAATGTTTTCAGTGACTACAAACTGACAATCATTTCATTGGATTTTTTGTAGCATATAATTGCTGTTCAATTAAGGTAAATTGTCTTCCTGATGTTTAATAGAATCTTCTTTTCTTCCTAAAGTCAGCACCTGTACGATATAAGTGTACGTTTTCCTATTAGTAATGTTTTATTTGCTTTTTAACTGCTCGAGTCACTGTGTGTTACACCACAATTACTTTAATAAATGAATCGGTTACATTTTGCAAGACTATACTGACATAATTATAACATATACAGTTGCCATAGAAACGGGATTACATAAAACACAATGTGAACAAGCGAGAAGTTTGTTTTGCCCCTTTTTTTTATTAAAGGGACATAGAGTTGCAAAAAGAAAATTCTCTTATGTGTTAGGGCATTTTATTATTGCACCATTGAGGTTAAATGCATAGTTGAATTCAATTGCAGAGCAGTAATGCACTACTGAGAGCTAGCTGAACACACCTGTTAAACCAATGGCAAAAAGCGTAAAGGGACATGAAACCCAAAACATTTATTTCATGATTTAGTTAGAAAATACAATTTTAAACAAATTTCAAGTTTACTTCTATTATCAAATTTGCTTCATTCTGTTTGTATCATTTGTTGAAGGAGCAGCAATGCACTACTGGTTTCTAACTGAACACATGGGTGAGCCAATGACCATCGGTATATATATGCAGCCACCAATCAGCAGCTAGAACCTAGGTTTTTCGCTGCTCCTAATTTACTCCTATTAGCAATTTTTCTTCATTCTCTTGCTATCTTTATTTAAAAAAAAAAAAAGCAGGAATGTAAAGCTTAGGAGCCGGACCATTTTTGGTTCACATCCTGGGTTATGCTTGCTTATTGGTGGCTAAATGTAGCCACCAATCAGCAAGCGCTATCCAGGGTAAATTAGAAAGTTACATAAAATTGCTGCTCTATCTGAATCATTAAAGAAAAAAAATTGGGTTTAGTGTCCCTTTAATTCAGATTGGTTTGTTGTATATGTAGAAAGTGATCTCTACATTTTCCGCATTGCCCTTTAGTGAGTGTTTGTAGCATTTATGTTTATTAAAAGCGAAATGAGTTAGGTACAGAAAGAAAACAAGTGTATTTTATGTACAGTTGCCTGGCCAGTTCATCCAATTAGAAACTGTACTGGAGAAAGTATAGGGCTACTTTTATCAAGCCCCTGGCCCTTGCACTTATGTAAATCTGCCAACCTTACATTAAAAAACAGCAGTTGTAAAAATGCCTCCAGGTGGTATTCTCCTCTATCTAGGGTGATTGACAAGCTAAGGTCTTACATGATTCGTTGTTCCATAGCAGGGGGCGGGACTGCAGAAGCATTATAAATGTGGACAGTGAACGCTGTCTGCTCTCCTTGATTACGTGTGTACGTGTTCCCTGGCTCCTGATTAGTAAACTGGGGTCATAGGCTCTTTTTAAAAGGACAATCATGTAATTTATCTCTCTAGAACATCTTTTAATGTATTACATTTTCTCTTGTAAGGTGTATCCAGTCCACGGGTTCATCCATTACTTGTGGGATATTCTTCTTCCCAACAGGAAGTTGCAAGAGGACACCCACAGCAGAGCTGTCTATATAGCTTCTCCCCTAACCCCCACCCCCAGTCATTCTCTTGCAACTCTCGACAAGATAGGAAGTCTCAAGAGATATGTGGTGACTTAGTGTAGTTTTACCTTCAATCAAGAGTTTGTTATTTTTAAACGGTACTGTTTTACTCTCAGGCAGAAATTAGAAGAATTCTGCCTGGAGGTTGATGATCTTAGCGGTTTGTAACGAAGGTCCATTGCTGTTCTCACACATAACTGAAGAGTATGGGAAAACTTCAGTTGGAGGAACGGTCTGCAGATTACCTGATTTCAGGTATGTTCAGTATTTTTATTTCTAGAGAGAGGAATAAGTTCTAGAAAATGCTGACAGAGCCTTGTGTATTTGAGGTAAGCTAGATGCAGTGATTTAACAACGACTGGGACCATGCTTACAAAACAGGGTAATACTCATGTTAATACTCATATTACTTAGTGACAAAACGTTTACATGTTTTCATAAATAGAACGTTTTTTCTCTGAGGGAGATAAGTCTTTATTTGGGGCCTAGTTTTCCACATGGCTAGTCAGATACTCCTAGGAGTATTTTCTTAAGGCCCCTCTGACATCCAGTATATGGTGGGAGGGGCCTATTTTCACGCTCTAGATGCGCAGTTTCCTTCAGACTGAGACATCCAGCTTCCCTAGAGGAGTCCTCTGGCATCTGGCATCATAAAGGGTTTATTTCTTCACTAAATCGTATTTGAGGGCAGGTAGGAGCCTCAGCAGAGCTGTGGCAAGGTGCTCAACTGTCTTTTACCGGTGGTTGACGTTTTTTAAATCCGGTTTGGGGGCTAAGGGGTTAATCATCCATTTGCAAGTGGGTGCAATGTTGCTTTAGTCCCTTACACATACTGTAAAAATTTCAAAGACTTTACTATATTTTTACACTGTTTTGCAGTTTAAATACTATTTTTTTTCTCTTAAAGGCACAGTAACGTTTTTTTTTAATTGCTGTTTCACCTTTATTAAAGTGTTTTCCAAGCTTGCTTGTCTCATTACTAGTCTGTTAAACATGTCTGAAATAGAGGAAACTCCTTGTTCAATATGTTTGGAAGTCAGTGTGGAACCCCCGCTTAGAATGTGTACCAAATGTACTGAAATTTCTATAAACTATAAAGACCATATTATGGCGCATAAAGATTTATCTCCAGAGGATTCTCTGACTGAAAAAAGGGAGATTATGCCATCTAGCTCTCCCCATGTGTCAGAACCTATAACTCCCGCTCAAGTGACGCCAAGTACATCTAGCGCGTCTAATTCTTTTACCTTACAGGACATGGCGGCAGTTATGAACGCTACCCTCTCAGAGGTATTGTCCAAACTGCCAGGGTTACAAGGAAAGCGAGATAGCTCTGGGACTAGAACAAATGCAGAGCTTTCTGACGCTTTAATACCTGTGTTCGATATACCCTCACAATACTCAGAAGCCGAGGCAGGAGAGCTTCTATCTGTGGGTGACATTTCAGATTCAGGGAAGGCGTTGCTTCAGTCTGATTCTGAAATGACAGCGTTTAAATTTAAGCTTGAACACCTCCGCGTATTGCTTAGGGAGGTTCTAGCGACTCTGAATGACTGTGAACCCATTGTAGTTCCAGAGAAATTGTGTAAGATGGACAAATACTTTGCAGTGCCTGTTTACACTGATGTTTTTCCAGTCCCTAAGAGGTTTTTGGAAATTATTACTAAGGAATGGGATAGACCAGGTGTACCGTTCTCTCCCCCTCCTGCTTTTAAAAAGATGTTTCCCATAGATGCCGCCATACGGGACTCGTGGCAGACGGTCCCTAAGGTGGAGGGAGTAGTCTCTACCCTATCTAAGCGTACAACTATCCCCGTCGAGGACAGTTGTGCTTTCCTAGATCCTATGGATAAAAAATTGGAGGGTCTCCTTAAGAAAATTTTTATACATCAAGGTTTTATTCTCCAGCCTCTTGCATGCATTGCCCCAGTTACTGCTGCAGCGGCTTTCTGGTTCGAGTCTCTTGAGGAGGCTCTACAGGTGGAGACCCCGTTAGATGATATTTTAGACAGGATTAAAGCTCTTAAGTTAGCTAATTCCTTTATCTCTGACGCCGTTTTTCATTTAACCAAGCTAACGGCTAAAAATTCAGGTTTTGCCATTCTGGCGCGTAGGGCGCTATGGCTTAAGTCCTGGTCAGCAGACGTTACTTCAAAGTCTAAGTTTCTTAATATCCCCTTCAAGGGACAGACCCTTTTCGGGCCTGGTCTGAAGGAGATCATTTCTGATATTACTGGAGGAAAAGTCACGCTCTTCCTCAGGATAAGTCCAATAAGTTAAGGACCAAACAGAATAATTTTCGTTCCTTTAGAAACTTCAAGAGTGGCGCAGCTTCAGCTTCCTCTAATGCAAATTAAGAGGGAAATTTCGCCCAGTCCAAACCAGTCTGGAGACCTAACCAGGCTTGGAACAAGGGAAAGCAGGCCAAAAAACCTGCTGCTACCTCTAAGACAGCATGAAGGAGTAGCCCCCGATCCGGGACCGGATCTAGTAGGGGGCAGACTTTCTCTCTTCGCTCAGGCTTGGGCAAGAGACGTTCAGGATCCCTGGGCACTAGAGATTGTTTCCCAGGGATATCTTCTGGAATTCAAAGGTTCACCTCTCACAACTATCTGCAAACCAGATAAAGAGAGAGGCATTCTTACGTTGTGTTCAAGACCTTCTGGTTATGGGAGTGATCCACCCAGTTCCAAGGGAGGAACAGGGGCAGGGTTTCTATTCAAACCTGTTTATAGTTCCCAAAAACGAGGGAACGTTCAGACCAATCTTGGATCTCAAGATCCTAAACAAATTTCTCAGGGTCCCATCTTTCAAGATGGAGACAATCCGAACCATCCTCCCTATGATCCAGGAGGGTCAATATATGACTACTGTGGACTTAAAGGATGCTTATCTCCACATTCCGATTCACAGAGATCATCATGAGTTCCTCAGGTTCGCCTTCCTAGACAGGCATTACCAGTTTGTGGCTCTTCCCTTCGGGTTAGCCACGGCACCAAGAATCTTTACGAAGGTTCTAGGGGCTCTACTGGCAGTTTTAAGGCTGCGGGGCATATCGGTGGCTCCTTACCTAGACGACATCCTGATCAAGGCATCGAGTTTTCAAATCGCCAAGTCCCATACGGACATTGTTCTGGCCTTTCTGAGGTCTCACGGGTGGAAGGTGAACAGGGAAAATAGTTCACTCTCCCCTCTCACAAGAGTTTCCTTCCTAGGAACTCTCATAGATTCAGTAGAAATGAAAATTTTTCTGACAGAGGTCAGGATATCAAAGCTTCTAACTTCTTGCCGTGCTCTTCATTCCACTTCTCGGCCGTCAGTGGCTCAGTGTATGGAAATGATCGGCCTGATGGTAGCGGCAATGGACATAGTTCCGTTTGCCCGCCTACATCTCAGACCACTGCAACTTTGCATGCTCAATCAGTGGGATGGGGACTACAAAGATTTGTCTCCTCTGTTAAATCTGGATCAAGAGACCAGGGATTCTCTTCTCTGGTGGTTATCTCGGGTCCATCTGTCCAGGGGAATGAGTTTCCGCAGGCCAGAGTGGACTATAGTGATGACAGATGCCAGCCTTCTGGGCTGGGGCACAGTCTGGAATTCCCTGAAGGCTCAGGGTTCGTGGACTCAGGAGGAGGCCATCCTTCCGATAAACATTCTGGAGCTAAGAGCGATGTTCAATGCTCTTCAGGCTTGGCCTCAACTGGCTGCGGTCAGATTCATCCGATTTCAGTCGGACAATATCACGACTGTAGCCTATATAAACCATCAGGGGGGAACAAGGAGTCCCCTGGCAATGATGGAGGTTTCCAAGATAATTCTTTGGGAAGAGGTTCACTCTTGCTATCTCTCAGCTATCCATATCCCAGGAGTAGAGAACTGGGAGGCGGACTTTCTAAGTCGGCAGACTTTTCATCCGGGGGAGTGAGAGCTACATCTGGAGGTATTTGCCCAGCTGACTCAACTATGGGGCAAACCAGAACTGGATCTGATGGCGTCTTGTCAGAACGCCAAGCTTCCTTGTTACGGGTCCAGGTCAAGGGATCCCCAGGCAACTCTGATAGATGCTCTAGCAGTGCCCTGGTCCTTCAGCCTGGCTAATGTGTTTCCACCATTTCCTCTCCTCCCTCGTCTGATTGCCAAGATCAAGCAGGAGAGAGCTTCAGTGATTTTGATAGCACCTGCGTGGCCACGCAGGACTTGGTATGCAGATCTGGTGGACATGTCATCCTTTCCACCATGGACTCTGCCGCTGAGGCAGGACCTTCTACTCCAAGGTCCATTCAAACATCCAAATCTAATTTCTCTGCATCTGACTGCTTGGAGATTGAACGCTTGATTTTATCAAAACGTGGTTTCTCAGAGTCGGTCGTTGATACCTTGATTCAGGCTCGAAAGCCTGTCACCAGGAAGATCTATCATAAGATATGGTGTAAATATCTTCATTGGTGTGAATCCAAGGGTTACTCGTGGAGTAAGGTCAGGATTCCTAGGATATTATCTTTTCTCCAAGAAGGATTGGAAAAGGGATTATCGGCTAGTTCCTTAAAGGGACAGATTTCTGCTCTGTCTATTCTTTTGCATAAGCGTCTGGCTGATGTTCCAGACATTCAGGCGTTTTGTCAGGCTTTGGTTAGAATCAGGCCTGTGTTTAAACCTGTTGCTCCACCATGGAGTTTAAATTTAGTTCTTAAAGTTCTTCAAGGGGTTCCGTTTGAACCTTTGCATTCCATAGATATCAAGCTTTTATCTTGGAAAGTTCTGTTCCTAGTAGCTATCTCTTCAGCTCGAAGAGTTTCAGAGTTATCTGCCTTACAGTGTGATTCCCCTTATCTGATCTTCCATGCAGATAAGGTATTTTTGCGTACCAAACCTGGGTTTCTTCCTAAGGTGGTATCTAATACGAATATCAATCAGGAAATTGTTGTTCTGTCTCTGTGTCCTAAGGAACGTCTGTTACACAATCTTGACGTGGTTCGTGCTTTAAAGTTTTATTTGCAAGCTACTAAGGATTTTCGTCAAACATCTGCATTGTTTGTTGTCTATTCTGGAAAGAGGAGAGGCCAAAAGGCTTCGGGAAGTTCTCTTTCTTTTTGGCTGAGAAGCATAATCCGTTTATCTTATGAGACTGCTGGCCAGCAGCCTCCTGAAAGAATTACAGCTTATTCTACTAGAGCGGTAGCTTCCACATGGGCTTTTAAACATGAGGCCTCTGTTGAACAGATTTGTAAGGCGGCGACTTGGTCTTCGCTTCATACTTTTTCTAAATTCTACAAATTTGATACTTTTGCTTCCTCTGAGGCTATTTTTGGGAGATAGGTCTTACAGGCAGTGGTGCCTTCCATTTAAGTTCCTGCCTTGTCCCTCCCTTGTCCCTCCCTTCATCCGTGTCCTAAAGCTTTGGTATTGGTATCCCACAAGTAATGGATGAACCCATGGACTGGATACACCTTACAAAAGAAAACAAAATTTATGCTTACCTGATAAATTTCTTTCTCTTGTGGTTTATCCAGTCCACGGCCCGCCCTGTCACTATAAGGCAGGTGTTTTTATTTTTAAAACTACAGTCACCACTGCACCACTGCACCACTGCACTCCTTTTTCTTACTTGTCTTCGGTCGAATGACTAGAGGTGGGGGTTAGGGGAGGAGCTATATAGACAGCTCTGCTGTGGGAGTCCTCTTGCAACTTCCTGTTGGGAAGGGGAATATCCCACAAGTAATGGATGAACCCGTGGACTGCATACACCACAAGAGAAAGAAATTTATCAGGTAAGTATAAATTTTGTTTTTTGTTTGTAAAACAGATGTTCTTGTACTGAGAAAAAAAAAGCTTTTATGGTTGTGAGGTGAGCTTTTTTAATAATTCATAAAATCAGTTTTAACACATTTAAAGGGACAGTAAAGTCAAAATTAAACTTTAATGATTCGGATAGAGCAGCCATTCTAAACAACTTTCCAATTTACTTTGATCAAAGTTGCTTTGTTCTCTTGGTATCTTTTATTGAAGAGTAAAACTAGGTAGGCTCATAATAGCTCAGGAGTGTGCACGTGTCTTTAGTATTCTTTGGCAGCAGTGTTCTGCAACAATATTTGTAGCTTTGTGATAAAATGTTGGGGCAGCGATGGGCAGCAAGTTTAAATATATATACATATGAATATATACATATATTTTTGTGTTTATATGTGTATATACACATAACACATTAATATATATGTATATAAGCATATTAACACATAAATATATATATACACATATTAACCTTTTAACGCCGTTATGCCGTTCTATTCCGTCATAATTACACTGGGCTTTAAAGCCGTTATGACGGAATAGAACGTCATAACAAACGGCTGTCCTGAAGCCTTCTGTGCTTCTAGGACTTGATCGCGGTCTGGAGGGCGTTCCTAGGGTTGTAGGGACGCCCCCCAGATGCGATCCAATAATTGAAATCTCGCGATCGTATGCAACAGGTGTTCCGATGTAGGCACTTTCACCCTGTCACTAAAGGGTTAACACATAAATATATATGTATATACACATAATAACACATAAATATATATGTATATATACATATAAAACACAAATATATATGTATATAAGCATAGTAACACATTAATATACGTATATATATAAGCATAACACATTAATATATATGTATATAAGCATAACACATAAATATATATGTATATAATCATAACACATTAATATATATGTATATAAGCATAGCACATTAATATATATATATATATATATATATATATATATATATATATATATATATATATATATATATGTATATGCACATAACACATTAATATATATGTATATGCACATAACACATTAATATACATGTATATAAGCATAACACATTAATATATATGTATATGCACATAACACATTAATATATATATGTATATGCACATAACACATTAATATATATGTATATGCACATAACACATTAATATATGTATATAAGCATAACACATTAATATATATGTATATAAGCATAACACATTAATATACTGTATATGTATATAAGCATAACACATTAATATATGTATATACACATATTAACACATAAATATATATGTAAATGCACAGAACACATTAATATATATGTAAATAAGCATAACACATTAATATATATATATATACATATGTATATAAGCATAACACATAAATATATATGCATATGCACATAACACATTAAGCTTAAATAACCCCACTAAAAGGTGACTCATTTAATACTAGCAATCATATCCATGAATTTTGTTTATATACATAAATGTATCCAGACTATTTTGAAATGTATCTATGGTATGGGCATTCACTACCTCCTTTGGTAATGAGTCCCACAATTGTATTGCTCTTACAGTGAAAAAACATTTCCGCTGCAGGAGATTAAATCTCCTTTCCTCCAACCTTAAATTATGACCTCTTGTCATAAACAATTTTCTTGGAATAAACAGAGCTTCTGCCATCTCTGTATATGGGCCTTGAATATATTTATATAAAGTAATCATGTCACCTCTCAAGCGCCTTTTTTCTAAAGAAAACAGACCCAGTTTGGCTAGCCTCTCCTCATAGGTTAATTTCTCCAATCCCCTTATTAGCTTTGTGGCCCTTCTCTGAACTTTTTCTAGTTCTGCAATATCTTTTTTAGCGATCGGTCCCCAGAACTGCACTCCAAACTCAAGATGAGGTCTTACCAGAGCTTTATATAGTGACAGAATTATGCTTTCCTCCCTTGAATCAATGCCTCTTTTAATACATGCTAGTATCTTATTAGCCTTTGAAGCCGCTGCCCTGCATGTATGTATATAAGCATAACACATTAATCTATATATGTATATGCACATAACACATAAATATATATGTATATAAGCATAACACATTAATATATATGTATATAAGCATAAGACATTAATATATATGTATATAAGCATAACACATTAATCTATATATTTATATGCACATAACACATTAATATATATGTATATAAGCATAAGACATTAATATATATGTATATAAGCATAAGACATTAATATATATGTATATAAGCATAACACATTAATATATATGTATGTAAGCATAACACATTAATCTATATATGTATATGCACATAACACATAAATATATATGTATATAAGCATAACACATTAATATATATGTATATAAGCATAAGACATTAATATATATGTATATAAGCATAACACATTAATATATATGTATATAAGCATAACACATTAATATATATGTATATAAGCATAAGACATTAATATATATGTATATAAGCATAACACATTAATATATATGTATATAAGCATAAGACATTAATATATATGTATATAAGCATAACACATTAATATATATGTATATAAGCATAAGACATTAATATATATGTATATAAGCATAACACATTAATATATATGTATATAAGCATAACACATTAATATATATGTATATAAGCATAAGACATTAATATATATGTATATAAGCATAAGACATTAATATATATGTATATAAGCATAACACATTAATATATATGTATATAAGCATAAGACATTAATATATATGTATATAAGCATAACACATTAATATATATGTATATAAGCATAAGACATTAATATATATGTATATAAGCATAAGACATTAATATATATGTATATAAGCATAACACATTAATATATATGTATATAAGCATAAGACATTAATATATATGTATATAAGCATAAGACATTAATATATATGTATATAAGCATAACACATTAATATATATGTATATAAGCATAACACATTAATATATATGTATATAAGCATAAGACATTAATATATATGTATATAAGCATAACACATTAAAATATATGTATATGCACATAACACATTAATATATATGTATATAAGCATAAGACATTAATATATATGTATATAAGCATAACACATTAATATATATGTATATGCACATAACACATTAATATATATGTATATAAGCATAACACATTAATATATATGTATATAAGCATTACACATTAATATATATGTATATAAGCATAAGACATTAATATATATGTATATAAGCATAACACATTAATATATATGTATATAAGCATAACACATTAATATATATGTATATGCACATAACACATTAATATATATGTATATAAGCATAACACATTAATATATATGTATATGCACATAACACATTAATATATATGTATATGCACATAACACATTAATATATATGTATATAAGCATAACACATTAATATATATGTATATAAGCATAACACATTAATATATATGTATATAAGCTTAACACATTAATATATATGTATATGCACATAACACATTAATATATATGTATATGCACATAACACATTAATATATATGTATATGCACATAACACATTAATATATATGTATATAAGCATAACACATTAATATATATGTATATAAGCATTACACATTAATATATATGTATATAAGCATAAGACATTAATATATATGTATATAAGAATAACACATTAATATATATGTATATAAGCATAAGACATTAATATATATGTATATAAGCATAACACATTAATATATATGTATATAAGCATAACACATTAATATATATGTATATAAGCATAACACATTAATATATATGTATATAAGCATAACACATTAATATATATATGTATATAAGCATAAGACATTAATATATATGTATATAAGCATAACACATTAATATATATGTATATAAGCATAACACATTAATATATATGTATATAAGCATAAGACATTAATATATATGTATATAAGCATAAGACATTAATATATATGTATATAAGCATAACACATTAATATATATGTATATAAGCATAAGACATTAATATATATGTATATAAGCATAAGACATTAATATATATGTATATAAGCATAACACATTAATATATATGTATATAAGCATAACACATTAATATATATGTATATGCACATAACACATTAATATATATGTATATAAGCATAACACATTAATATATATGTATTTAAGCATAACACATTAATATATATGTATTTAAGCATAACACATTAATATATATGTATATAAGCATAACACATTAATATATATGTATATAAGCATAACACATTAATATATATGTATTTAAGCATAACACATTAATATATATGTATTTAAGCATAACACATTAATATATATGTATATAAGCATAACACATTAATATATATGTATATAAGCATAACACATTAATATATATGTATATAAGCATAACACATTAATATATATGTATATAAGCATAACACATTAATATATATGTATATAAGCATAACACATTAATATATATGTATTTAAGCATAACACATTAATATATATGTATATAAGCATAACACATTAATATATATGTATTTAAGCATAACACATTAATATATATGTATATAAGCATAACACATTAATATATATGTATATAAGCATAACACATTAATATATATGTATATAAGCATAACACATTAATATATATGTATTTAAGCATAACACATTAATATATATGTATATAAGCATAACACATTAATATATATGTATTTAAGCATAACACATTAATATATATGTATATAAGCATATACATATATATATAGAGAACACACAGCTCCCATAGGCTGCAATGTAAAGGCACTTTTCAGTGTCTTTTTATTTTTCTAACACCCCACACCCGCCAACTTTAACCTCTTAAAACTGCTTTGTACAGGTTTTTGTTTTTTTTATTAAAAAGGGACTTCACATGTTATTTTGGGGAAACTTGGGAGACATTTATAAAATGATGGTCTACCATGAGCTTGTGGTAGCAATTACTAGCCACTTGTAATGGCTGGTTATTTATCGTGTGCCCGTAAACGGGCAAATTTGCCCATTTACGGGCGCACGATAAATTAGCGCTCCACTTGTAATCTAGCCCTAAAACTTTACATTTATTTTGTCACTATTTAAACAGCTAATGAAACGTTATAAAATACATCTTTATGCTATTCTCAGACTAATCTTGTCTTTGAATGCATCATTCTATCTAGCATTTATTTAGTGTTTAATGTCCCTTTAATGGTCGTTTACATTTCTAAATAAGGTTTGGTATCGGTCAGTTTGTTTGCCGAGCTTATGAGCAAACAAAACATTACGTCCTTGAGTCACTCAGTCTGCTAAAGGACTTTAGGCATTTCACAAAATGTATCCCCAGCTTGAAAAAGCAATTTAAAGGGATATGAAACCCAAAAATGCATTTAGTGAGTCAAACAGATAATACCATCTTAAAAGTTTCCAGTTGACTTCCTTTATCAAATTTGCTTTGTTCCCATGATATTCTTTGTTGAAGAGATATCTAGGTAGGCATCTGGAGCACTACATAGCAGGAAATTGTGCTGCTATATAGTGCGCTAGCAAATGGATAATATTCTTCCATAACTGCTGCCATATAGTGCTTCAGCAATAGCCCGGCTCCTAAGCTTACATTCCTGCCTTTTCAAATAAAGATACCAAGAGAACAAAAGAACATTGATAATAGAAGTAAATTAGAAAGTTGTTTAGAATTTCTGCTCTATCTGAAACATGAAAGAAAATGTTTGGGTTTCCTATCCCTTTAAGATTATAATTATGATGGATGAATAAGAGAGTAATTTATGACTTGCGTAGCTCTAATCTGTTTGAAAGCATTGGCAACCGCTGAGAAGCATATTTCTGTATTACATATCCTTTTGTTTTTATTGTATATGGCTCTACTAAACATAAATATTAGTATCCATCTATAATAATGTCATAATGTAGTAAAATCATATGTAATTACAGGTATATTTGTTGCTTTTTGTAATCCGTTACTCTGAATTTCTGTCAGAATTAATTTTTTCAACATTATCAATTGTTTTAACTGAAATATATATATATGTATTTAAGAATTCAGTGGAAAATAGGACAGGTTTATTACGATGCATTGACAACATTTGAGCATGGCGCAAATTGGTTGCGTGAAAGCAGGGAAGAGCTCTTGTGCAAGGCTAAATTTCACCACAAAATGCGTCATCACAAGTGGCAGTTGCAGGCAAACAGGTTCTCTACTTCTCAGCTCTTCTTTATGTTGAAATAATTTTTATTGAGTATAAAATTGTTAATACAACAACAACATCATTCACAATCACGTGTTTGCATAGGCTGTCTTGCTAAGAAAGGCGTCATATGCTGGATACAACATCACTGTTACTCATAATAGTAGTCCAATGGCCATGACCTTGTGCCTCTATAATCTTATAAAATAACGAGCCAGCCTAGTACATTTAACAGCGTACTACAATAATTAACCCCTCCCAACTACCATCCCTCCCCCCCTCCAGGAGGTGCCATTATAATTAACTAAAATTTTATAAGCCTTATATTATAAGTATGCCTAGATCTATCCTCTACTACTCTTCTAGAGGTATATCCCTATCTCAAGCCTTCACACTCGTATGGGTCTAATACTTCCATCCCTCGCCATCTATATGGTTATCTCCGTTCCCCCTCCCACATATATGGTTCTGATCTCAGAATCCAATAAAACCATGTCTTCTGAAACTGCTCTGGTTGTCCCAACGTCCAAGCAGCTAATTCTGACAGGGTGTATGTATCTGTTATTTTTTTTACAACCTCTTGCCACGACGGCACCCCAACTTTCCAATGCCGAGCTATGCATATTTTCAGGCATGTGCATAGTATTCTGATAAACCTGTTAACCGTTGAGTTGAATGGTTTTACCTCATCGTGTAATAAGGCTTGCAACATCGTGAGGGTCACCCTTTCCTCCAGCAGTCTACTTCAATTCTGATAGCTGCCCCCATAGTGCCTGAACTCCCTGACAATCCCACCACATGTGCCTAAATGTGCCTCTTTCCTTACATCCCCTATAACAATGCCCACTATGCGATGAGACAAAGTGAGCTGTTCTTTCGGGTGTCAGGTACCATCTATACATCACCTTGATGCAATTTTCTCTCATGTCAGCACTAACCAGACCCTTATAAGAATTTAACATCATTTCATTCCACTCACTGATCTCCCACCTTTCTGATGTGTCTTCCTCCCATCTCTCTGTCATAGCTAGTTTAGACTCGTGTTTAGCTTTCTGTATTAAAATATAAATCCTAGAAATCATTTTTTTCCCCCTATTTGGTGCCATTACCATTCTTTCCAGCTCTGTGGCCTCTTATTTGACGTGTATGCTGCTATTGCTGAGCTGACTTGTAAGTACATAAACCAGTGTAGCGTTTCCGGCTCAATTTGTGCCCTCATCTGGTTAAACGTGATCATTTTGGAGCTAGGTAGAAAGTCAGCCACCCTATATAGACCCTTATTCACCCACTTATCTACTAATCTACTCAGGTCTTTTGGCAGCAAGAGCTTAACAGGCCTTAACATTGAGTCTGACCTACACAAGTCCATCCCTCTCGCTATCTTATTCCACAGGCGTATGGCCTCTAGTGTTATAGGTGACCTATTATTCCCAGGTTTAGTGAGTGCCTCTGGGTCCCACAGAATGTCTGCCGTCCTCGAGTTACCCGCGATTTCCGCCTCTATCTGTGGCCATATCAACCCACTGTGTTGCTTACTCAGTATTACCGTCTGTGCCATCCTGGATGCTTGGTAATATTCTACCAAGTTTGGGACTCCTACTCCTCCCACCTGTCTATGCATTTTCAGCAGTTGTGAGGCTATTCTCGCCCTACCTTCCCCTCTCAAAAATTTTAGAAGATCAGCCTGTATAGCTTCTAGCTCCGGTAAGGGTATTCCAATCGGTATGGCTCTAAAAAAGTACATTAGTCTAGGGAGTACATCCATGAGTCTCCCATACCATGTGAAACTCCCTTTTCTCCATTTCCTCAAGTCAGCTCTAATCGCCTTATACACAGGGATGAAGTTTAGTCTGTATAAGTCCGCCAGCTTAACGCCTATCTTTACTCCCAAGTATGTAATATGACTTTTTGCCCAGGAAAAACCAAAATTTTACTCGATCGTTTTCATAGTGTGCGGGGGCAATTTAACCGCCAGCGCCTCACATTTGTTGGAGTTTATCTTATAACCCGAAATTTCGGAGAACTCATCCAAAACTCTATAGAGATGTGGTAATGAACTCATTGGCTTGGTGATTGTCAATAAGACATCATCTGCAAACAGCATAGATTTATACTCCGATGTCCCTATTTGTACACCCGATATTTCCTTAGAGTTCCTAATACATGCCGCTAGAGGCTCGATGCAGATTGCGAATATAAGTGGCGACAATGGACAGCTCTGCCGCATCCCGTTCAGGATGTCTATTTGTCTTGAAAGATATCCTGCCGCACCTACAACTGCTGTCGGCCTTGAGTAGATACCCCCCAATGCCTGTACAAAAGCCCCACTAAACCCCATGGCTGTTAATACTTTAAACATAAATTTCCAGTCTACCCTGTTGAACGCTTTTTCTGCGTCAAGCGACAGGAGTAGAGCTGGCGTCTCCGTGGTGTTTAAATAGTCTAGAAGGGTGAGGGTTCTCCTTACATTATCTAGCGCCTCTCTATCTTGAACAAATCCCACCTGATCCTGGTGGATCAGCAAGGGAAGGATCTGCCCCAGTCTGTTAGCCATAATTTTAGCAAATATTTTTATATCATGATTGATCAGGGAGATGGGTCTGTAGTTTTGACATAACTTTGCGTTTCCCTCAGCTCTTCTTTAAAGGGACACTGAACCCATTTTTTTTTTCTTTCATGATTCAGATAGAGCAAGTGATTTTAAGCAAATTTCTAATTTATTCCTATTATCAATTTTTCTTCTTTCACTTTGTATCTTTATTTTAAAAAAGCAGGAATGTAAGCTTATGAGCCTGCCCATCTTTGGTTCAGCACCTGGGTAGCGCTTCCTAATTGGTGGCTAGATGCAGCCACCAATCAGCAAGCACTATCCAGGCTGCTGAAACACAAATGGGCCGGCTTGTAAGCTTTTATTCCTGCTTTTTCAAATAAAGATACCAAGAGAAAGAAGAAAAATTAATAATAGGAGAAAATTCGAAATTTTCTTAAAATCGCATGTTCTACCTGAATACTGAAAGAACAAATCAGGGTTCAGTATTCCTTTAAAAGTAATACTCCAAACACTAAAATAAAAAAACAAGATGGCGCTCCAATGGCACAGTATATCATGGAAACGATTCCACTCTCAGACATATTCACACTCCCTCAGAGGAAGAATACCCACAAGTCTGGAGCACTTAAAAATAGTGCAAACAATGCAGGCTGGGTGTCAAAGAGCCCCAACCAGCTAGCTCCCTCCTGTATTCAACTCTACTTAAAAACAATGCTGCAACGCGTTTCACAGTGCAATGGCACTGCTTCCTCAGGCACCGTGAAACACTTTGTGTCATTGTTTTTAAGTGATTTTACTTGCAATAAATGGCGCCTTTGCTACAATAAGTTTTTTTAATATTTTGATGTTTCCTGAGTCTATTCTCGTTTAGGCTCAAAAATCCTGACACTGATCCATTGGCAAGAAAAAAATGTACGATATAAAATCATACAATAGGGTGTGCTATATTGATATACTATTATGTGCAAAAAAAATATATGTGAAGTGGATGGTGCAAAATGGTATAAAAAATCGTTCAAAAAAGTATATAGGATATCCTTTTACAAGAGTGTACCTAAGGAACTGTATAGTTCAGGAAAAATAGATAAGTGACTTTACATAAACAATGACGTGTATTTCACAAAAACTTCAACTCCTAAAAAATGTACGATATAAATCAAGTGATACAATGTTATGTCTATTGAAAATAGATGAAATAAAATTAGGTGGAATAAAATCAGAAAATATATAAAAAACAATACAAACGATTTCACATATAGTGCAGAGTCATTGATAGATAGATGCAATTGTTGAAATCAATAATTCTGGAAGGCTGCTCCACTCCAAACCGGTGGTAAGTCGGTAGAACTGAAAAAATAGAGAGCAAAGAGAGAGAGCGCCTGATAGTGTAATATCGTCAAGGTCAAGCAAGGTACAGGTATAAAAAAATCTCTGCCAAATGGATACTCACAAAAAGCTTGGCACTCGCAAGTAGTGCATGTAGGCGGGCTGACCTTTATACAGTAGTCAGTACACTGAATCTATGGTGGTCGTATCAGAGATCTGTAGTGATAGAAACAGAAAACACAGAAGACCAATAGTGCAATATCGTCTGGAACCGAAATGGACACAGCATAGGATACAGGGTCAGCAAGGTGTATACTCACAATGGAGTTGGCACTCCCAAGTAGTGCATTAAGGCAGGCTGACCTTCATACAGCAGTCAGCGCGCTGATGGTTAATAGCTGTAGTTGGTGGCTGTAGCTGTTATCGGTCTAGGCTTGTCCTCTGCTCACCGGCGTGTGTGTTGAATATTCAGCTATAGCTGGTCTGTTTAGCTGTAGAAAGTGGATCTTTAAGGTATGCTGTGAACACACCCAAATATGCACCTGCGGCACGTCACAGGCCTCAGGAGACACGGTGCATATAAAATAGTAAGCCACTAGAAATGAGTGACTGAAAAGTATTTATAAAAGAAAATATATTTAAAATAAGGAAGTCAGCGGACAAACTGTTAAGTAAAAATAATAAAAAGGGTTTTTATTTAAGAGCTCTTAAATAAAAACCCTTTTTATTATTTTTACTTAACAGTTTGTCCGCTGACTTCCTTATTTTAAATATATTTTCTTTTATAAATACTTTTCAGTCACTCATTTCTAGTGGCTTACTATTTTATATGCACCGTGTCTCCTGAGGCCTGTGACGTGCCGCAGGTGCATATTTGGGTGTGTTCACAGCATACCTTAAAGATCCACTTTCTACAGCTAAACAGCCCAGCTATAGCTGAATATTCAACACACACGCCGGTGAGCAGAGGACAAGCCTAGACCGATAACAGCTACAGCCACCAACTACAGCTATTAACCATCAGCGCGCTGACTGCTGTATGAAGGTCAGCCTGCCTTAATGCACTACTTGGGAGTGCCAACTCCATTGTGAGTATACACCTTGCTGACCCTGTATCCTATGCTGTGTCCATTTCGGTTCCAGACGATATTGCACTATTGGTCTTCTGTGTTTTCTGTTTCTATCACTACAGATCTCTGATACGACCACCATAGATTCAGTGTACTGACTACTGTATAAAGGTCAGCCCGCCTACATGCACTACTTGCGAGTGCCAAGCTTTTTGTGAGTATCCATTTGGCAGAGATTTTTTTATACCTGTACCTTGCTTGACCTTGACGATATTACACTATCAGGCGCTCTCTCTCTTTGCTCTCTATTTTACTGATCCATTGGAGCTGAATACCAGAGGGAATTAGCAGGGGGGCTCTTTGACACATAGCCTGCATTGTTTGCACTAATTATTAGTGTTCCAGACTTGTTAATATTCTTCCTATGAGGGAGTGTGACTACGTCTGAATACGTGAATACGGCATATTTGTTAACAATAACAAGGGTTATGCTAATGTGTTGTTCTAAACAAATATCAGATGTTTTGCTAAATATTTTTCTCTTTATCAGATATAACATTTGAATATTCAAATATCAACATTCATGTAAGTCTATAGGAATCAATATTAACATATTTCCTTCTATATTCCAACAGGGGCAGTAAAGATGAAATTAAACTTGCACACACTGTTGCATGGAATGTTACAGACATGTGCACACTCCTAAGTCTCTATGCGATTACCTAACTTTACTCTTTAACAAAGTATACAAAAGGAACAAAGCAAATTTGATTATTTATTTGTATTGAAATGTTTCTTAAAAATATTTTATTTAAATTTCTTAAAACTTTTGAATTTACTTTCCCTTTAGCAATCGTACAATAGAAATATTTAATTGATAGAACAGATGTTAAGGGGAACATTTGTTCTACTGTTTGAATAGCAGAGAGACTAGTCAAAGTAATAGTTGACAAATGTATATCAAGGTTAGAAAAGAGCAAGTACACTGTGGATCCATGAATACATTTGCAGTCAGGTTGGGTGATTAGTTTATAAATTTGTGGAATAACTCAAAAAAGTATTAGCCACTAGTAAAAGTCTAGGAGATGTGGCTTATTGGCTCTAAAGATTTGACAACTTCTTAATGAGAGACTGAAATGGTTGCTCAGTAATCTTGCAGTCTCACCTCAGAGCAAGACACAAGGCGTCTTTTTGGGCCGTGAGGGAGGAGGACACAGGACCGCCCGGATCGCTTCATCAAACACCGTCTTGAGGCCCCGCTGTGTGAGAGCTGAGCACTCTAAATATTTCACTGAATCTGTGGAGAGAGTCACAGGACTTAATTTATATTCACAAAATGTATTAATAGTGTGGTTTGCATTAAAGGACCTAGCTTTTTCTATCATGTATATGAAAGCATTAGTTAAACATGTTACAAATATTTTTTGAATGAAAAAAAAGATTAAAAGGCCATTAAATTACATTAAAATATATTGTTAAAACATTTAATATACTTTGCTTTGCACAATATCTTTTGACAGTCTCAGAATACAATTAATTTCATTGTCCATTTAAGGAGATTTCTCTGTGGGTGGAATATTTCAGTTTTGAGATCTTTTATTCCAAATGTGGAGGTGTGCGGGTTTTATTAATACAGGAAGGATCAAAAAGGTAGAAACCTAAATATTTATATCACATTAAATACATTTTTTTTCAGGGGACATATTACTTAAATTTTTATTTTGCGCATATGAAAAACAAGTGCTTACATACGTTCTAAAAATATTAGTTTTTGTCTAAATTGAAAGTGAACCTGACAGGAAGTGTACACATGTATACAGTTGGATCCTTGTACTCTGCAGTTCATTGGCTGCCAGGGACGACTCTCATAGATCCTTCTCCCACATGGCAGCAAAGACATGGAACACAATCCCGCTGCACCTCAGACAATCCACCTCCCATACAAAGTTCAGAAAGGACCTCAAAACCTGGCTCTTCGACTGAATGCCCATCCCCTCCCCCCTTCTCCTATCCCCTTTCCCTTAGCGCCTTGAGACCCTCACGGGTGATTACTTTGCGCTCTATAAGTACGCAATAGATAGATAGAGAAAAAAAAAGGTTTATTTAATTTAACACCTAAAGATTAATATGTCTAAGGCTTATCTCCTTCTAATCCCCACCTCAAGCTCTACGCCGACTTCTGACTTCTCTATCCCTGTCAACGACATCACCATCTCCCCATCGTCCCAAGGCCGCTGCCTCGGAGTTACACTTGACTCAAATCTATCCTTCGTCCCCCACATCCAATCTCTTTCTTCATCCTGCCGCAACCATCTACACAATATTTCCAAGATTCGCCCTTTTCTGAGCGCTAACACCACAAAGCAAATAATCCACTCCCTTGTTATTTCCTGGCTTGACTACTGCAGCACCTACCCTCTGGAACACTCTCCCTCATGCTGTCAGGCTTTGCCCTAATCTTTCTTCCATTAAATGCTCCCTGAAGACTTTTCTGTTCAGAGAAACCTACCACCCAACTCAGTAATAAATTTATTTCACTTACCTAACAGTTCCCTCATCTAACTAAGTATTAACATCTTTCAATCTCGCAGTCCTCACCTCCTGTTTCTCAACCTCCTACCCTTCTAGATTGTAAGTTCCCATGGGAATAGGGCCCTCAATCCCTCCTGTATGTGTTTGTAAATGTTGTCCTGTCTCTCACAAGTCTTGTACTGTTTTATTTAAATGAATTGTATCCATGGGCAGCGCTGCGGAATATGTTGGCGCTTCATAAATAAAGTATAATAATAATAATAGAAAACAATTGTTTATTTAATTTATTACAGGAGCATTAATTCTTAAACAAATCAACAGAAGCACGGGAATACCTAAAGATGCTCTTTTAGATAAAACCTGGAAGATTTTGAGTATTGTGTCCTGTAAACCATCAAATGCTGTCATGGCAAATTTGCATCATGAGATGAGAATGACATGACACATTATAAGGAGCAGAATTTAGTGTATTATCATTTCAGAACAATAATTCTGAACACAGATAATTTTGCTTTATCTCTTACTTTAAAATCCTTACACAGATAAGTATTTGAATATGACAGTTGGCTCTTTCACTAAATCACTGTGCCAGTTCAAAATTATAAAATATGATCATTTAAATGGACACTAAAGTCAAAATTAAACTTTCATGATTCAGATAGAGCTGCAGTTTTAAGAGACTTTATGATTTACTTCTGTTGTGAATTTGTTCACAGTTTTTTTTTTATATGAACACTTTCTGAGACACCAGCTACTACTGAGCATGTGCAAGAGTTCACAGTTTATACCTATATGAGTATGTGATTGGCTGGTGACTGTCTCATGATTTGTCAGAAAAATCTACTGCTCTTTTAAAATTCGGAATAAGTGTTGCTGTATTGTATTTTTATCATGTAATTATACGGTATTTAATAGTCCTAAATGATTTTTTTAATTCAGTTTCCTGGATCATTTTCAACCACTGCCAGATAAGGATCCAGAGAAACTACTGAACTACTCCATATCAGTAAAGCTGTTTGCTTTATGGGTAACCACCCTTACTACAATCTAGGGACAGTACACAAGGGATATTTTGAGTAAAAATACAAAATACATCAGCTTGGAAATATTAAAAGAGAAATATATAGGATCCTATATATTTCTCTTTTAATATTTCTGAGCTGATGTAGCTAAGTATGGCTTAGTCGCGGTATGGCTTATTTGCTGTTACTGGATTCAGAAACTCCCTGGTGGCTGGATATAGTCACGCGTCATCAATTACTGATACTATTCTAAGACCCCCAATGCACTGTCCCTAAAAAGTAACAATGTCAAGTATGATACAATAATAGTACAGTGATCATTTGTGATACAAACTTGTTACTTAAAAATGGATAATACAAAAACAAACTTTTAAACGATGCAATAAGGATATGTGTTCAATGTGATCCCACCGTCTCAAGGTGTATACAAGGCCCCAATGTTCAAAGCACATTCTTCTTGCCTCAAGAAAAAATAAATATAATAGTGAAGTACAGTTTATATAGGAACAAATATACCCGAAACTGCCAAGGGGCTACTCACATATAGATGAGCCACACCGGCTCTGGAGATGACGCACACCTGTTTTTTTACTGCAAGTGTTAGAGAAAAATATTTTACTCTGCCATTTTGCTTTATATTAAATTGATGCTTATAGCTTTAAGAACAATACACTTTCTTGACAGTTCAGCTATTGTGTTGTGCTTGCAAAAATATAAACTTCTAGCTAAGTAAAAAAACCACCCAAGTGCTGTATGTACGAGATAAGAAGACCACGAGTTGTCTACATGCGAAGATTCTGGATTGGCTCAAAGCACAGCACATGGGATAATTTGAGGCACTGTTCTTATCTGATTTTGCATGCCAGCTTGTGTTACTTAAAAGTGATGACATGCTGTCACTCTGTTCTAATCCTGCTTGATTATACAATAATAACCTTTTAAATTTGGACCAGTTGTTTCAAGTTGTATTTTTTTCTTCAACATTTTGGTGCCGAAACCCAGAAGTTTGAAAGCGATTCTGGACGGAGCCAGGCCTGGAACCTGAGGACAGGAGACCACCGGCGCCAACAGGTCTCCCCTCCTCTGATTCCTAAACCCTCTGTCCTGTTGTAAGTACAAACTCCCAAGAACCTGAAACACCTGTTTTATGTTTTAACATCTTTTGTTATGAAAGTGTGAGCGTAAGAGGTCCTTCACGGCATGTGAATGCACTGCTCCAAGATGCCTCTCTGCGGAAAAAGAAAGTGGGAGTAGTGGTGTGTTATGTAAGAAGACCCTATCGTCCTCAGACATGAAGGTTTTATATTTTCTGAGTCTGTTAAGTAAACTGTTACTAACATTGTCTGCACAGCAAAGGGACAACGGAAGGTTAAGTGTGAGTTGGTGCAGAGTTTCTTAGTCTGCCTTGGCTGTCAGTACAAAGTCTCTGGGTACCCCCTGTGCTGGCCTTTGGACATCGTCGATTAAGTTCAACTTCAGTCCAATGCTGCTATTGGCTACAGGGCTATTCCTAGAGAACGAGAGCGAACTCTGATCACCTCTCGGATTTGTTTCTGGACGACCCTGGTCACGCTGGTTTGAGCCTGTACCCTCCTATGCTGAAGAGCGCATCCCTAAGCTGTAGCAGATGGAATGAGTCCTGTAGGAGCAGGGAAAGAAAGAGGTGCCACATAGGGTAGTAACGTATGAAAACAACACAAACGATAGCAGATGAGCCCCCCTTAAGATGGCTACTCACATACATGGTGGCACAACTGGAGTGCCTCATTAAGCAGTACGGGACCAAAAGAGTCACCAGAGAGACTCGAGGCAGAGATGCCCACACGCCAGCGTCAGGTCATGTGGAAAGAAGCACCAACCACCACAGTTGGGATCCCTCAGGGAGTAGCAGTCATCCAGATATCACTAAGCCCAGGTGTTAGGAGGGTAACGCACAGGATCCTCTAAGGGATTTCCAGGTGTCTCCCCTTTCCTTAGGAAATTCTGTGAGTTCTGCCTCTGAAGTCGGCACAATATAATCGATATTGAAATTTTGTATTGTAACTGCAGACTACCTACTTGATAAGTGGAGGAGAGTTCTGTCAGTTCAGTCCCAAACTGACAAGTCACACGCTGTATCCAAAAACCCCGTCCGGACTACTGAACAATAATCAATATTACCTATTTTGACTGTGCCCTCCTTCTGCTTTCCTCAACTCCCATTTGGTCCCGTACTGCTTAGTGGGGCACTCCGGTTGTGCCGCCGTGTATGTGAATAGCCATCTTCAGGGGAGGCTCATCTGCTATCGTTTGTGTTGTCTCCATACGTTATTACCCTATGTGGAGCCTCTTTCCCTGCTCCTACAGGACTCATTTCGTCACATTTAACTATCAATAGTGTTGCCGGATTTTGTCCATTCACTGAATATACACTAGCGCACCTCTCTAGGATCTAAGATTCTAGTATTATTTCTCTCTTATGATAGATTAAAAAACTGTTGATGTAAGCCCCTAGCATGTTTGACTTTAAATATATAGAGGCCAGGTACTTTTTGGGTTTGTCTCCCTACTGTTTATTATTTGGGTTTGTTGAACAATTTGGTGGGATCACAAGCAGGGATTTTTAGTGTGGGACCTTCCCTGACAGCCACAGCCATAGGACTGTTAAGAGTGGAGAGAGAAGGGTAAGAGTCCCCTCCATCATAGCTGGGCTATGGGAAACTATTTTAGCAAGGGTGACGCAGTGTCATCCTTAAGGAATGGGCATCCAAAGAATCCTCCTACCCCACAGGAGGATATGAATAAAAAATATAGCACGTGGGTCAGCCAGCATCTGCCTAAATGGTGCAAGCTGACTAAGGGAATGGATTTCGGGATTCCCAAAGGGGGAACCTTTGAATTATCCCACTGGGAAAATCTCTCTAAAAATTTTAATAAAAAATTGATAGAGGCTAATGAGAAGGCAGCTTGGAGTAGATGGACTGTAGAATCCTATCAGAGACAGCAAAGGGCCCAAAGTATTTTTACTATAGAGACCAAGACAGGGAGAACAGGCCAGCTGGGAGGGTGAAGTTAGTTAGAATCAAATAGGGAAGAGGCAGAACAGATAGAGCAGCTTGCAGTCTCTCTAGTGGAGCGTAATGTGGACAATGCAGAGGCCCTAATAGACCTAGGGGCCAGACCAAAGACTCCTGCTAGCCTAACCACGGCGTCAATCACTGGAGGATTGCAATCTCCTCTTCCTTTACACCCCCCTTTATATGTTGAACCCCAAGTTAAGGCCACTGTCCCATCATTTGTGCCCCATACCAACTCATGGCAAGATTTATAAAGAACCAGTAGAAGACTACTTTGAGAGATTTAGGAAAACTGTGGAGGAGGCGGGAGGTAACCTTGAAGACCAAGGTATGGAAATAAATACTCACTGCCACATTGGTGTCGGGACTGAATAAAGAAATTCATGATAAATTAGTTTCCGCCAATTCTGATTGACGGGATAAATCAGTCCCAGCACTAATGAGCTTAGCGAGCTAAATACAAAGGAACATAGAGAAAGTACAGGAAAAGAAAGCACAAAGGGTAATGCTAATGAGTGCCCCTGGGAAACCCCAATGGAAACAGTTTAGAGGGACTAATAAGGGGAACCCAGAAAAGCCAAATGCTATAACTGTGACAAACCAGGTCATTTTGCAAGAGACTGCACAGCTCCAAAACAGGGAAGACAGGAGTACAATTGACGGGCTGGGCTTCCAGTGCTACCAATCATATTTGATGCCTTTGTTCGCCTGACCCTCTCTGACATGTCATACCATTCTGTGTAGTGTTTGGTGGATACTGGAGCATCCCGTAGTGTTCTCAAAAGATCCGAAGATTTTATTAAATGCCAGGCATATCAGCGAGCAATAGATCCTATCATTATGGGTAATAATACAGTAGATGAAGCAGCCAAGAAGGAGAATTTGACAATGGATGTTTAAAAAAACCTCCAAAACCAAACAGGTTCCCTAACTCAGAGTAAGTGAAAAAACGTTGGTTGCAAACTGAAAAATGAGGTTTGGAAACATGGGGATGGTAGATTGTGTGCACCTCCAGTGCTATATCCCATTTTAGACAGTCTCTCTCATCTCACATCCAATGTTTCCAAAGGGGGAATGATCGCTAGTGTTAATAAATTTTGGTTTGCAGCAGGTTTCTCACAATTTGCAAATGAATCGTGCAAGAAATGCATGATCTGTGCTAAATACAATCCAGGTAAATTGACAAAGGTGGAGATGAAACACCTTGTAAAACCTGACTACCCATTCCAAAGACTGCAAATAGACTACATTCAACTGCACAAATGTGGAATCTATGAGTATGTTTTGGTGTGTGTAGACATGTTTCCTCTTGGGTGGAGGCCTGGCCGGTTGCAAAGGCAGGTGTAACAACCAAAAAGCTGATAATTGAAATTGTGTTCAGATATGATCTACCTGAAACAGTAGAATCTAATCGAGGGACTCATTTTACTGGGCAAGTGTTTGCAGAAATGTTGAAAGGGTTGCAGATTAACCAGCATCTCCATGCACCTTACCACCCACAATCATCTGGGAAAGTAGAGAGAGCAAATGGTGTTTTAAAAAATAAAATAGCCAAGATCTGTGAGCAGACAAAACTTACTTGGGTACAAGCCTTACCTTTAGCCCTCTTTGCAGTAAGACATACCCCAAAGGGAAAACATGGCTTTTCCCCATTTGAAATTTTGTTTGGTAGACCACCACTAACAGGCCTTTTCTTTCCACAAGAATTACATGGGCAGTATGCTTCTCTAACTGATTATGTTGTCCAGCTGCAACTAATTTGCATGGAATAGTTTTCTCTTCATTACCAGATCTAGAAGAAATAACTGGAACTCACCACATGCAACCTGGAGACTGGGTGGTGAAAAGAAGATACGTGAGGAGACACCTAGAGCCCCAATTTGACGGCCCATACCAGGTGTAAATGATGATCACACCCACCTCAGTCAAAGTGGAAGGGAAACCAAACTGGATACACGCCTCCCACTGTAAGAAGGTGGACTTCCAGGTCGGTGATAAGAACCTGTGTCAAAAGGGTGAGACCACTGGGGACAAAGAGGGTAAGCAAACTACCAAAATGCATATACTGTCCTGCTTTTTTCTTTGTCCTTTTCTTTGTGTCTTATACCTCTATGCACCAGTGAAGGGCAACAAATTGACAAATTCCATCTGGCTTTTACACCAACAGACTGCCAAACAGCTGAATACCACAGACTGCATGGAGTAACTACATCATAGGAATAGTTGTACCAGCCATTAGAACACACTCAAATATTTCAGTGTTTGAAACATCCCTAGGGGAAACAAGGTATAAGTGAAAATTATTCTCATCTGCAGATAAAGCCTGGATGTGGTTCCCTGCCTGGACAGGTTGGGGAATTAAGCTAGAAAATAGAATGAATAAATGCACTACTATCATGGATGGGATTATTAATGAGACTACAAGTTCTATACATGCCCTTAATGAAGAGTTAGCCCAAGTTAGGAAGGTGGCTCTTCAGAATAGGATGGCTCTTGATTACCTACTTGCTATTGAGCAGGGAACATGTGCTATTATTGGCTCCGAATGTTGCACCTGGTTGGAGGATTCCCATGACCCTATAGAGGCACACATGAACAAAGTAAAAGAGTTACAACAAAAATCTAGAGATATAGCTAAGGAGGGAGGGAACCCTTTCTCCTGGATGGGATCCATTGGAACCTGGTTTAACAAAATACTAATCTTTTAAAACCCATAGTGGTAGTGATAGGATTAATCTTGATGTGCCTAATTGTCTGGAAATTGTTAATGATTTGTGTTTCTCATTGCAGCAAAAAGATGAAGATACCTATTGTTTAGGGAGATGATACAACAGCCACAGAGATGACCCTCTGATAACCTAGCTCAGCTACATGCCTCCCCTGCAGACCCTCCAGTCAATCTAGGAGACAGGTGGAAGATCTCATCTCTGCGAGGGGGTCCCACAATTGCACCTCAGCTTTGGGCCTACTACAGGATTTGGACCTAGGCCTGTGACAGGATGCAGTTCTGGCTGCTGTTGTTATCTGATTAGATAGAGATTGCATATTTTGTGTTTGTGTGTTACCAATAAAGATGTGTGAATGCTAAGAGGAAATGGTCACTATGTAGGCAGATCTGGAATGGATGCCCGGTATCCCACTGTCTATGCAGCTTATCTGTATACTCAGTGATATACGGTCTGTCTAAGGGGTCATTACCAGGTAGGCAGGCTGTTAGTCAAATGAGAAACACAAAGTAATAAAGGCGTGATAAACGCAAGGTAATAGATAAATATATGTGATAATAAAATTGTCAAAAGGCTGAGAAATGTTAGAGAAAAATATTTAACTCTGCCATTTTGCCCTGTGCTTTATATTAAATCGATGCTTATAGCTTTAAGAACAATACACTTTCTTGACAGTTCAGCTATTGTGTTGTGCTTGCAAAAATATAAACTTCTAGCTAAGTAAAAAACCACCCAAGTGCTGTATGTACGAGATAAGAAGACCACGAGTTCCCTACATGTGAAGATTCTGGATTGGCTCAAAGCACAGCACATGGGATAATTTGAGACTATAAAGAGACACTGTTCTTATCTGATTTTGCATGCCAGCTTGTGTCACTCTAAAAGTGATGACATGCTGTCACTCTGTTGTAATCCTGCTTGATTGTACAATAATAACCTTTTGAATTTGGACCAGTTGTTTCAAGTTGTATTTTTTTTTCTTCAACACATGGTACCCAGTATTAATCCGGCAATACTGTGCTTTTAATAAATGCTTGTTTTATACTATATATAATTAAAACATATAAAAGCCACAATATCGATCCTCAGAAATAGTCACTCGGTATCTAACCACTGTATGCTCTCAGTGGGCAGCTTATATCGATCCTCAAGAAGGATGGAAGTGGACTAGATTACAATTCATACCACAAACTCTTCTGCCTAGTATCCGGAATTCTCACGATACCTATCCTTGTGATGATATTGCGGGGACATGGCTATGATGCTAAGTTCTGACGTACGTTTCGCCATATACTTACGGCTTTTTCAAGGAAGTAATGTGCGTCCTCTCCTTTTCTCCTTTATAGCGTATATCCTAATCCTATACGGCCATTTTCAAAGTGGTCATATTGGAGTTCTAATATAATTCATTCCTATTTATCCACCATATTGGATATGGGCAACGTCTTTTCATCATTTTTTTCTTATCTTTCCTGGAATTTTATCATATTTAAGTCACAGTTTTTAGCATTATATATACACAAAAGCAATAATCTTTTCAGAATGTGTGATCGTCATCTGAGTCACAATTTAAGGATTATCCCTTTTTATGTAACAAAGCATTACTATGAGTATGATCTAGTCTCCAAAAAAAAAAAAAAAACTGGGAGCTAAAGTTACCATGTAACATTTGTGTAAAATAAAATGCTCAAAATTTTAAAGGGACATGAAACTCATTTTTTCTTTCTTTCATGATTCAGACATAGCACACAATTTTAAACAACTTTAAAGTTTACTTCTATTATCAAATTTGCTTCATTCTCTTGGCATTCTTTGTTGAAGAAGCAGCAATGCACTATTGGGACCTAGCTGAGCACATCTGGTGAGCCAATAGCAAGAGAGAGACATATATGTGCAACCACCACTCAGCAGCTAGCTCCCAGTAGTGCATTGCTGATTCTGAGCCTACCTAAGTATGCTTTTCAACAAAGGATACCAAGAGAATTAAGAAAATATATTATATAAGTAAACTGGAAAGATGTTTAAAATTGATGCTCCATCGGATTTATGAGAATTAGATTTTTTTCTTTACTGTCCTTTTAAGATTTGTGGTTAAAGATGTATTTAATATGTGAATTCTATAGTAACAAAAGGAAAGGAATTATTTTACTCTAAGATCAGTTGGAGACAGAAGAACCCTTAATTAGGATAGAACATTATTACATTAGTAAATCATATGCAGAGACAGTCTTTTCTAAATGAGTTTTACTTATACCAATTAAGGGTTTTTGCTTTAAACATTAGCAATGCAAAGCCTAATTAGACTCATATCATGGTACCCATAATAAGCCAACACTGAATTCAATAGTAATCGGATTTGGTACTGCAGTGAGGGAGGAAGTAGGTACTGTTCTTTACAAAAGATAGAAACCCTATATACAGAATGATGAATTGGAAAATCGCTTTAGAATATATATATAGAAGGCGACGTAGGTACAATTTATAATCTGCAGGATAATTTAGAAATAAATCTGCCCAGCCTTCTAGTGAAAACGTGATATTATGGGAATGTTATTAAAGATGGGGCTTTGCAATGAAAGCTGGTAATTATCATCTATCTATCTATCTATCTATCTATATATCTATCTATATATATATGTGTGTGTGTATTTAAATATTTTTTTGTATATATACAGTATTATTGTAGATCCTTAGTATGTATTAATAAACAGGTACCCTTTTTTGGCGAATGTCAGGAAAGACAAATGTCTCCGTATTTGTTTACATTTGTCTGAAAATGATAAACAAATGTCCCTTTCACAAAAACGAACAAACGGAATTCATGTGGGGAAAATAGTAGTTGATTTGTTTTTGTGCTTAATATAAAGGTGGGAAAGACTGTTTTTGCAGGGGGGTGGGGGCTTTAAAAGTTCAAATTTACTCTAGTCAATAGCAATACAGCAATGTCATTGTCAGTTGATTGATTCTGGTGTCAACCAATAAGTATTTAAGCCACTTCTTGGCCAGTCCTGATTCCATTAAAACAAAAAAGAAAGCTATGTGCTGCTGCTGGCTTGTAGCACAATTACTAGCTTATACTTTAAAGGGAAAGTACACTTGAATATTATTTTTATTTAAATGTATTTTCAATGACTTGTTATACCAGCTGCAGAGTATAACATGTATGAGAAATTGCATTTTCAGGTTTATTTGTGTATATGATGGTTTTGTGCTTTTAAACCACAGCCTACTACAATGGTAATTATCAGCTCTCATTATGTTATCACTTTGTGTACACACACTTGCTTTCTTATCTTATATTTGTTTGGAAAACCAAAGCTCAATACTTAGAGAGAACAATGGAACATTATCATTTTATTACTTAACTATCCTGTTCCCCACTGGGAGTGTAATTTATTCTGCTGGCTGTGTTTACTTAGGCTTATCAATAGGCTAAACTCCAGTATAGAAACTTTCAGTATAGGTTGGCATACCACAGGCTAAATCTGCTATTTCAAATGCCAATATAGGGGTAAAGGAGCTATTTATAAACAATTTATTACAATCTAGCAGGTAAAATGGATCATTGGGAACAATTTAAAGGGGAGAAATTGTTGGGGTCAACTGTCCCTTTAAGTTTAAGCTACTGTCCAGCTGCTCTATTTCCTATAGGAAATAGGGGTCAGATGGATTTAATTAACAAATAAACGACTCTCTTAAACAATATCAGTAAGAACAAAAAAAGATTTGGGGGGGTAAATTAATCATTTGAAACTATTTTTTCTGTGCACGTCTGTTTATAAATAGTTAAATCTTTATTGTCACTAGATCTATCTATCTATCATCCATCTATCTATCATCCATCATCCATCTATCTATCTATCTATCTATCTATCTATCTATCTATCTATCTATCTATCTATCTATCTATCTATCTATCTATGTGTGTTACTTAAAGGCACACTGCAATCCAAAATTAATTTAAATCCGCCTATCCCTCTAAATACTAGTGAATCCACTCAATTTTTTAATTAATTCATTTTTATATCCATACCCATAACATTAAGAAGGGAAGTTGTGAGAGTCTATTATTTATTAAAATAAAACTATATTTTTCACTAATTCCAGCCAGTTACATGTAAAGGGTTGGAAGGGGTTTGTTTGCTTTTATCATTTTTTGATGAATGCAAAGGAATACAGAAAAACTTGTTGTTTTTTTACAGTCGCCCAAAAACCAGAGCACGTTTATTAATACATACTATGGATCTGCAATAATACTGTGTGTGTGTGTATATATATATATATATATATATATATATATATATATATATATATATATATATATATATATATATATATATATATATATAATGATAATAACCAGTTTGTAAAACATTAGTCTTTCATTGCAACACCATCTTTGACAACTTATTCTGATAATATCATGTTTTTACTAGGAGGCTTGGCAGATTTATTTATAAAACACCCTGATCATTCTATATATCTGATTCCATGTTTTTATAAGAAACAGTTCCTCCCCCACTACTGTATCAAATCCAATTACAATTGACCTCACTGTTGGCTTATTTGGGTCATCATGATACAAGTCTTATTAGGCTTTGTATTGCTAATGTTTAAAGGAAAAACCTTTAATTGGTGTAAGTACGGAACACTATCTCTGCAAATAATTTATTCCCCCCCTTTTGTTCCATATACAGAAGAACTCACCGATCTCCTTAGCTAGTGCCAGACCCTGGGGGTAGGATATTGGAGAAAGTTTCTTTTCCTTCAGCCTTTCAATGGTTTCCTTGTCATCACGCAAGTCAAGCTTGGTCCCCACCAGAATGATAGGGGTGCTGGGACAGTGATGCCTCACCTCTGGAAACCACTGCATTGGGATAAGAAAGTAGATTGCGGGGCATTATATCTGAGTATCCATACCCAGCTCAGTTATATGATAGACAATACAAGTTGTGCTAGACTTGTGGTGGTACAGTCTAGGGATGTGTTTATATTCAAATTCGAATTCCAGAACGAATGTATTTGTAGAAATACGATTTACATAAATAAATGTTGATAAGAACGAATATTATTAAAAATTCTATTATCAAATGTTATTTACAGTTTTCGAATGTCACATTCAAATTCGAAAATTACATTTATAAAACACAGGATTAGACTAGAAAAACTATTTTGAATTCGAATGTGACATTCGAATTTGAATGTAACATTCAAATTTTAATATTACATTTATAAAACACAGTTGTAGGCTAGAAATACTATTTTGAATTTGAATATTACATTTCGAAATTGAATGTGATATAAAATACATAGCTAAATATTCTATTATTCGAACAAATATTTTCGAATGTTATTGAAAAATTCAAAAATGAAAATTCGAAAAATGGACTGTTAGAATGTTATATAAACATTCAAATTTGATTTGAATGAACGAATATATCAAAATTCATTTAAAATTTTGAATTTTTAGAAACATTCTCCCATCCCTAGTACAGTCCTTAATGAATCCTTTTACATGACAAGACAGATTTCTTTACGTTGCTTACCTTAGCTCTGACGTTCTCATAGGATGCTGGACTAACCAGAGAAAAACAGATCAGGAATACGTCCTATAAAATAGAAAACAGTATAAGATTTTAGTGAAAACCTCACTTGGCCCATCATAACAAATTTTCAGTCACATCAAGTGGTGTTCTAATACTTCCCATGAATTGATTGTCATCTTACAAAGAGAATAGGCCTTTCGTGGCCATATTGGCACCACAAATGGATCACAGACATCCCTCAGTAAGTCACTGACAGTAGTAAGTAAGGCAGTAATCTAATCTATAAGTGCTCCGCATGGGATTTTGGCATGGGATTTTGTGGGTATTTATATCTAAAAGACATTTTAATTCAGTAAAAAAGGAAAACTATACCCAATTTTTTTCTTTCATGATTCAGATAGAACAGCAATTTTAAGCAATGTTCTAATCTACTCCTGTTATCAATTTTTCTTCATTCTCTTGCAATCTTTATTTAAAAAGCAGGAATGTAAAGCTTAGGAGTCAGACCATTTATGTTCAGCACCCTGGATAGTGCTTGTTTATCACTTCCCTCCCTACAACCCCCCTTCCTCTACCCCTTACACCAAACTTCACAGAAGCATTAGATCAGCAACAGCTTGCTAGTTCTCTTGAACCTCTCCTTTCTTCCATCACCTCCTTTTCCTTCCCTGACAAATCTATCTGCCACTTTAACTCCACCCTTACATCGGTCATTGACACCCTGGCCCCTCCTACCATAGCTCAGAAACCACACTCTTATCCTTAGCGTTGGCATACTCCTCTGACACGGTACCTATGCAGATGTTCCCGTACTGCTGAGCGACACTGGAGGAAATGTCAGAGTTCAGCTGACTTTCTTCACTACAAGTTCATCCTGAACTCCTACTATTCTGCCCATAATCTTTATAAGCAACAATACTTCTCTAATCTCATCTCTACTTTTTCCTCTAATCCAAAACGTCTATTGATACAGCTTCTCTCTCAGCTCAAGATTTGCCAGCCACTCCAATAACAAAATTGATTCCATCAGAAATGGAATCACCTCTCAACTTACTACCAATCTCCCACCCCCTCAAAAGCTTACAATCATTCAAAACCCAAATACCCTTAAATTTAGCTCTTTTGCCCCTGTTACAGAGGAAGAAGTTTCTGCCCTTATACTGTCCTCCTACCTCACTACCTGTCCCCTGGACCCTATCCCCTCACAGCTACTCCCCTCCCTCTCTTCTACCCTCACCCCCATACTCACACACATTTTCAACCTCTCCCTCAGCACTGGTATATTTCCCTCATCTCTAAAACATGCACTGGCCACACCTATCCTCAAAAAACTTTCCCTCGATCCAACCTCCCCATCCAACTACCA
The DNA here is from genome assembly GCF_027579735.1 of Bombina bombina. Taxonomy (NCBI): domain Eukaryota; kingdom Metazoa; phylum Chordata; class Amphibia; order Anura; family Bombinatoridae; genus Bombina; species Bombina bombina. The sequence continues at coordinate 414,375,706 of NC_069505.1, forward strand.
TCCTACTTCCCTACTCCCTCTTGCCTCAAAGCTCCTTGAAAAGCTAGTATACGCACGTCTATCCCATTTCCTTACACTATACTCTCTTCTTGACCCACTGGAATCTGAATTTCATCCCCATCACTCCACAGAGACAGCAATTATCAAGGTTACCAATTACCTACTTACAGCAAAATCCTAAGGCCACTTCTCTCTGCTTATCCTCCTTGATCTGCCTGCAGCCTTTGACACTGTTTACCACCCTCTTTTGCTCCAAACCCTCCAATCCTTTGGCATCTGCGACACAGCTCTCTTGTGGTTCTCTTCCTATCTATCTAACCGTACCTTTAGTGTAGCAATCTCCGGAGCATCCTCTGCCCCGTTACCACTTTCTGTTGGGGTACCACAAAGCTCTGTCCTCTGTCCCCTTTTCTTTTCAATCTATACATCATCATTAGGTTCCTTAATAAAGTCCCACAGATTTCAATATCATTTGTATGCCGATGACACCCAAATCTATCTATCTGCACCAGACCTACCTCCATCCTTACTAACCTGTGTCACTAACTGTCTTTCTCATATTCTCATATATCATCTTGGATGTCCTCTCACTACCTTAAGCTAAATCTCTCCAAAACTGAACTACTTATTTTTGCCCCTTCTTCCAAAATCTCCCCCCCCCCCATTTTCTATAACTGTTGATAATTCCATCATTACCCCTACCCCGCATGCCCAATGTCTTGGGGTCACACTTGACTCAGACCTTTCCTTCACTCCTCACATTCAGTCCTTGGCTAAAGCCTGTCACTTCCACCTTAAAAACATCCCTAAAATTAGACATTTCCTTTAAAAAGACACAACAAAGATTTTAATCCACTCTCTTATTCTTTCCCGTCTCGACTACTGCAACTCCATCCTCTCTGGTCTAACTAGCTGCCGCCTAGCTCTTTTACAATCCATAATGAATGCCTCTACCAGGCTCATCTTCCTTACATGTTGCTCTTCATCTGCTGCACCTCTCTGCCAATCCCTTCACTGGCTTCCTCTTGCCTCCAGGATTAAACACAAAATCCTCACGCTGACATATAAAGCCCTCAACTGCACTGCTCCACACTACATTTCAGACCTTGTCTCCATATACTCTCCCTCCCGTCCCCTGCGCTCTGCTCACAATCTCCTACTCTCCTCTCTTGTTACTTCCTCACATTCCCATTTACAGGACTTCTCCAGACTGGCCCCCATCCTGTGGAACTCCCTGCCTCACTCCACAAAACTCTCCCCTAATTTTAACAACTTTAAGCGCTCCCTAAAGACTCTACTATTCAGGGATGCATACAACCAACACTAACCTTTCCTAACTCCATCGCTTTCCCCTTGAACCCCTTAGAATGTAAGTCTATGAGCCCAGCTGTTTGTAGATCGCCTTCATAAGAGCCAACTACAAAAGTGCAACTCTCGGCAGGGCCCTCTACCCATTTGATCCCTATAAATGTTATCCTGTATACCAACTATGTTCATAGCGTTGCGGAATCTGTTGGCGCTCTACAAATACCTGTTAATAATAATAATAATAAAAGTGTAACCCAAAAATTGGCCAGCTCCTAAGCTTTACATTGCTGCTTTTTAAATAAAGATAGCAAGAGAACGAAGAAAAATTAATAATAGGAGTAAATAATAAAGTTGCTTAAAATTGCTGCTCTATCTGCATCATTAATGAAAAAAATGGGTTTAGTATCCCTTTAATAGTTTGTAGTGCCTTAATTCCCAAATACCAATGGTATTCTAGTCCATCATAAAATTATTTTAACTATAAGACTTGTACACACCTAAAATATGATCATCAGAACGTTTGGGTTAATTGCACACTGATTTGTTATAACATATTAGACATTTAACATCAATACCACATTAAAGGGACAGTTCAATTTTCTTTCTATATATAATTAAAGGCATATGCAATATAATGCTTCTTTAAGTTATATTCAGATTTATGCGTTTTTATTTTAAGTGTAGTTTTTACACCCTGTTTAGAAGAGTCCTCCAGCCACCCCCATGCCTGTATATTTTTCCCTTGGTGTCCTCTGTGACAACAGCTTCTTTCAATGAGAGCATACTGAGGTAGGTTTGGTAGTATACATGTCTGTGTAGCAATGCTATAAAATCAACCTGTAGAGGGAGTATAGAGTGAAGTAGCTTTACCCTTGGTAAACTAAGCTGCATATCTAGAAGCACTGTTAAATTAAAATAAAAAAATAAAAACATGTATAAAATAAATAATACTGTGCACTTTAAGTGCTAAACCACAGCACTGTTTTGTTTATATTATAGTGCATTTACTTTCTTGTCCTGTTAAGAGCCGCAGGGTTCTATATTATTTTAGTTTTGAGCCAGTGCTCTTAAGTGTATAATAAAGTTAATTAAAAAAACTGATCCCAAACTGAGAGTGCATATATCATTGGATAGGAGACATCCAAACTGTGAAGGCAGAGCCTGCTGCATCTCCCTCTACAGGTTAAATTTGGGGGCTATAATATAATATAATATCTCTTTCAAATAAGGGGTCTTAAAGGTCTGTAGCTAGTAAGGGAGCTGAGATCGCTGCCTGTCATAGCCCCCACCCCCTCTGTGATGTCACCATGCACATTTATGATGACATCACCGGCACGCACATGTAGCTCTGGGTATGCAGTGCAAGTGAATCAATTTGCCTTTATGAAGATAATGTGTCGTCAAGCGCTTACAGGCAGCAGTTTGCATGATGACCGTTCTTGTCATGCGCAGGATTAATAGCTAAACATATTTTTTTCTTTCACGTCCCTTTAAATGGAAGCGCATAATCACAAATCTTCTTTAACTTGTTCTATTCCCAGTGATCAGAAAGCATTTTGCTGCAAATGTCATCTGCATAATCTACGCAGACATGCAAATGATAATATTAATATTTTTCATTCTCTCTCACACTAGATCAAATCCCTAAATGAAAAGCTAAATTGACTCATCAGATTCTGACGAGAATAAGATGCTCATAGCCTGCACTCTAGAGGTTCCCAGACTCCAATTCCTACATCGTGCGTAATTAGGCACGGAGCACATTATAAGTGCAGAGAAATGTACGGCCGCACTGCATTGCACTAATAAATCCTTCCCAAAAACCCAAACACCCTGACAAGCACATTATGTGCAGCTTGAACAGGACCCAGGATAATCTGCCTTGTAAGGAGCATTGTATCTATAATTATCTATATCTATCATACATGGAAAATAAGAGCTTTTCAAAAGAACAATCAAATTAGCGCTGCGGAATCTGTTGGCGCTCTACAAATAATAATAATCATACATTAGAATTGCATAGTCAACAATTGTATAATACAAAGACAATTTAATAAAAATTTAAAATGAGTAGTTGATTTTTTTTCTGACATATTTCAAAGTTACTTCCATTTTTCCTTCCCCCTGTATCACATGACAGCCATCAGCCAATCAGAAATTGCATATAAGTATACACTGTGAACTGTTGCACATGCTCAGTAGGAGCTGGTGCCTCCAAAAATGTGTATATAAAAATAAATGTCTGTGTGTATGACTGTATGTATAAGTCTAAATGTATGTGTATTTATGGCTGTATGTGTGAGTCTGAATGTATGTGTGTTTATGGCTGAATGTGTTAGTCTGAATGTATGTGTGTTTATGCTGTGTGTCTGAATGTATGTGTGTTTATGGCTGTATGTGTGAGTCTGAATGTATGTGTGTGTATTTATGGCTGTATGTGTGCGGCTGAATGTATGTGTGTGTATTTATAGCTGTATGTGTAAGTCTAAATGTATGTATGTGTGTTTATGGCTGTATATGTGTGTGGCTGAATGTATGTGTGTTTATGACTGTATGTGTGAGTCTGAATGTATGTGTATTTATGACTGTATGTGTGAGGCTGAATGTATGTGTGTGTATTTATGGCTGTATGTGTAAGTCTGAATGTATGTATGCGTGTTTATGGCTGTATGTGTCATTCTGAATGTATGTGTGTGTATTTATGGCTGTATGCGTGCGGCTGAATGTATTTGTATTTATGGCTGTATGTGTAAGTCTGAATGTATGTGTGTTTATGGCTGTGTGTCTGAATGTATGTGTAACTCTGAATGTATGTATGTGTGTTTATGGCTGTATGTGTGCTGCTGAATGTATTTGTATTTATGGCTGTATGCGTGCGGCTGAATGTATGTGTGTTTATGGATGTGTGTCTGAATGTATGTGTAATTCTGAATGTATGTGTGTTTATGGCTGTATGTGTAATTCTGAATGTATGTGTGTTTATGGCTGTATGTGTAATTCTGAATGTATGTGTGTTTATGACTGTATCTGTAAGTTTGAATGTATGTATGTGTTTTATGGCTGTATGTGTGAGTCTGAATGTATGTGTGTTTATGGATGTGTGCATAGCTGAATGTATGTGTGTTTCTTGCTGTGTGTGTGGCTGAATGTATGTGTGTTTATGGCTGTATGCATGAGTCTTAATGTATGTCTGTTTATGGCTGTGTGTGTGAGTTTGAATGTATGTGTGTTTATGACTGTGTGTGTAAGTCTGAATGTATGTGTGTTTATGGCCGTATGTGTGAGTCTGAATGTATGTTTGTTTATGGCTGTATGTGTGAGCACTCTGAATGTATGTGTGTTTATGGATGTATGTGTTTGACTAAATGTATGTGTGTTTCCGGCTGTGTGTGTGCCTGAATGTATGTGTGTTTATGGCTGTATCTGTGAGTCTGAATGTATGTGTGTTTATGGCTATGTGTGAGTCTGAATGTATGTGTGTTTATGGCTGTATGTGCAATTCTGAATGTATGTGTGTTTATGGCTGTATGTGTAATTCTGAATGTATGTGTGTTTATGACTGTATCTGTAAGTTTGAATGTATGTATGTGTTTTTATGGCTGTATGTGTGAGTCTGAATGTATGTGTGTTTATGGCTATGTGTGTGAGTCTTAATGTATGTGTGTTTATGACTGTGTGTGTGAGTCTGAAATTATGTGTGTTTATGGCTGTGTGTGTGGCTGAATGTGTGTTTATGGCTGTATGTATGAGTCTGAATGTATGTGTGTTTATTGCTGTATATGTTTGACTGAATGTATGTGTGTTTTTGGCTGTGTGTGTGTGCCTGAATGTATGTGTGTTTCTGGCTGTATATGTGAGTCTGAATGTGTGTTTATGGCTGTATGTGTGAGTCTGAATGTATGTGTGTTTATGGCTGTATGTGTTTGACTGAATGTATGTGTGTTTATGGCTGTATGTGTGAATACTCTGAATGTATGTGTGGTTATGGCTGTATGTGTTTGACTGAATGTATGTGTGTTTATGGCTGTATGTGTGAGTACTCTGAATGTATGTGTGTTTATGTTGTATACAGTAAGGGTTTCGGACTATGGGCCTGATAATGAAAAATACACCAGCATGGAAAGAATGTGTATATGTCTGTATACATGTGTGTGTGTGTTTATGTATGTGTGTCTGTGTGACTTGTGTGTGTATAAATGTATGTGTGAGTATATGTCTGTATACATGTGTGTTTATGTATGTGTGTCTGTGTGACTTGTGTGTGTATAAATGTATGTGTGAGTATATGTCTATATACATGTGTGTTTATGTATGTGTGTCTGTGTGACTTGTGTTTGTATAAATGTATGTGTGAATCTATGTCTGTATACATGTGTGTTTATGTATGTGTGTTTGTGTGACTTGTGTGTGTATAAATGTATGTGTGAGTTTATGTCTGTATACATGTGTGCGCTTATGTATGTGTGTCTGTGTGACTTGTGTGTGTGTATAAATGTATGTGTGAGTCTATGTCTGTATACATGTGTGCTTATCTATGTGTGTCTGTGTGACTTGTGTGTGTATAAATGTATGTGTGAGTATATGTCTGTATACATGTGTGTTTATGTATGTGTGTCTGTGTGACTTGTGTGTGTATAAATGTATGTGTGAGTCTATGTCTGTATACATGTGTGTTTATGTATGTGTGTCTGTGTGACTTGTGTGTGTATAAATGTATGTGTGAGTATATGTCTGTATACATGTGTGTTTATATATGTGTGTCTGTGTGACTTGTGTGTGTGTATAAATGTATGTGTGAGTCTATGTCTGTATACATGTGTTTTTATATATGTGTGTCTGTGCGACTTGTGTGTGTATAAATGTATGTGTGAGTCTATGTCTGTATACATGTGTGTGTGTGTTTATGTATGTGTGTCTGTGTGACTTGTGTGTGTATAAATGTATGTGTGAGTATATGTCTGTATACATGTGTGTTTATATATGTGTGTCTGTGTGACTTGTGTGTGTATAAATGTATGTGTGAGTCTATGTCTGTATACATGTGTGTGTGTGTTTATGTATGTGTGTCTGTGTGACTTGTGTGTGTGTATATAAATGTATGTGTGAGTCTATGGGGCCGATTTATAATCGGTCTGTCCAACATGATCAACTCAGCAGTTCCTGCAGATTCGCCGCTAGCAGGGGGTGTCAATCAGCCTGATTGTATAGGATCCGGTGGATTATTGTCCGCAAGTCTCAGAGCAGGCGGACCAGCTATGGAGCAGCGGTTTTAAGACTGCTGCTTCATAACTGCTGTTTCCGGCAAGCCTACAGGGGCATCAAGTTCCATTCGGAGCTTGATAATTTGGCTTCTATGTCTGTATACACATATGTGTTTGTGTTTATGTATGTGTGTCTGTGTGAGTTAGTGTGTGTGTGATTATGTATGTGTGTCTGTGTGACTTGTGTGTTTATAAATGTATGTGTGAGTCTATGGCCTCTATTTATCAAGCCGTCAACCGTAAATACGCTGGAATTCCGCAGCGTATTTGTGGCGAGGCTGATTCGCCATAGTTATCAAGCCCTACAGACCGGCAAAAGTAGAATCTAGTGACGTAACATACGATCCGCCGGACTAAGTCCGACACAGATCAATGGTTACGTCACTGCAGATGTTCCGAACGCAAGTTCGGCACAATCTGACTACTTTTGTTAGTTATCAAAGAACAACCAGGTACGCTCGCCACTTTTCCGGCCCAGCGTACCTGGTTTTCAATCCTCCGCCCTGGAGGCAGCGGATCACATAGGAATCAATGGGAGTCTGACAGCAGCGAGAGCTCATGTTCGCTGCTACCCGATATCCCATTGATTCCTATGGGAAGTGTCTGCACCTAACACCCTAACATGTACCCCGAGTCTAAACACCCCTAATCTGCCCCCTCCTACACCGCCGCCACCTACATTATACTTATTAACCCCTAAACCGCCACTCCCAGACCCCGCCGCCACCTACATTATACCTATTAACCCCTAATCTGCCGCCCCCTATACCGCCGCCACCTACATAAAGTTATTAACCCCTATCCTGCCGATCCCGGACCCCAATGCAAATAAATTAATTGTTTAACCCCTACACCGCCGCTCACGGAGCCCACCGCCACCTACATTACATTTATTAACCCCTAATCTAAACCTAAAGTGTCAGTAAACCTAAAAAATAATGTTATATAATTCTGCACATAGTGCAGAATTATATAACATTATATTAGCGCAAACTTTATAAAACATAATATTCCCTTTTAATTTTTTTAAAACAACGGCTGTTTTTCAGACCCGCTCTCTGTGCTCTTCTGAGCGGGTCTGTGTTTTTCACACAGCGCATCGGGCCAGCTGTATAGTCAAAGCCCGGCCCGACCGCGCCATTATACACAGTGCAGCTCGCTCCTGCTGTCAGACAGAGCAGGAGCGAGCTGCACTTAGTGTTATGGCGCGGTTTCGCCGGGCTGTGACTGTGATATATAGTGTGTATGGTGGATTGTCTATAATACAAACAAGTAATTTGTGGATTATGATTGTATCATTCGTAAAACAAATATTGGCAGAATTTGTTTGCACCTAAACAAATTTTGAGTATTTGATGAAAAACTTACTTTATTTAAAATATTGTTAAAAGCAACGTGTTTCTCAACCAACCAGTGGCTGTTTCATCAGGCTTAATCTTGCCTTTTAACAATATTTTAAATAAAGTAAGTTTTATTAACACTTACCACTTGCTGCCGGATTATTTCCTAATTTTTCCTGACCTATTCATCACTCTTGGATTACTGGGAGTTCCAGATTGCCTGAGACAAGTCTGCTGGGTGACTATATTGATCCCAGCCTGCCCTGAGCGCACCAATGAAGGTGCTCTTCTAAATGTGAGTGCAATAATTATTATTGTTTGATATTTACTTGTCTACATAATCAATACTAGGCCATATAGGCACCCTTGTGTTTTTACCACTTCCTGCAGATTACTGAATAGCCACTGGAGGTCAGTCTTCTGGGTGACTGCTAATTGATCCCAGACCACTACTTCTGCACCACTAGGGGTGCCACAGCAAATGTGAGTGTACCCATTACATACTACTTCCACTCTGTACCAAACGATATTGGGCCATGTGGCACTTCTGTGTTTTTGTATTGTTTGTAGATCATTGAATTCGGATCGTGGCCTTGATCCTCCACAGACAGCTGCCTAGACCTGCATCATCATTCTATTTAAGTGGACTCTGTTACACATGCATTTGGCATTTATTGTGTTAGATTTTGAACATTATTAACAAAAGATATAATCTATATCTTTATTAACGTTTTTTATTTTCACCACCCTATGAATGATAGTATATAGTTTTTTCTAATAAGGTTGGTATCCTCTTTAATTGTTTATCAACTGTGACACTCTTAGTATTTTAAATCTATATAGATTTACCATCTCTGTCATTGATGTTATTTTACATATCAATTTCTTTTGGGTGCTAAATCACTTTTGAGATATAGAGGATAATAGATATGTACTTACTATTTAATACATATAGGTTTATACACAATTGGTATTTATACATGTACCGTACTATTCTGATTACCACACTTACTACCTCATATACATAAGAATACACACACCAATTTATAAGGGCGCACTAAATCTTTTTTATTTTTCTATGTTTATAACATTGTTTTAAACACTGATACCATATAGTGCTCAAGATACTCATGAGAGTACCTAAGTATGCTCTTCAATAACAATACCAAGAAAAAAAGTAAGTTTAATAACAGAATCAAATTGGAAAGTTACTTAAAGGGACAGTCTACACCAGAATTGTTATTGTTTTAAAAGATAGATAATCTCTTTATTACCCATTCCCCAGTTTTGCATAACCAACACAGTTAAAATAATATACTTTTAACCTCTGTGATTATCTTGTATCTAAGCCTCTGCAAACTGCCCCTTTATTTCAGTTCTTTTGACAGACTTGCAGTTTAGCCAATTAGTGCCTGCTCCCAGATTACTTCACGTGCACGAGCACAGTGTTATCTATATGAAATACGTGAACTAGCACCCTCTAGTGGTGAAAAACTGTTAAAATGCATTCTGAAAAGAGGTGGCCTTCAAGGTCTAAGAAATTAGCATATGAACCTCCTATGTTAAACTTTCAACTAAGAATACCAAGTGAACAAAGCAAAGTTGGTGATAAAAGTAAATTGGAAAATTGTTTAAAATGACATGCTCTATCTGAATCATGAAAGTTTATTTTGGCCTAGACTGTCCCTTTAAAATTGCTGCTCTATCTGAATCATTAAAGTTTAATTCAGTAAACAATAGACTTGTGCAGCTGCAACTAAACATTTTATATAAAAATCTCAAGGTGTTTACTGTCCCTTTAAAGGACCAGTAAATACAGTAGATTTGCATAATCAACAAATGCATGATAACAAGACAATGCAATAGCACTTAGGGGCCGATTTATCAAGCCTTCAGGCTCACCGGAAACAGTGGTCTAAAGACCGCTACTCCATAACTTGTCCGCTTACTCTGAAGCCGCGGACAGAAATCAACCCGATCGAATATGATTAGGTTGACTGACACCCCCTGCACGTGCTCAGTAGGAGTTGGTGACTCAAAAAGTGTAAATATAAAAAGACTGTGCACATTTTTTTTAATAGAAGTAAATTTGAAAGATGTTTAAAATTGCTGCTCTATCTGAATTATTAAAGTTTAATTTTGACTTGAGTGTCACTTTAAGTGTATAAGAGGTCTTCTGAGGTTTTGTTTGGTGTTGGCAGGTGAGCTGACACGCTAAAGCCTAAATACCTCCTTTTTATTGTATGGTTCAGGATAGTGCACAGGTATTTGATTTCACTCCCTGTTTTATTTCTGGTTAATGAGTTCTAGGGCAAAGTGAAACCGCAAGATCGCAGTCACATTATCCAGCCACTTGTAATGGCTGGTTATTTAACGTGCTGCCAAAAATGGGCAAATTTAGTGCTCCACTCGTAATCTTACCCTATATGGGGAATCAAAATATGAGTTGAATGTTTTTTGTTGTTGTTTTTTTTACAAAGTTGTATTCTACATCTTTGCATATGGGTTCCTATCTGTATAAAAAAGACCCATTGCTTTTGGCTGCTGGACATGATCTAGATCAGATTCCCCTCTTTCTATCACATATCTATGAATTCAGTATTCCCTTCTGATCCGAGGCGTTTATACAAACCGTCTGCGGGTAAGAGAGTGGCCTCAGTCTGTCATAATCCTCCTGGCCGGCCGTATCCCATAATCCCAGGTTCACCGGTTTGCTGTCAACCATCACATTAGCGGAATAGTTATCAAATCTAGAAAAAAGATTTAGGATGTTTTTTTTCATACACATTTCTTAAAACACTAATGCAATAACCAGTAAATCTCAGTGCTCATCTGAAGAATCCTTTAATGTTTTTGAATTTCGGAGGAACCTCAACATTCGCACCAAGAATGAATAAAATAAAGGGATCTATTTGGTCTTCCCCAGTCTCTAAGGTTGCCAGGTGTCTAGTATTTAACCAGGCAGGCTGTCCAGTAAAATCTGTGCAAAATTACTGAACACATGTATTTGTTTTAATGTCCCCTGAGAGACAGCTTAAAGGTCTTTTAGTCATGATGCATTTCAAACATGTAGGTAAAGTGTAACCAATAAAATGCTGTCTTATAGGTTATTGTCACTCAATGGTACCGCTCTGTTGTGTTACTTTTAGTAGTCACTGGGGTAAAATCTCTGCTCTGTGTTTTTTACTGATTGGTGCCTTGTTACAAGGTCATGAGAGGGGCAGGTGAAATCACTGTGGTGTGTGTGTTACTGGCACCTAAGAGGATAAAAAAGGGTGTGGCCTAAGGTAGAGTTTTGGGGAGGGGCCATTTTGTGATTCACCTACCACTTTTGCCCAATCACAGGCAACTCTCCCAATGTCTCTAGATATAGCATAATATTATCACATCCTTTTAGTTTTACTTACACAGTTGGTATGTATTCGCCAGGGAAGGCATTGGTCGTATAACTGATCAGGAGACATGTCTTTCCCACCGCTCTGCAAGAGACAAACACACAAATCACATATCTCTCTTGAGACTGGGGTCAGGGTCTCTGTGACGTGGGCTGAGAGGTCAAGGAGCAGAGGCAAGGGGTCCAGTGTGGGCTCAGTTCAGTCTAGGTGTGGGAGGGCATAGCATCTCATGGGCAGGAATATAGGGGAACATAAACAGGTGACTGTAATGGCCTCTCTAATCCCTATGTTATTTTATATAGCTCTGATTGGCTATATTAAAATTCAGAGGCGGACTCGCCTTTGAGAAAGCCGGAAATCCGGCGAAACATGTCAGGGAGAGGGGAGTGAGCTAATGGAAGCTCTATAGATACAATTTTAACATAAACTTGTTAGCGGTTTTCATGGGGGTTAATTCGGTGCCTTAGCCGTACTAAACTGTATAACGTTACTTAAGACATTAATGGTCTCTGTGTTCAACCAGACATATATAATTTAGCAATAACTGGTGCATTTAGTGTGTGAGCATAACCGGACCGGTTGATAAATATAATTTGGGAAATCATTGGTCTCCGTGGTGAGACCCTATATATGTTAAATAAGCAGTTATTTGTAAACCCAGTGAGAATGTTGATGTTGATATCTCTCTAGTGGCGTTTAGCTACTAGCTTATTCAGCACGCTATAACAGTGAACTAGGAGCCAGCAAGGGTTGCTATTAAGATATATTTAGCACAATATCAGTATGATACAAAGAAATATAATCACCACTCTGTAGCGGCTTATATATTTTTTTATATATAACTTTAGTGGATGTTTATCCATATTTTTGAGTATTAATTATCAAGCTGCTATAAGTTATGGAGATACTAGTTAACCCATACTATGGGCAAGATTTATCAAGCACCGAATATGAAAATTCTCATATTATTCTCATAAAATGAAAGTTAACATTATATCGACATATTTATTAAAGTTGATGCGCCAGAAAAGTCTCTATTTCTCTGATATGCGAATAAAGTGACTTATGTTCACTCGCAAGTTTCGAATTTTGAGAATCAATTGTCTGGAAATGCCTAATACTTCTATTACATGTATACCCTTTTCATACACGCCCTTTTTTATTCGCAATTATCTTGTATTTATCAAAATTGTCGCATGTCATATTCACTTTTTCTATATTCACCAATTTTGAGGTTGCGAGATAGTGGAAAAGCGCAAGTAGTTGTTTTTGGTTCTTGTTTGCAATGGAAAATTTCCTTTTTCTTGCGGTTATTGCTGTTTCTCGAAACAGAAGTCGCCCACAACAGGTCGCAGAGCAAGATGCGGATCCAGAAACAAGAAGAAGGGTTCCAAGAATTTTTCGTTTAAGAATTGGTTTGGAAGCCCTTTCTGACCACGAAATAAAAAGAAGATTCCGACTGAATAGACAGTCCATAATTAATTTGTATCATCTAATTGAGGCTGATATCGACCCAAAGACAGGAAGGACACATGCTCTTCCAGGAATGATAAAATTATTGGCAGTTATCCATTTTTTGGCTACTGGGTCTTTCCAATCTGTCAGTAGTATAGTTGTGGGCCTCAGTCAACCTTCTTTTTCAAGGCATCTGACACATGTGCTCAAAGCTATTTTGAAGCATTTAAAATTATTTATTCATTTCCCTACTAATGCTGAAGGTTGGCAAAGTTTGAAGACTAATTTTTTTAAAGTTTCCGGTATGCCCAATGTCTTAGGCGCTATTGATTGTACACACATCCAATTGAGACCTCCGCAACACAAAGAGGAGCAGTTTAGAAATCGGAAACATAACCATTCCTTAAATGTACAAATGGTTTGTGATGCAAAGCTCAAAATAATGAGTGTCCGCTCAAATTTTCCTGGGTCATGTCATGACTTTTATATTCTTCAACAGTCGGCACTTTATCGGATGTTTGAGACGGCAGAGATGCCTGATGGATGGCTATTAGGTCAGTATGTATATTATTCCTTTATTTGATAGTCTATTTCACATTTTATTTTTGACTTTTTCTTATTTTATTGTAAATGTTTTCTAATTTATTTACAATCTTTTTCTTTGTTAGGAGACAGTGGATATCCTTGTCGGCACTGGCTCATGACGCCATTCACAAATCCAAGAACCGACGCTCAGAAAAAATATAATGATGCTCATCGGAGCACTCGGTCAGCCATTGAGCGCACCTATGGTTTATTAAAAACTAGATTTAGGTGTCTAGATAGATCCGGTGGAGTGCTGCAATATGACCCGTGCAAGGTATCAGATATCATTTTGGTGTGCTGCATTTTGCACAACATAGCGCTGCAAGATGGAGATGTGGATGTCACTGTCCTCAGTAATAATGAAAACAATGAAGATCTTGATGCTTCAAGAGATTCCACCGCTGGTGGAGTCGAAGTTCGGAATAGCCTTGTTGCTAGATATTTCTCATGTTAGTATATTTTATTCTAGTTTTAACCAATACCTTTTTTAATTAGTCTGTGCTTTTCCCCTTTTAAAATTTATATATATTTTTTTTCTTTTTAAAGGAATCAAATGCGGTTTAAAGAAAATAGAGAAGAATGAATCCAGTTCAAGCCCTATCGATTTAATTTTTTTGTTAATCGTTCATTAAAAAAAAATCGTTAAATACATATTTTTTTTGGTCATCTTGTTATTTTTTGGACAAAAGCATCATGGTTAAATTAATTGGTTTTCCGCTACAATCTTCAAATAATTAGAATAATATTTGATTGCCTATATGGATCTTAAAAGTTGAATTTTCACAATAATGTCCCTTTAACCCTTCATTTTATCAATCATCAGTTTTTGAAGAAAATAAAATTTGAAAAGAATACCAAAAGAACAAACCTGAATTGTTGATAATTTTTTTTTTTTTTTAACGAAAACCCCTATCTGAATCTTGAAGGTTTATTTCTTTTATGACTGTCCCTTTAATGGGTTAATGTTTTGCAGACAACAATATACTGTTTCAAATACTATATTAAGTGAATGTGCTATTACTATCCAATTTTTAACGTTCGCTTTATATACTATTTAAGGCAGTATATTGTTGCCTGGAAATCATTACCCATTAAAGGGACAGTCATAAAAGCAATAAACTTTCAAGATTCAGATAGTGCTTTTCATAAACCAAAAAAAATATTAAAAACAATTCTTTTAGGTATCATGTGACAGCCATCAGCCAATCACAAATGCATCTACATATATGCTGTGAACTATTGCACATGCTCATTCGGAGCTGGTGACTCAAAAATTGAAAATATAAAAAGACGTTGCACGTGTTGTTTCTTGAACTAAATGACCAACTTTCTATTTTACTCCTATTATCATTTTTTCTTTGTTCTCTTGCTATCTTTATTTGAAAAAGAAGTCAGCCAAGCTTTTTTTTGTTTTCAGTAGTCATGACAGCACTTTTTTATTGGTGGATGAATTTATCCACCAATCAGCGAGGACAACCCAGTTTGTTGCCCAAAAATGGGCCGGCATTTAAACTTACATTCTTGCATTTCAAATAAAGATACCAAGAGAAAGAATAAAATTTGATAATGTGAGTAAATTATAAAGTTGATTTAAAGTTCATGCTCAATGTTAATCACAAAAGAAATTTTTTGGGTACATTGTCCCTTTAAGTACATCTTAACATCAAATATCTTAAAGTTATGCTGCATCATATTCAATTGTTTAAACATTTTTTTATATGATGTCCCTTTAAAATAATGGTGTAACCAATACTGTTATATTAAAGGTCCATTATATACAAATGTACAAACACAAAAACTTCAAAATTGTTGAATGTGTTATATATGGATTAGCTACCATTGTTAAACAACAAACATTCATGTTTTGTCTGTCCCTTTAAAATCAACAATAATATGTCTAATAATTTTTGGCAAAAAAAAAAGTGCAGGAGAAGAGCATCCTTTTATGATGGAGGAAAAGAGCATTCTTGTCTCTTTAGTGCTTTGTCTTACATAAACATATTTATAAAATAAACATAATAATTGAAAAAAAAAAATCCCTCAGTTAAATATTATTATTAAAAGCCATAAGCAGCATTAATACTAATAACAATGATGCAAAAATATTTATTTAAGTATCCATAATTTTTCAAAAGTACATTAAATGTCTAAATTATAGACTATAAAAACAACCAAAAAAAACATGAGCCAATAAAAGCGCATGTTTTCCTATTTTTGGATCAGAGTGTAAAATGCCTTTTGCCAGGAAGCCCAAATTCACTCTTGGAGAGCTGATTATTATTACTGCTTTCATGAGGAAATATTTCCCAAAAAGAATTGGGGGCGTATATGGGGTCATTCAAGACCAGCGAAATATAATTTTGTCCGAAATGACCCGTAGAGTCCGCAGAGTCGCTGGGTTTAGACGGACCCAGCGCGACTGTCTTAAGCGCTTTTCGGACCTAAGCCGAAGGGACAAAGAATTAAAACGATCGATTATAAGATTTCTTAGAGAATGTAAGTATAATATAAGGATAAATTATTTTCCGTCCACTAAGAATTAAATATATATTTGAATCAAGGTATATGTTAAATTCTATTATATTTGATTAAATTTGTTATTTTAGTTTACACTATCAAGAAATGTTTTTATTATGCCCCAAGAAAGGATCCCAAAAAAAATGTTTCAACTTTGTAAAAAATATTTATATACATTATTAAAAAATGAAAATGAGTTATACTTATAGAGTGCGCAATAACGCAATAGCGTTTGTGCCACATGACTTTATCTTTTTGCTTGCGCCCCAAAAAGGTATCGTGGAACGCCTGTTATTATGCCCCTTGAAAGTTTCCAAAAAAACTGTTGCAACTTTAAAAGAAAATTTATAAACATTATGGTTCTTGCTACTGAAAGTTATAATTATATAGTGCGCAATAACGATTGCCACATGACTTTTCATTTTTTTCTTGTGCCCCAACAAAGGTATCGTATACTGTTACTATGCCCCAAGAAAGGGTCCAAAAACAATGCACTTTCATCAAATATTGCTAATTTGTGTTCTCGAAAATGAAAGAAAATTATACAGTGCGCAATGATTGGCACATGACTTTTTCTTTTTTGCTTGCGCCCCAAAAAGGTATCGTGGAACGCCTGTTATTATGCCCCTTGAAAGTTTCCCAAAAAAATGTTGCAACTTTAAAAGAAAATTTATAAACATTATGGTTCTTGCTACTGAAAGTTATAATTATATAGTGCGCAATAACGATTGCCACATGACTTTTCATTTTTTTCTTGTGCCCCAACAAAGGTATCGTATACTGTTACTATGCCCCAAGAAAGGGTCCAAAAACAATGCACTTTCATCAAATATTGCTAATTTGTGTTCTCGAAAATGAAAGAAAATTATACAGTGCGCAATGATTGGCACATGACTTTTTCTTTTTTGCTTGCGCCCCAAAAAGGTATCGTGGAACGCCTGTTATTATGCCCCTTGAAAGTTTCCCAAAAAAATGTTGCAACTTTAAAAGAAAATTTATAAACATTATGGTTCTTGCTACTGAAAGTTATAATTATATAGTGCGCAATAACGATTGCCACATGACTTTTCATTTTTTTCTTGTGCCCCAACAAAGGTATCGTATACTGTTACTATGCCCCAAGAAAGGGTCCAAAAACAATGCACTTTCATCAAATATTGCTAATTTGTGTTCTCGAAAATGAAAGAAAATTATACAGTGCGCAATGATTGGCACATGACTTTTTCTTTTTTGCTTGCGCCCCAAAAAGGTATCGTGGAACGCCTGTTATTATGCCCCTTGAAAGTTTCCCAAAAAAATGTTGCAACTTTAAAAGAAAATTTATAAACATTATGGTTCTTGCTACTGAAAGTTATAATTATATAGTGCGCAATAACGATTGCCACATGACTTTTCATTTTTTTCTTGTGCCCCAACAAAGGTATCGTATACTGTTACTATGCCCCAAGAAAGGGTCCAAAAACAATGCACTTTCATCAAATATTGCTAATTTGTGTTCTCGAAAATGAAAGAAAATTATACAGTGCGCAATGATTGGCACATGACTTTTTCTTTTTTGCTTGCGCCCCAAAAAGGTATCGTGGAACGCCTGTTATTATGCCCCTTGAAAGTTTCCCAAAAAAATGTTGCAACTTTAAAAGAAAATTTATAAACATTATGGTTCTTGCTACTGAAAGTTATAATTATATAGTGCGCAATAACGATTGCCACATGACTTTTCATTTTTTTCTTGTGCCCCAACAAAGGTATCGTATACTGTTACTATGCCCCAAGAAAGGGTCCAAAAACAATGCACTTTCATCAAATATTGCTAATTTGTGTTCTCGAAAATGAAAGAAAATTATACAGTGCGCAATGATTGGCACATGACTTTTTCTTTTTTGCTTGCGCCCCAAAAAGGTATCGTGGAACGCCTGTTATTATGCCCCTTGAAAGTTTCCCAAAAAAATGTTGCAACTTTAAAAGAAAATTTATAAACATTATGGTTCTTGCTACTGAAAGTTATAATTATATAGTGCGCAATAACGATTGCCACATGACTTTTCATTTTTTTCTTGTGCCCCAACAAAGGTATCGTATACTGTTACTATGCCCCAAGAAAGGGTCCAAAAACAATGCACTTTCATCAAATATTGCTAATTTGTGTTCTCGAAAATGAAAGAAAATTATACAGTGCGCAATGATTGGCACATGACTTTTTCTTTTTTGCTTGCGCCCCAAAAAGGTATCGTGGAACGCCTGTTATTATGCCCCTTGAAAGTTTCCCAAAAAAATGTTGCAACTTTAAAAGAAAATTTATAAACATTATGGTTCTTGCTACTGAAAGTTATAATTATATAGTGCGCAATAACGATTGCCACATGACTTTTCATTTTTTTCTTGTGCCCCAACAAAGGTATCGTATACTGTTACTATGCCCCAAGAAAGGGTCCAAAAACAATGCACTTTCATCAAATATTGCTAATTTGTGTTCTCGAAAATGAAAGAAAATTATACAGTGCGCAATGATTGGCACATGACTTTTTCTTTTTTGCTTGCGCCCCAAAAAGGTATCATGGAATGCCTGTTATTATGCGCCTGGATACATTCTTGGGGCACAAGTAAAAAGAATGTCATCTAGCAATAACGCTATTGTGCACTATATAATTGTTTTTAACAAAAGGAAATCTTAATTTTATATATATATATTTTTGTTTATTGGATCAGACAGGAGAGAAAAAACAAACAGAAGATGCCCTAAATATCTGAGGACTATGGAGGTTGTTAGTGATGAAACTTCCGGATCACCACCGATGCCCACAGTCACACTTGAAAATAGACAGATTACTGTAATTGAAAAACCTTTCGAAGAAAATACAGAAGGTATGGTAAATTTTGTTACACTTTTTTAGACACTCAGTAATTGATTACTCATATATAACCAAAAGTGTTTCACTTACATTTTATTTGTATAATACCCGTGAAATTATGTCCACAGATTTATTAAAATTACAACAAAGATAAATAGGTAATAAAGTTAAAGTACAATGCTCTCTCTCTATCTCCCTCTCTTTTGATGTCTCTCTCTCCCGTTCTTCTGCTCTCTCTCTCCCCTTTCTCCCCCCTCTCTTTTGCTGTCTCTATCCCCCCTCTCTCTTGATTTCTCTCTCCCCTTTCTCCCCCCTCTCTTTTGCTGTCTCTCTCCCCCCTCTCTCTTGATTTCTCTCTCCCCTTTCTCCCCCCTCTCTTTTGCTGTCTCTCTCCCCCCTCTCTCTTGATTTCTCTCTCCCCTTTCTCCCCCCTCTCTTTTGCTGTCTCTCTCCCCCCTCTCTCTTGATTTCTCTCTCCCCTTTCTCCCCCCTCTCTTTTGCTGTCTCTCTCCCCCCTCTCTCTTGATTTCTCTCTCCCCTTTCTCCCCTCTCTCTTTTGCTGTCTCTCTCCCTATCTCTACTCGCTATGTATTTTCAGCTCTCTCACACCCGGAAACGCCAACCTCACACCACCCTCACACCCGATCAGCACTAGCAACGATTACAGGTCTCTACTGCGCATAACAGCTTTTGAAAAACAGAAAATGCCTATATTATATAGATATATTTTTTTTTGGTTATAGAAGCAGCAGTAGAAATTAGAACGGAAGAGCCAGATTTTGTTCTACCTATCCAAAGACCAAAAATAACAGTAGAACATTCTTCGGACTCCGATTCTGTGTGTTTTGAAGGTTGGTTCTGGTATTTGTAATATAATGATTTTGCTTTTCTATAAGCATCTTTATTTGAATATGGTAATCCGTTTCATTAATTTGTTTTATTCCTAGATGATGTTGAAGTCGAAGATTCTACTTCCACAAGAAACATTGGTACACGTAAGTACAAATTATTTACATTTGTTTTTAGCCATAATTATTATTTTGTTTTTATAAATATATATATATATATATTAAAAAATTTATACATACATATATATATATATATATTTATTAACAAATATTTATACATTGTAGGATGTTCGTGGAAATGTTCTTTATACAAAACGCATTTGGATACAGCCTAAAATTTGAAACATCTTTCTAATTTACTGATATTGTCAATATACAAACTTAGATAATTGGAGTAAATTATAAAGTGTATTCCAATTCTCAGTTCTATATGAAGCATGTAATGTTGATTGTCACATTAATATATATTATAAACTTCAGTTTATAAAAATTGGACAAAATGAATGTTAAATCTTACTAACAATTTTTTTAATAAATTTTTTTATCTTTAAAAGAGGTTGTGGAAGAAGAACTTGGACTCATCTCAAGAGAGACCATAATCGCCGAATTTGATCGGTTAGAAGTAATGATGCATAGCATAACAAGAAGCATCCAAAATTTTAGAAGAGCCATAACGGATCAAATGTATTAAAAAAAAAAAAGAAAAAAAAAAAACCCTGAAAATTTAACTTTCTATATTTCAATTATATTTGCATTTTTGGTTTAGTTTCTATTAAAAATTAATATATTATAATATATGTGTCTGTTATTTTTTAAAAAAGGTAAAGATTAATAATAGAGAAATACATTCAAACGGCATTAATAGTTTTTAATTTAACATATGATATGTTATAAATCATAACCAAAATTTATACATTAACTGTTTAAAAAACAAAAAAAACATTTTAAGAAAACCCACCCAAAAAAAAATCAATGATTCTCAATTCTTGTTTGTAAAATATTCACTAGTAATGCAAGCAACCTATTTGTCTCTTGACGTGCAAGTAAACTCTGCCTGTCAATTTCCAAGCGTTCACTTTGCAGGTCACTCATCTGTTGAAAAAAAGCCCTTTGTTCATTCTGAAAATTTGTGGCTAATTGCAGAATGTTAACCAAATTTACTGATATTGCCTCTTCAGTTGGTGCTTGTGCTTCTTGTTGGATATCTTCGTGTACATCTCCAATTTCTTCTTCTGGTACTTCTACATTTGTACTTGAGGAATGTACAGGAGATGTCTCCTGTATTGGTTGTAAATTCAGAACGTATTCAACATTTTCTGAATCATCTATAATAAAGATAAACAATAATTTCATTTTTACAATGCCACCTATTATAGATTACTATCATCTTTAAATGAAAATATGAAAATTAAATTTAATATTGATGAGATTTTAAAAGGGCAGAATACACATGTATCAGCATCTTTAAAGTATAATATTCCACAACAATTACATTCAAATTTTGTAATTGCTGGATATAAGCAAATTACAATTTCAATACAATTGTCAGCTTTTGTTAATTCTATTGCTATCTGTATGTTATAAGCTGGAATGCAATTCTTAAAGCATCCATCATATTTTAGTTTCAGCACCATGGTCAGTGGTTCCAATAAACAAGCACTAACCATGGTGCTGATCCTAAAATGGGATGGATGCTAAGATTTACATTCCATCTTATAAAATATAGATAGCAATATAATTAATAAAATATGAAAAATGTAGTGAAATTGTAAGTTGCTTATAATTTCATGCTGTATCTGAATCTACAAAAAAAATGTCTTATAATGTTTTAATATGATTTGCACACAAAAAAAAATGTTGCTTTACCTTCAAAAAGGAGCAAAGTTTCCTCTCCTTCAATATTCTGTTCATTATGATTCTCTTCTTTAAAAAATAAATAAAAAAAAATTAAAAAAATTATAAAGGCAAAATACATATAGCACACTCTTGAGGGACAATATAGGCACAAATACCTACCAACTTCTTGCAGGACGCTGCTGCAAGCGGCAATCTCTGTTAATGCATGAGCATCTGATTGTGTAGGTGGGGATCCTAAAAAAAAAAAGGGTGCACAAAATTGGAAATATATTACTGCATTATTTAAGTTACTTCCATTACAAACAAAAAGTGAAAAACAGATTGAACATCAAATGTGCTTTTCAACAAAAGTTTCAAAGAAAACAAAATTAAATATTAATATAAGGAAAAAAATTGTATTTGAAATCAATCACCAGTAATGAGTGAGGAGAATGAAAACATTTATCAATTTCAATTAGGATTTAAATACTTCATTAGCAATATAAATATAATAATAATAATAGTTTACCTGCATAATCGTCTGTGTCTCCTTGCACTTCAATTCCCTCCACAACCTCAGGCCCCATCAAATTAAGAACTTTCTTCTCATACTCCATTAGATCAGCAGTATATCCTGGACCACCTCCTGTACCTCTTGCTGAACGTTTTTCTTTGCATAATTTCATTTTAATTATTCTTTTTATATCCGAAAAACGTTTTTTACAATTATTGACATTTTTGGGGTTTATACCCTGTGCAGATACCTCCTGGCTTATATCTTGCCATATCTGCCTTTTACGTGCCATAGGTGTCTGCCTGCTTCTACAGCCTAGCAGGACATCATAGTGATTTAAAATTTTGTCTACAAGAACATTGTTTTGAGATAGGCTAAAATGTATATTTCGACCACCTTTTGTTTTGCTGGCAGTTGATGCGTTTTCCTGTAGGCCAGCAGCAGACATAATAAATAAATAACTAATTTAATATATAAAAAAATATATCAATTATTTTTTGGATTAAAAATTATAAATATACAAATAAAAAAAAAAATTGGAGTAGAAAAATATTGATATATTAATAAATACGATATATATATATAAATCTCTGTAAATATATTGCACCAAAAAAATAAATAAAAATATATATTATGAAAAAGAACAATGAAAAGAATATAGTTTTAGCGACCAAATGAGGGCAACTTTACAGTGCAGAAGCGCCAAAAAAGGGGCAGAATAAAAAGAACTTTAATCATAAATAAGAAATAACAAGAATAAACAATCACGTGTTTAATTTCTTTTATTTTAATAGGACAATAACAATAATAACAATGAAACTATTCCAGGAAGTAAAAGTCATGATAATTACTTCCGAGTGATAAATAAAGTGAAAATCATCGTATTCTCCAAGAAACTATACTAGTCATTCGCTTGTCATCGCAAAAAACTTTTGCACGAAATTTGTCTCAACAATATTAATAAATATTGGCGAATAATTGGATTTCGGAAATTGCGAATAGCTACGAAAATTTCCGCGACTTTTTTTGCGCATTTTTTCGGAGCTTGATAAATCTTGCCCTATGTATAACAACGTGATGCAATAAGAGTATATCATACTGAGGTGGACTACCTGGTAGTTTGTATTTATTCTATCAGAACAAATAGGTACACTTTGATATTCCCTGTTATAATAACACAGTAGGCAAGTTTTTCAATAATTTTATTCAAAGATCAATTGATAATTGTGGTTCTACCAGCAAGTACTGCTCTGGGAATTGCAATACAATTCCAGAGCGAAGTTATAATATCAGCAGCACCAAAAAGAACATACATCATAGTTCTATAAATTATTTGTGAAAAATGGATAACAATAAAGCCTACACCAATGATGTTGAAACACACAATACCATATAATTAAGGAGTTTTTCAACAATTGTTACCAGAACACTTGTACCAGTGATGTTATTGTAATCCAAGTGGTGGGCATTCTGGGAATAATTACATAATTCAATAAGCACCAAAACTGCAGGTGCAACTACTGTAGTTGATAAACCAATATTATATTATCCTTACAGTGTTAATTATACTCGCATCTTCAAGATACCAATAGTGTCCTATATTGGATATGTAGTAATTTGGCTATTAGCACCAACCCATTATTAATCAGTTATTTAACGGAAACCAATATCTGCTAACATTTTAGTTTTAATTTTACCCATAGTTTTAAATATGTTCAAATAAAGATTGAATTTTTTAATGTATTTGACCTTGTAGAGTCTCAGGAGTGCTATTACAGTATCCTTTTTATTCAATTCTCTATTGAATATAAGCTTTTGGTGGCTACATTAAGACACCAATTGAGAAAGTGCTACCCAGGTGCTGAACCAAAAATGGTCCGACTCCTAAGCTTATATTCTTGCTTTTTCAAATAAAGATACCAAGAGAACAAAGAAAAATTGATAATAGGAGTAAATTTAGAAAATTGCTTAAAATTGCTGCCCTATCTGAATCATGAAAGTTTCATTTTGACTAGAATATTCCTTTAAATCTACCAATTTAACAAATGTTTACATTCACATCTTTAATGTAGCATTAGAGAATCAGCATTTGAATTTCTTACTTTTCATAAAGATATCCCTTGTTAAAACCTGCATCATTGTTGTTGCCATTTATTTATAAACTATGAATATTTCCAGCAAAGACAATATAAGCTTCAGAAAATAGGTGTAGCAGTTCAGTTTATATAATAAAATGCCCATACACCCTGGAATTTTTACTGGGAAGACATGTGAAGGTTACAGCTATTTTTTATTCTCTCCATAGCCACATGTAAAGTCTGCCTGGTTGCTACATGTGATTTTGTTACGCAGAAGAGTTATGTCATATCTGATCTGGGCAATTAAAGTGGTTAAATTACTGGAGTGTGCAGTTCTCTATGGGTGAAATCAGTGCTGCATTTGTGCTACTGGCAATCAAGGAGTTAGCTCACTGTGTGTTACTGCAATTAAGAGGTTAAATAGCTGCTCTGTGTTTTACAGTAGAAATAAGGGGTTAAATCATATCTGTGCTTTTGTTACAGAAACACCAGACGTTTAAAGGACATTTAAGATCTCTTTCATTTGTGTAAATTTGTGCTTTGTCTCACGCTCCCTAGGAGGCAATAACGCAAACTCTGTAAGCTGCTGGTTTAGGCAATTTAACAGCTGGTTTAGGCAATTTATTTTTTGTTCTTTCTAGGGAGTGTGGTACAAAACATTCTGCCATTGTGAAGTCAGAGGGGCCCGATTTAACAAACTGGCAACCGGCCCCAATGCATCTGTTTCCGTGCGAGCCTTCAGGCTAAACAGGAGTTAAAGCACTAAACCCAATTTTTTTATTTCATGATTCAGATGGAGCAGCAATTTTAAGAAACTTTCTAATTTACTCCTATTATCAATTTTTCTTCGTTCTCTTGCTATCTTTATTTGAAAAAGAAGGCATCCATGCTAAGGAGCCAGACAATGTTTTGGACCTCTGGACAGTACTTGTTTATTGGTGGGTGAATTTATCCACCAATCAGCAAGAACAACCCAGGTTGTGAGCCAAAAATGGGCCAGCTTCTAAACTTACATTTTTGCTTTTCAAATAAAGATACCAAGAGAGTTAAGAAAAATTGATAATAGGAGTAAAATAGAAAGTTGCTTAAAATTGCTGCTCTATCTAAATCATGAAAGAAAAAAATTGGGTTCAGTTTCCCTTTAAGTAGCAGCGGTCTTAAAACTGCTGCCTCTTAACTCATACGCCTCCTCTGAGGCGTCGGACATCAATCCACCCGATCGTGTACAATCGGGTTGATTGACACCCCCTGCTAGTGGCTGATTGGCCACGAATATGCAGGGGGCGGCATTGCACATGCAGTTCACAAGAACTACTTGTGCAATATTAAATGCATACGCTGTCGGCATTCAGCGGTGTCTGGCGGACATGATCGCTACAGCGAATCATGTCCGCCAGACATTGATAAATCGGCCCCTTAGTGTTTTTTTTTTTTTCGTTTTATTTTTAAATTAATTTATTTTTATTTTCTGCAGTGTAGCTTTCCCCTCCTTCCCCTCCCACCTACCTGATCCCTCCCAAACAGTTCTCTAACCATCCCCCTAACTAGTATCTGCCATCTTATGTCTGTGGCTCCAGATAATATTCATCCAAGGGTTCTAAGAGAACTTTGATCTGTGATAGCTGCTCCATTAGCTGATTTATTTAATCAGTCACTTCGACTGATCCAAAAGACTGGACAATTGCCAATGTAGTCCCTCTTCTTAAAAAGGATAGTAGAGAAGATTCTGCTGACTATAGGTGGGTCAACCAATTAACCATTTTTGTTTTTGACTACAACGTACCTTTAAAAGCAAATCTGCGCAAAAAGTAAAATATGAAGTTATTTTTTGTATTCTTCATCGACATCTAGTGATCAGATACTGTATTGCACACATTGGTCTATGGTGATGATGTAAATATGACAGTACACTGCGTAGCCTATACATAGTATTTCATTATAAATGTATTTAATTTATCTAGGTATGTTTTATTCTCTAACGGCTAGATTTAGAGTTTTGTCGGTAACGACCCGCGTAGCTAATGCTGGCTTTTTTCTGGCCGCACCATAAAAATAACTCTGGTATTGAGAGTCCAACAGAATGTCAGCGTTAGGCTCCAAAAAAGGAGCGTAGAGCATATTTAACGCAACTGCAACTCTCGATACCAGAGTTGCTTACGGACGCGGCCAGCCTTAAAAACGTGCTCGTGCACGATTCCCCCATAGGAAACAATGGGGCTGTTTGAGCTGAAAAAAAACCTAACACCTGCAAAAAAGCCGCGTTCAGCTCCTAACGCAGCCCCATTGTTTGCTATGGGGAAACACTTCCTAAGTCTGCACCTAACACTTTAACATGTCCCCCGAGTCTAAACACCCCTAACCTTACACTTATTAACCCCTAATCTGCCGCCCCCGCTATCGCTGACCCCTGCATATTATTATTAACCCCTAATCTGCCGCTCCGTAAACTGCCGCTACTTACATTATCCCTATGTACCCCTATATTACATTTATTAACCCCTAATCTGCCCCCCACAACGTCGCCTCCACCTATTTACACTTATTAACCCCTAATCTGCCGAGCGGACCTGAGCGCTACTATAATAAAGTTATTAACCCCTAATCCGCCTCACTAACCCTATAATAAATAGTATTAACCCCTAATCTGCCCTCCCTAACATCGCCGACACCTAACTTCAATTATTAACCCCTAATCTGCCGACTGGAGCTCACCGCTATTCTAATAAATGTATTAACCCCTAAAGCTAAGTCTAACCCTAACACTAACACCCCCTAAGTTAAATATAATTTACATCTAACGAAATCAATTATCTCTTATTAAATAAATTATTCCTATTTAAAGCTAAATACTTACCTGTAAAATAAATCCTAATATAGCTACAATATAAATTATAATTACATTGTAGCTATTTTAGGATTAATATTTATTTTACAGGCAACTTTGTAATTATTTTAACCATGTACAATAGCTATTAAATAGTTAAGAACTATTTAATAGTTACCTAGTTAAAATAATTAGAAAATTACCTGTAAAATAAATCCTAACCTAAGTTAGAATTAAACCTAACACTATACTTTCATTAAATTAATTAAATAAAATACCTACAATTACCTACAATTAAACCTAACACTACACTATCAATAAATAAATTAAATACAATTCCTACAAATAACTACAATGAAATAAACTAACTAAAGTACAAAAAATAAAAAAGAACTAAGTTACAAAAAATTAAAAAATATTTACAAACATAAGAAAAATATTACAACAATTTTAAACTAATTACACCTACTCTAAGCCCCCTAATAAAATAACAAAGACCCCCAAAATAAAAAATGCCCTACCCTATTCACAATTACTAAAGTACAAAGCTCTTTTACCTTACCAGCCCTGAACAGGGCCCTTTGCGGGGCATGCTCCAAGAAGTTCAGCTCTTTTGCCTCTAAAAAAAAACATACAATACCCCCCCCCCACATTACAACCCACCACCCACATACCCCTAATCTAACCCAAACCCCCCTTAAATAAACCTAACACTAAGCCCCTGAAGATCATCCTACTTTGTCTTCACCTCACCGGGTATCACCGATCGGTCCTGGCTCCAAAATCTTCATCCAACCCAAGCGGGGGCTGGCGATCCATCATCCGGTGGCTGAAGAGGTCCAGAAGAGGCTCCAAAGTATTCATCCTATCCGGGAAGAAGAGTAGATCCGGACCGGCAACCATCATCTTCCAAGCGGCATCTTCTATCTTCATCCGATGAGGACCGGCTCCATCCTGAAGACCTCCACCGCGGACCCATCTTCATCCGGCGATGTCCAACTGAAGAATGACGGTTCCTTTAAGGGACGTCATCCAAGATGGCGTCCCTCGAATTCCGATTGGCTGATAGGATTCTATCAGCCAATCGGAATTAAGGTAGGGATATTCTGATTGGCTGATGGAATTAGCCAATCAGAATCAAGATCAATCCGATTGGCTGATCCAATCAGCCAATCAGATTGAGCTCGCATTCTATTGGCTGATCGGAACAGCCAATAGAATGTGAGCTCAATCTGATTGGCTGATTGGATCAGCCAATCGGATTGAACTTGATTCTGATTGGCTGATTCCATCAGCCAATCAGAATATTCCTACCTTAATTCCGATTGGCTGATAGAATCCTATCAGCCAATCGGAATTCGAGGGACGCCATCTTGGATGACGTCCCTTAAAGGAACCGTCATTCTTCAGTTGGACGTCGCCGGATGAAGATGGGTCCGCGGTGGAGGTCTTCTGGATGGAGCCGGTCCTCATCGGATGAAGATAGAAGATGCCGCTTGGAAGATGATGGTTGCCGGTCCGGATCTACTCTTCTTCCCGGATAGGATGAAGACTTTGGAGCCTCTTCTGGACCTCTTCAGCCACCCGATGATGGATCGCCAGCCCCCGCTTGGGTTGGATGAAGATTTTGGAGCCAGGACCGATCGGTGATACCCGGTGAGGTGAAGACAAGGTAGGATGTTCTTCAGGGGCTTAGTGTTAGGTTTATTTAAGGGGGGTTTGGGTTAGATTAGGGGTATGTGGGTGGTGGGTTGTAATGTTGGGGGGGGTATTGTATGTTTTTTTTTACAGGCAAAAGAGCTGAACTTCTTGGGGCATGTCCTGCAAAGGGCCCTGTTCAGGGCTGGTAAGGTAAAAGAGCTTTGAACTTTAGTAATTTAGAATAGGGTAGGGCATTTTTTATTTTGGGGGTCTTTGTTATTTTATTAGGGGGCTTAGAGTAGGTGTAATTAGTTTAAAATTGTTGTAATATTTTTCTTATGTTTGTAAATATTTTTTTATTTTTTGTAACTTAGTTCTTTTTTATTTTTTGTACTTTAGTTAGTTTATTTCATTGTAGTTATTTGTAGGTATTGTATTTAATCAATGTATTGATAGTGTAGTGTTAGGTTTAATTGTAGGTAATTGTAGGTATTTTATTTAATTAATTTAATGATAGTATAGTGTTAGGTTAGGATTTATTTTACATGTAATTTTGTAATTATTTTAACTATTTTAGCTATTAAATAGTTCTTAACTATTTAATAGCTATTGTACCTGGTTAAAATAAATACAAAGTTACCTGTAAAATAAATGTTAATCCTAAAATAGCTATAATATCATTATAATTTATATTGTAGCTATATTAGGATTTATTTTACAGGTAAGTATTTAGCTTTAAATAGGAATAATTTATTTAATAAGAGTTAATTAATTTCGTTAGATTTAAATTATATTTAAGTTAGGGGGGGTGTTAGTGTTAGGGTTAGACTTAGCTTTAGGGGTTAATACATTTATTAGAATATCGGTGAGCTCCGGTCGGCAGATTAGGGGTTAATAATTGAAGTTAGGTGTCGGTGATGTTAGGGAGGGCAGATTAGGGGTTAATACTATTTATTATAGGGTTAGTGAGGCGGATTAGGGGTTAATAACTTTATTATAGTAGCGGTGCGGTCCGCTCGGCAGATTAGGTGTTAATAAGTGTAGGCAGGTGGAGGCGACGTTGAGGGGGGCAGATTAGGGGTTAATAAATATAATATAGGGGTCGGCGGTGTTAGGGGCAGCAGATTAGGGGTACATAAGGATAACTTAAGTAGCGGTGCTTTGCGGTCGGCAGATTAGGGGTTAATTATTGTAGGTAGCTGGCTGCGACTTTGTGGGGGGCAGGTTAGGGGTTAATAAATATAATATAGGGGTCGGCGGTGTTAGGGGCAGCAGATTAGGGGTACATAAGGATAACGTAGGTGGCGGTCGGCAGAATTAGGGGTTAAAAAAATTTAATCGAGTGGCGGCAATGTTGGGGGGCCTCGGTTTAGGGGTACATAGGTAGTTTATGGGTGTTAGTGTACTTTAGAGTACAGTAGTTAAGAGCTTTATGAACCAGCGTTAGCCCAGAAAGCTCTTAACTACTGACTTTTTTCTGCAGCTGGAGTTTTGTCGTTAGAATTCTAACGCTCACTTCAGACACGACTCTAAATACCGGAGTTAGAAAAATCCCATTGAAAAGATAGGATACGCAATTGACGTAAGGGGATCTGCGGTATGGAAAATTTGCGGCTGAAAAGTGAGCGTTAGACCCTTTTTTGAGTGACTCCAAATACCGGAGGTAGCCTAAAACCAGCATTAGGAGCCTCTAACGCTGGTTTTCATGGCTACCGCCAAACTCCAAATCTAGGCCTAAGAGAACTCAGAGCACTTTAATGCATAGCCTTGAATTTAGCCCATTGCTGACAGTAAAATAAATCGTAGTTATATATTTTTTAAACTATGTCAACATTTTTCTTTAGATTCTAATCCCTATGTATAAAATGGCAAACAAAATTTTCAGTTCAAAAACGTTTTTATATCTCTTTAATTGCAATTTGTTTTTCCCTTCTTATTCTGAATGTGCAGCGCTGCACTCCAAACATGCTCACAGAAAACCTAGAGTTGATACTAAAATTGTTTAACCAAACCTTTTTTTATGTGGGCTGAGTGTATAGCACCCTCATTACTTTCATTAAAAAAGAGCAAAGTAGTAGTATTGTACTCTCATTCCAAGATACCAGTTTCTCTTTACACACTTGTGAAAACCTAGTATTAAATGGACAGTTTACTTCAGAAACGTTATTGTTTAAAAAGTTAGATAATCCTTTTATTACCCATTTCTTAGTTTTGCATAACCAACTCGGATATATTAATATACTTTTTACCTCTGTAATTACCTTGTATCTAAGCCTCTACAGACTGCCCCTTATCTCAGTTATATTCATATACTTTTTACCTCTGTGATTACCCTGTATCTAAGCCTCTGCAGGCTGCTCCTTATCTCAGTTATAATAATATACATTTTACCTCTGTGATTACCTTGTATCTAAGCCTTTGCAGATTGCCCCTTATCTCAGTTATATTAATATACTTTTTACCTCTGTAATTACCTGGTATCTAAGCCTCTGCAGACTGCTCCTTATCTCAGTTACATTAATATACTTTTTACCACTGTAATTACCTTGTATCTAAGCCTCTGCAGACTGCCCCCTTATCTCAATTATATTAATATACTTTTTACCTCTGTGATTACCTTGTATCTAAGCCTCTGCAGACTGCTCCTTATCTCAGTTACATTAATATACTTTTTACCTCTGTAATTACCTTGTATGTAAGCCTCTGAAGACTGCTCCTTATCTCAGTTATATTAATATACTTTTTACCTCTGTGATTACCTTGTATCTAAGCCTCTGCAGACTGCCCCCTTATCTCAGTTATATTAATATACCTTTTACCTCTGTAATTACCTTGTATCTAAGCCTCTGCAGACTGCTCCTTATCTCAGTTACATTAATATACATTTTACCTCTGTAATTACATTGTATCTAAGCCTCTGCAGACTGCTCCTTACCTCATATTAATATACTTTTACCTCTGTAATTACCTTGTATCTAAGCCTCTGCAGACTGCTCCTTATCTCAGTTATATTAATATACTTGTTACCTCTTTGATTACCCTGTATCTAAGCCTCTGCAGACTGCTCCTTATCTCAGTTATATTAATATACTTTTTACCTCTGTAATTACCTTATATCTAAGCCTCTGCAGACTGCTCCTTATCTCAGTTATATTAATATAGTTTTTACCTCTGTAATTACCTTGTATCTAAGCCTCTGCAGACTGCCCCTTATCTAAGTTATATTAATATACTTTTTACCTCTGTGATTACCTTGTATCTAAGCCTCTGCAGACTGACCCCTTATTTCAGTTCTTTTGACAGACTTTAATTTTAGCCATTCAGTGCTGACTCCTAGGTAACTCCACAGGCGTTAGCACAATGTTATCTATATGACACACATGAACTAATGTCCTCTAGACTCTAGCTTTGAAAAAAAATGTCAAAATGCATTCAGAGAAGAGGCGGCCTTCAAGGTCTAAGAAATTAGCATATGACCTACCTAGGTTTACCTTTCAATTAGGAATACCAAGAGAACAAAGCAAAATTGATGATAAAAGTAAATAGAAAAGTTGTTTACAATTACATGCCCTATGTGAAACCCTTTAACAGCACAACCATTAAATAACACTCAGACACTTGGGGCTCGCTTCCATTGAGTAGTAATTCGGTTTGCGTGCACTCGCAAACCGATAAATATGCTGTCGGAAGCAATATCGTTTATCGACTGTTTCCAATGGCGCGTTATACCTCAATATCGGCAGCCGGACTTCGGCTGCCGAAAAGATCTTTGCGTCCCATAGAAAGTAATAGAAGCCGTTAATCGATAAATTATACCAGGTTTCCAATGAAAGCGCTAACCGTTAATACACTGTCGGAGGCTGTCGATACATTGAGAAATATTACACCCAGCTCAACTAGGTGTAAAAGAGGAAAATTGTGCTTTTTGAGACCTATTTTCTATTGAAATTATAAAACTTGCAAATAATGCAAGTGTTTTAATGTAGAAATAAATTGTTATAAGTAATATTTATTGTTGTCTCATGTATAGAAATAGTTGAACTTATATTCTAATAGAAATATCAGTATATATTTAAATATAATAATATATGCAAGAACATATCTACAGAATGCAAACTAGACCTATGCCTAGGGCAGCAATACATACAGGGAGTGCAGAATTATTAGGCAAATGAGTATTTTGACCACATCATCCTCTTTATGCATGTTGTCTTACTCCAAGCTGTATAGGCTCGAAAGCCTACTACCAATTAAGCATATTAGGTGATGTGCATCTCTGTAATGAGAAGGGGTGTGGTCTAATGACATCAACACCCTATATCAGGTGTGCATAATTATTAGGCAACTTCCTTTCCTTTGGCAAAATGGGTCAAAAGAAGGACTTGACAGGCTCAGAAAAGTCAAAAATAGTGAGATATCTTGCAGAGGGATGCAGCACTCTTAAAATTGCAAAGCTTCTGAAGCGTGATCATCGAACAATCAAGCGTTTCATTCAAAATAGTCAACAGGGTCGCAAGAAGCGTGTGGAAAAACCAAGGCGCAAAATAACTGCCCATGAACTGAGAAAAGTCAAGCGTGCAGCTGCCAAGATGCCACTTGCCACCAGTTTGGCCATATTTCAGAGCTGCAACATCACTGGAGTGCCCAAAAGCACAAGGTGTGCAATACTCAGAGACATGGTCAAGGTAAGAAAGGCTGAAAGACGACCACCACTGAACAAGACACACAAGCTGAAATGTCAAGACTGGGCCAAGAAATATCTCAAGACTGATTTTTCTAAGGTTTTATGGACTGATGAAATGAGAGTGAGTCTTGATGGGCCAGATGGATGGGCCCGTGGCTGGATTGGTAAAGGGCAGAGAGCTCCAGTCCGACTCAGACGCCAGCAAGGTGGAGGTGGAGTACTGGTTTGGGCTGGTATCATCAAAGATGAGCTTGTGGGGCATTTTCGGGTTGAGGATGGAGTCAAGCTCAACTCTCAGTCCTACTGCCAGTTTCTGGAAGACACCTTCTTCAAGCAGTGGTACAGGAAGAAGTCTGCATCCTTCAAGAAAAACATGATTTTCATGCAGGACAATGCTCCATCACACGCGTCCAAGTACTCCACAGCGTGGCTGGCAAGAAAGGGTATAAAAGAAGAAAATCTAATGACATGGCCTCCTTGTTCACCTGATCTGAACCCCATTGAGAACCTGTGGTCCATCATCAAATGTGAGATTTACAAGGAGGGAAAACAGTACACCTCTCTGAACAGTGTCTGGGAGGCTGTGGTTGCTGCTGCACGCAATGTTGATGGTGAACAGATCAAAACACTGACAGAATCCATGGATGGCAGGCTTTTGAGTGTCCTTGCAAAGAAAGGTGGCTATATTGGTCACTGATTTGTTTTTGTTTTGTTTTTGAATGTCAGAAATGTATATTTGTGAATGTTGAGATGTTATATTGGTTTCACTGGTAAAAATAAATAATTGAAATGGGTATATATTTGTTTTTTGTTAAGTTGATTAATAATTATGCACAGTAATAGTCACCTGCACACACAGATATCCCCTAAAATAGCTATAACTAAAAACAAACTAAAAACTACTTCCAAAACTATTCAGCTTTGATATTAATGAGTTTTTTGGGTTCATTGAGAACATGGTTGTTGTTCAATAATAAAATTAATCCTCAAAAATACAACTTGCCTAATAATTCTGCACTCCCTGTATTACTTATATTTATGAAGTGGTAAATATAATTATATTAAAAAATAGTATTTGATTATTAAAAATATGGATAAGTGTATCTTTATTTTTCTTGAGAGGTGATCACTGGTAAGGAGCACAGACGTTAAACGTAAATTCTATAGCATAAGGTCGGGTCACCTTAGCAACTAATTGATTTTCAAGAAATCCGACATCAGATGGAAGCGTTAACACAACATTAAATTACAGCTACACGAAAAGAGCGACTGCACGCTATCTGCAAAATATTTCAATGGAAACCTGGTACTAAAATGGAGCTGTAAATTACTTTTAGCTGTCGGCCGCTTCGGTAGCTTACGGCTCCATTTTTATCGACTCAATGGAAGCGAGGCCATAGCTTAGGAGGAAGACCGACCATTTTTATTAAAGGGACAGTCTACACCAGAATTTTTATTGTTTTAAAAGATAGATAATCCCTTTATTACCCATTTCCCAGTTTTGCATAACCAACACAGTTATATTTATATACTTTTAACCTCTGTGATTATCTTGTATCTAAGCCTCTGCAAACTGCCCCTTTTTTCAGTTCTTTTGACAGACTTGCAGTCTAGCCAATCCGTGCCTGCTCACAGATTACTTCACGTGCACGAGCACAGTGTTATCTATATGAAATATGTGAACACCCTCTAGTGGTGAAAAACTGTTAAAATGCAATCTGAAAGAGGTGGGCTTAAAGGTCTAAGAAATTAGCATATGAACCTCCTAGGTTAAGCTTTCAACTAAGAATACCAAGAGAACAAAGCAAAATTGGTGATAAAAGTAAATTGGAAAATTATTTAAAATTACATGCTCTATCTGAAT
This sequence comes from Bombina bombina, assembly GCF_027579735.1. Lineage (NCBI taxonomy): Eukaryota > Metazoa > Chordata > Amphibia > Anura > Bombinatoridae > Bombina > Bombina bombina. The sequence goes on from NC_069505.1 coordinate 414,410,705, forward strand.
CATGAAAGTTCATTTTGGCCTAGACTGTCCCTTTAACTTTCACCTAGATTACACGTTTTGCACTACAGAGGGTGCAAAACGAATGCAACAAAAGTTGCTTTTATTCACCCTCCATAGCGCTGCCATTACGAGTTTTTGAAAAGCCGCCTTGTGCATATGATATGGTTGCGATGAGCTCCATTCCACACAAAATCCAAGGGCTGCTTTAACGTACTTGTGGACGCTTTCCCCCATAGACATCAATGGGGAGAGAGTGTTAGAAAAAAACCTAACACCTAAAGTGCGGAATGGCGATCACCGTAACGCAACCCCATTGATGTCTATGGGGAATTTTTTTTTACGTTTAAACCTAACACCCTAACATAAACCCCTAGTCTAAATACCACTAATCTGCCGCTCCCGACATCGCTGCCACCGAAATAAAGTTATTAACCCCTAATATGCCGCTCCCAACCCCTAATCTGCCACTCCCAATGTTAGTTTAATATATAGTTTAATTTCCCAGGTAAGTTTTTATTTATTTTAAGATAGGGATCTTGTAATTTTAACTTAAAGTTACGGGGTTGTTAGGTTTAGGGGTTAATAGTTTAATTTAGTTTATTGCAAAGTGGGGGCTCTCGGCTTAGGGGTTAATAGGTTTATTTAGTGGCAGTGATGTGGGAGGCCAGAGGATTAGGGGTTAATAACTTTATTTATTGGCGGCGATGTCGGGGAGTGGCGGAATAGGGGTTAATATCTTTATTATAGTGTGGGCGATGTTGGAGTGCAGGGGAATAGGGGTTAATAACTTTATTATAGTGGTGACGATGTCGGGGAGCAGCGAAATAGGGGTTAATAAATTTTATGAGTGGCGGCGATGTCGGGAGCGGTAGATTAGTGGTTAATAAATTTAATATAGTATTTGCGATGCGGGAGGGCCATTTTTTAGGGGTCAATAGATAGTTTATGGGTGTTAGTGTACTTTGTAACACTTTAGTTATGAGTTTTGTGAAACATTTTTGTTACACAAAATCCATAACTACTGGTCTCAGATTGCGGAACGGATCGTGTCGGTATAGGCTGTAACGCAAGCATTTTAGCCTCACTGCAAAACTTGTAATGGCAACGCTATGGAAATCCCATGCAAAAACATCATTTTTTTGAGTGTGGGATTGACGTTGCGTTACAGGCTAAAATGCTTGCAGTATAGCTATACCAACAAAACTTGTAATGGCTGCGTTCCGGTTTTACGCTGAAATGGCCATTTTTTTGCTTTAAAACCCGAACGCAAAACTTGTAATTCTAGGTGTTTATTAGACAAAAAATGTACTTTAACAAAACTTTTTTGCTTAACTTAAATTAGCAAGGTGGTACGAAACTGAGTCCCTAAACTAACCAGTATCAGCAGACGGTCAACCCCACTTGTGACCTGCAAAGGAGAACCTGTTGCTCCGCCCAATAGCAGAGAGGGTAAGATGTTTAGTTGAGTTTTTCTGCCCCATGTCACTGGGAGGAATACCCCTCCCTATATCTCATCACTCTGCACCCTCTTTGCCCGCTCCCAGGGCCATGACTGACCATCTGGCTAGAGTGTAACACATTCCAGCCAAGTAAGGCGCCCCCTTAACGAGCGAGCTATACAACAAGCACAATAAGGTGGAAATTAAATTAAAACTTTGCCTTATGTAGCTAGCTCATTTAAACCTACCACTTTTAAGACCGACTCACGCAACCCTAAGGAATCTAAAAGCTTAATGCCGCCACCTTCTCTTCACCAACAGTGAGGGATAGCAGGAAAATCTGTAAAGCAGGAAGCAATAAAAGATGCTGGAAGACTGCCCCCTTATCTCAGATCTTTTGACAGACTTGCATTTGAGGCAATTAGTGCTGACCCTTAAATAACTCTACGGTAGTGATCACAATGTTATCTATATGGCACAGATGAACTAGCGCTGTCTAACTACGAAAGACTGTCAAATGCATTCAGATAAGAGGAGGCCTTCAAGGGCTTAGAAATTATCATATGAACCTACCTAGGTTTAGCTTTTAACTAAGAATATCAAAAGAACAAAGCAAATTTGATTATAAAAGTAAATTGGAAAAAAAATAATAACATGCCCTATCCATGAAAGTTTAATTTGGTCTTTACTGTCCCTTTAAATATCTGATTATTTTAAATAGATAAAGTTTGACTAAGTATTAGACTTGTGCATGGTCGAAAAATTTGTTTCGGTTCGGATCGATTCAGATTTTTTCGAATTTCGGTTCGGATCGATTCAAATTCGGAAAAATTTGAATGAATTAATTTCGGATTTGTTTCGGATTCATTCAGATTCGAATAAATTCGGGTGGATTCGGTATGTGTTAGGTGTGATGTGCTGTGTATTAGACTAGTATTATGTACTGTATATTAGGTGTAACCCATAGCAGAGAGATATAATCTAATATACTGTACAATACTAGTGTAATCCATGGCCATCCGAATCTACCGAATAAATCCGAACTAATTCGGATTTATTCAGTAGATTCGGTACTACCGTAATTCGGAAATTCAAATCGATCCGAATCTCCGAATTTAACAAATTCGTCCGAATTTGGATTCTAAGTATGTTAAAACATGTATATAGAGCAACTACTGAAAATAAAAAAGTTTGGACAAATGATAAACTGAATGTTGTTGTTTTGCACTGTTTGTCAGTAATACCACACTGATAAAATCCTATTCCAAAAAAAGACAAAACAATGGCACAACTGTACGGTCAAATTAATGATTGTAAATAAAGGGAAGTGAGTGACAGAGCAAGTTAGCAAAGAGAAAAGAGTTACAGGTCAATAAGGAAGTTTACAAAACCTGAACAAATCATTAGAGGAAGCAAATAGCCTAGAAATTTCAGTACAGGACATAAGATAAAAAGCAGCCCTGACATGGATACTATAAACATGAAGATCAGATATGTAAGTGTGTTGTACAGATGTAAATATGGTGCCCACTTCCTCCTACACAGATAAGGTTCCCATAGTCAGAGGAGATTTCTTCAGTTTTTATTCTGGTTTATATGGGTATTAGCAGATGTATGGAATAGATACTGGAATAATATGACGTGGCTTTATGCAGCAACTGAAGCAATTTTGGGGATAAGTTACATAGAGCAATAGGAGGAGATATTTGAGTAATTATTGTGATCATTTGAGGAGTTGTATTGAGTAGTTATATGGAGCACTAAAACATGTTATAGGGAAGGTTATATGGTGTAATATGAGGAGTTATAGGGTGGGTTATATGGAGTAATATGAGGAGTTATAGAGAGGGTTATATGGTGTAATATGAGGAGTTATAGGGAGGGTTATATGGTGCAATAGGAGGAGTTATAGGGAGGGTTATATGGTGCAATAGGAGGAGTTATAGGGAGGGTTATATGGTGCAATAGGAGGAGTTATAGGAAGGGTTATATGGTGCAATAGGAGTTATAGGGAGGGTTATATGGTGCAATAGGAGGAGTTATAAGGAAGGTTATGTTGTGCAATAGGAGGAGTTATAGGAAGGGTTATATGGTGCAATAGGAGGAGTTATAAGGAAGGTTATGTTGTGCAATAGGAGGAGTTATAGGGAGGGTTATATGGTGCAATAGGAGGAGTTATAGGGAGGGTTATATGGTGCAATAGGAAGAGTTATAGGGAGGGTTATATGGTGTAATAGGAGGAGTTATAAGGAGGGTTATATGGTGCAATAGGAGGAGTTATAGGGAGGGTTATATGGTGCGATAGGAGGCATTATAGGGAGGGTTATATAGAATAATAGGAGGATATATTTGAGTAATTATTGTGCTCATTTGAGGAGTTATATGGAGTAGTTATATGGAGCCCTAAAACATGTTATAGGGAAGGTTATATGGTGCAATAGAAGGAGTTATAGGGAGGGTTACATGGTGCAATAGGATGAATTATAGAAAGTCTTATATGGTGCAATAGGAGGAGTTATAAGGAGGGTTATATGGTGCAATAGGAGGAGTTTTAGGGAGGGTTATATGATGCAATAGGAGGAGTTATATAGAGGGTTATATGTTGCAATAGGAGGAGTTATAGGGAGGGTTATATGGTGCAATAGAAGGCATTATAGGGAGGGTTATATGGTGCAATAAGAGGAGTTATAGAGAGGGTAATATGGAGTTTTATAGGCAATATCAAGGGTAATATGAGACAATACACTTGATAAGGAGGAGTTATATGAAGCAGTAGGAGGAGTTATGTAGACAATACCAGGGGTTATATAGACAATAAGCTTGGTAGGGAGGAGTTATATGAAGCAGTAGGAGGAGTTATGTAGACAATATCAGGGGTTATATAGACAATAAACTTGATAGTGATGAGTTATATGAAGCAGTAGGAGGAGTTATTTAGACAATAGAAGGGGTTATATAAACAATAAACTTGATAGTGATGAGTTATATGAAGCATAGGAGGAGTTATGTAGACAATAGAAAGGGTTATATAGACAATAAACTTGATAGAGATGAGTTATATGAAGCAGTAGGAGGAGTTATGTAGACAATAGAAAGGGTTATATAGACAATAAACTTGATAGTGATGATTTATATGAAGCAGTAGGAGGAGTTATGTAGACAATAGAAGGGGTTATATATACAAACTTGATAGTGATAAGTTATATGAAGCAGTAGGAAGAGTTATGTAGATAATGTCATTGGTTATATAGACAATAATCTTGATAGGGAGGCGTTATATGAGGCAGTAGGAGGAGTTATGTAGACAAAAGAAGGGGTTATATGAGACAATAAGCTTGATAGGGATTAGTTATATGAAGCAGTAGGAGGAGTTATGCAGACCAAAGATGGGGTTATATGATACAATAAGCTTGATAGGGAGGAGTTATATGAAGCAGTAGGATGAGTTATGTAGACAATATCAGGGGTTATATGAGACAATAAGCTTGATAAGGAGGAGTTATATGAAGCAGTAGGAGGAGTTTTATGAAGCAGTAGGAGGAGTTAGAAAAAGGATTTGTAAAGCAAAATAAGGAGCTATGTGGAGGGTTATAGTATTTAGAAAGTTCAGCAGCTAAATAAACAATCCATCTGTCTCTTTTCACACAATACTTGTTTTACATTCTACTGTAGCTTAAAAACAACTGTTTTTTAATCATGTGATACTTAGATCAGGGAATTAATTAGCATCTGATATGAAAATATGATATTAAGAGGAAAAAAAAAACAGTCTCTAAAGAAAAAAAATATGCAAGAATATTTTCTACAGTCATACCACCAAAAGAGACATCCATAGTGCATATATTAGTTACCTATATAGTGCACATACCGGAAGTTAGAGTATGTTTCACAAAGCACAGACTCACCCCAGCCTTGTCTCCTTGGCTCTCTTATGCCACTGACTATACCCCTAATCCAGCTATATAACCCCCTTTTGTTGACACTTACCCATCACCCACGACAACACATTTGATGGCCTGCATGACTGGGTAAATGAGGGGACCTGCTTCTAAGTACTTCTTCCACCAACAAAACAAAAGGGGAACTAGCAAACGATCGACCGCAAGAGAGGCGATGCTCTGAAACAGGAAAACAAATTGCTCATCTATAGAGGAACTAAAAAAGTAACCCTTTGAGGACTGGTTAAGACTGAATGTTTTTACTTTATGTGCCTAATAGTTTTTTTTAAAGTTGCTTATATACATATATATATATATATATATTTTGAATATTCATTAATATAAGATTTCTTTTTTTTCTACCTGAGTATCTACTACATAATAAACTAATATATATATATTATTTTAATTGACAAAAATATGTATAAATAACTATTTCATCTAAATTGAGTACAGTTTAACGTGAGTCTTTATAATGCTTATACACAATTTCCAATTTGAAATATTAACAGTAATACTAAGAAGAAATGCAGGCCTAAGTATTATGGGCTAGATTACAAGTGGCGCAGTATTTAGTGCTTTCGCTTGAGCGATAACACTGCCAAAAGTTAAGATATTGTGGGCGTAGGTTAGCGCACATATTGCAAGTTGAAATTAAAACTTTTGCACGCAAGTGAAACCTGGCGCATGCTAACTTCAGGACTTCAGATATCGCGACCACACTTATTCTCCCTATAGACTTCAATGGAGAGAGCAGTAGAAAACAAAACACTTATTGCTTGTGCGCTAACACGACAGGAGTTATTAATATTTCACATTTCAATGTTCTTCACATACAGGAAAATTGTATTTTTATTTTAAATAGATATTTCGATATATATATTTATATATATATTTATACCTGCATATATATTTATATAGATATATAGGCATAGATATATTTTTTATATTAACATTATCATATATATATATATATATATATATATATATATATATGAATTACAAATACTATGAAGCACCTGCTGACCAGTCACTGATGTAAAGATGATATCCTCCACTGAATCCCCCCTGTATAAGGCACACTCTCCTATCACTCCGCCCCCTGAATTGTCTCCTCGTGGAGATTGACAACCACCAAGCAATACACACCAATTCACACGCTGAATTAACAAGTGTTGATCCTGGGGACCCACCTTATGACATCAAGAGCTCAAAGTCCTCTCCCACGACATCTGTGTGTACTCCAGGAGGCGTTGAAGACGAGCGGTGGAGTGGATCCCTACAGCACGCCTGCGTGTGCATGGCCGAGTTCCAGGTGTGTGAGTGACGTCACGGTGGGGTCGGGTAAGCCAAATGAGCCGGGGAGAGCCAACTGCTTCTGTATTCAAAGTGCCAATGCGGTGCAGGGGAAGTAAGGCTGCTACAATGTTGACATCCGTGCCTTAGTCATATCCATGAAAGTAAGCAAATAAGGCAAATGAGGCACCGGATGTGTGCAACAAGGAAAACGTCCTTTATTTAAAAGGTATACATGGAAACAAGGGAAAAGCTTGAAAACCCTTAGGGCAAAGGTGGGGTAGTGGTTTCCCATGTACCCTGATGCTGACGCGTTTCGGCTGGTTTTAGCCACGTAGCATATGTTTTAACCTATCACAGGTGACTGTTATGTTTAAATTGAAGTGAATGCTTTAGCCCTTTAGCTACGACTACGGCACCAGCCGAAATGCATCAGCATCAGGGTATGTGGGAAACGACTACCCCACCTTTGCCCTAAGGGTTTTCAAGCTTTTTCCCTTGTTTCCATGTATACCTTTTAAATAAAGGACGTTTTCCTTGTTGCACACATCCGTTGCCTCATTTGCCTTATTTGCTTATATATATATATTTATAAATATATATATATATATATATATATATATATATATATATATATATAAATATTTAAAAAATATTGTTGTGTTAGTGCACATAAAATAATTGCTATAAAAACACACATATATATTATTGATTTTTTAAATATTTTATATTTGATATTTACGTAACATGTCTTAAGATAAATAATTCTTTATGTGCACTAACACAACACAATCACCTAGATTACAAGTTTTGTGCTATAGAGGGTGCCAAACGAACTCAACAAAAGTTTCGTTATTTCACCCTCCATATCGCTGCCATTACGAGTTTTTGAAAAGTTGTCTTGTGCGTGTGATATGGTTGCGTTAAGCTCCATACCACACAAAATACAAGCGCTGCTTTGACGTGCTCGTGCACGCTTTCCCCATAGACATCAATGGGGAGAGAGTGTTAGAAAAGAAACTAACACCTGCGATCACGGAATGAAAAGCTCAGTAACGCATTGATGTCTATTGGGAAAAAAAAGTTACTTTTAAACCTAACACCCTAACCTAAACCCCAAGTCTAAACACCCCTAATCTGCTGCCCCCGACATCCCTGACACCTAAATACAGTTATTAACTTACCTGTGAAATAAAAGTAAGACCTAAGCTGCCACACTAAACCTAACATTACAAAAATAAAAAAAACAAAAAAACACTAAAATTACAAAAAACAAAAAAACTACCATTACAAAAAATAACAAACGAAGTTATCCAAAACAATAAAAATTATTTCTATTCTAATACCCTGTTATAAAAAAAAAACAAACCCTAATCTATAATAAATTACCAAAAGGGCCTTTTGTAGGGCATTGCCCTAAAGAAATCAGCTCTTTTTCTAAAAAAGAAAAACAAACACCCCCTAACAGTATACAAACCCCCACCCCCCAAACCCACAAAATAAAAATAAAGTTAAACCTAACCTACCCATTGCCCTGAAAAGGGCATTTTTATGGGCATTGTCCTTAAAAGGGCATTCAGCTCTTTTGCTGCCTATAAAAAATAAAAAATATAGCTATTCTTAAAAAAAAAACATCACAAAAAGAAAAAAAACATTACACAACATAACAAACGAATTAAACAAAACAATAAAAATTATTCCTATTCTAATACCCCGCTTTAAAATAAATAAATAAATAAAAGAATCCTAAGCTATAATAAACTACCAATAGCCCTTAAAAGGGCATTTTGTAGGGCATTGCCCTAAAGAAATCAGCTCTTTTGATACAAAATAAATCTTCTTCATCCCGGCGGAGGTGCAGCGGTCGATGCACGGAGACGGAGGTCCAGGCGAAGGTCCAAGGTGCAGGTCTAGGCAGAGGTCCATCGGTCCGACGTGGAGGTTCTCTTTATGTGATCGTCCGCCGCACACTGAGGATCCGAATGCAAGGTACCCCTTTTTTTTTTTTTGTTCCAAATAATAAGCTTTATTGAGTGAACACATACAAAATGACATCCTTTACATTAAGGGTGATTAATAGCATGCTAATTAACAAGATATTTACATCATTTTAAAGGAGATAAGTCGAGGTAAAGGACTGACAAATAACCATATTATTACATTTGGTATGTTCAATGCTATACATTTAACTTTGCGAGTTGCCAATAATAAGCATAAATTTTTTAGGCTGACGCTGTCGGGCCCAGTGTTACCATGTTTACCTGGCAAGGCTGTCACTTCAATGTTAAATGTGGATGGGCCCGGCCACGCCCGCCCCGGATGGTCTTTGAACACTTCAAGTAAGACAGGGAAAGGACAGGAAAGATAGAAGGAGAGAGGGGGGGGGGAGGGAGCATATTAGTAAAAGGAGGGGGGGATGGGCAAATGATTGGGAAGGGGTGAGAAAAAGAGGAGAGAGAAAAAAAAAAAAGGGGGGGGGAATGGGTATCAAATATTGACTTTTTTTTAATCAATTTTAGCCCAGGGAATCCAAGTATTTCACAGGTTCCACCACAGCAGTCCGTTCAAACTCCAATATTATTTTATGATCTATATAACCTTACCCTCCCAGATCAGAACCATGTATTCATGTATTTCCAGCCTCCCAGACTTTAAGTAATGGAACCTCTCCAGGCTCAGTAGGTCCCAGACCCCGGCCCTCCACTCCTCAAGGCTGGGTGTGTGTAGTGATTTCCAGTGTCTTGGTATGAGTCCCTTTGCACAGTTTAACATCAGGAGGAGCAAGTGGCATTTTGCGTCCATAGCAATTTTAGGTAGCTCATGGTATATGAGATATTTAGGGTCCGGAGGTATAATAACTTCAAGCAGTTTGCTACATTCCCGAAATACCTCGCTCCAGAAGGGTTGTATATAGGGGCAATGCCACCAAATGTGCAGCATAGACCCCTCTTCTCCGCATCCTCTCCAACACCCCCAGCCTGTGTGCGGGTAGATTTTTTTCAGTCTCTGTGGCGTGAGGTACCACCTACTCAGGAACTTAAAATGTAATTCCTGGAGTCTCATTGAGACCGACGCCCATTTTGCCTTGCGGAATATAGATATCCACGCCTTTGAGTCAGGCTCTAGGCCCAGTTCTTGTTGCCAAGCAACCATGTAGGAAGGAAGTGCATCATCTCCCTCCAGTAGTAGCTTATATAGAGTCGAAATAAGATGTTTCGGCAAGTTCGGTGAGGTACAAAGCACCTCAAAAGGTGTTTTCTGTCTATTCAGCGGTTCCCTGTCCCGCAGGGTATTAAAATAGTGATTAAATTGCACCGTTCTGAACCATGAAGAGAATAGGTCGCAATCCCAATCAACCAGTTCCGCCTGTGACTTGATTTTACCTCCTGTCAGAGTGCTCGAGATCGCGGTCTCAGCTAATGTGTAGCAAGATCCCAGAGAGTAATTTTTGTTCGCCAACCCGTTATCCAGGTTTTTCCGAACAGGCGTCACCGGCGAGAGGGGGGGTGGAGATATGTGGTCTCGACTTAATCAGTTTGTCCCAGCTACGCAGTACATTGTCGATCAGAGGGTATTGAGGGAGCCAATTGGGGCGTTGCGCTGGACTGATCCATGCGAGAGAGCCCACATTGCCCCTCCGGAGGATCTCTCTTTCTAAGCCTATCCAAGCCTTGTTGGAAGAGCCATGACACCACTCCACCAAATGCTGCAATTGAATAGCCTTAAGGTAGTCGCTCAGTCGAGGGACACCTGCCCCTCCCCGATCTCTAGGGAGGTACATCGTTCTTTTATTAATCCTTGGTCTCAGACCATTCCAAATATAGGACTCTAGTGCTGACTAAATTTGGTGGATTATATGTTCTGCTGATGACAGAGGTATCGCCTGCATAATGTATAATACTCTGGGCAAGATGTTCATTTTTGCTACTTGGATTCTACCCATCCAAGAGATGGTTTTGTTCTTCCATGTTGCCAGGTCTCGGGTTACCTCCTCTCTTATACGCTTGTAGTTTATATTCACTATTTCTCTGACCGAGGGGGCCAAGGTGATGCCCAAGTATTTCAAATGTTTTGCAGCAATTTTTAGGGGGTAACGGTCGTTGTGGGATGCAAAAGTATCTCCAGACATCGAAATGTTCAACATCTCAGACTTGGAGAGATTGAGTGAAAAATCCGACACCCGCCCGAATCTATCAAACTCAGCCAGCAATTCCCGCAGGGACAGGTCATTGTCAGCCAAGGTCAGAAGCACATCGTCGGCATACATAGCCAGCTTATGCTCCACACCCCCTGTTCGGTATCCACATATCTCAGAGTTCTTGCGTATTCTACAGGCCAGGACCTCCATAACCAGAGCAAATAGCAGGGGTGAAAGAGGACATCCCCGTCTCGTTCCATTTGATATCTGGAAAGATTCAGAGAACAATCCATTCACCCGCACTTTGGTGTTCGGGTTGGAGTATACGGAGAATATATAGTTTACAAAACGCGTTCCGAAACCCATTTTTTCTAGGGTGTGCCGCATGAAGGCCCAATTGACCCGGTCAAAGGCCTTTTCCACGTCCGTCGACACAAGGACCAACGGAGCGGAATTGGCCTGTGCATGAGCGATCAGTTGGATCACTCTGAGAGTGTTATCCCGTGCCTCTCTGGCTGGGATAAACCCTGTTTGGTCCGTGGAGACCAGCTGGGGCAGAAAGTTTTGGAGGCGGTTCGCTATCGCCTTGGCCAGAATCTTAACATCGGAGTTAAGCAGCGATATTGGTCTGTAACTGCCAGGCAGGTTTTCTGGTTTGCCCGGCTTGGGAATAACTGAAATATATGCCTCAAGCATCGTACTCGGTAGAGTAGGGGCTTCGGAAAGCTGGTTGAACACCCGAAGCAGGTGGGGTATTAGTATGCCAGGGCCTGGGCTTTTGCTGGTTGGAAGACTTTTGATGGCTGCCAGGATCTCTTCCACTGCTATAGGCGCTTCCAATTGACTCGCCTGCTCAGCAGACAGAGATGGTACCTCTGCTTTTTCAATATAGTCGAGGGTCTCCTGTTCGGGAGTCTGTCCGTCTCGGGGGTCTCCCTGCAAATCCTCTGCTGTATGTATATTGTATAAGGTTTTATAGAAGTTGACAAAGATATTTGCTATGGCTTGACCTTCTTTATGCGTCTTCCCCTGTTTGTCTGTGGATTCATAGATGTACAAGCGCAATCTTTTCTGAGCCAGCGCTCGGGCCAGGAACGTCCCCGCTTTGTTGCTATGTTCAAAGAACATTTGACGCAGTATGAGCGCTTTTTTGTGCTGCTCCTCCTGTAGGTGGTACAGCAGCACCAATCTAGCTGAAGCTAGCTCTGTTTGTAGAGCCCGGTCAGCGGGCCGTTCTTTATGCGCTAGTTTTATTTGTGATACTTGTGCTAGCAATGTACTATAGGTTTCTCTTTTGGATCTGCGCTTTGCTGCATTATGTCCAATCAGACGGCCCCTGATTACACTCTTGTGCGCCTCCCACACGACAGAGCTATCTATAGCGTCATTCGCGTTCAGGAGGAAGTATTCCTCTATGTTTTTATGTAGGTCGAGTGTTAAGATTTTGTCATCTCGGAGATACTCATCAAGCCTCCAGACATGAGGAGTAATTGGAGTGTTTGGCCAGTTAATAGTGCATTTAACAGGCGCATGGTCCGACCATGTGATTGTATTGATACTGCAACCCGTTGCCACAACGAGATTTAAGCCCAGGGAATCCAAGTATTTCACAGGTTCCACCACAGCAGTCCGTTCAAACTCCAATATTATTTTATGATCTATATAACCTTACCCTCCCAGATCAGAACCATGTATTCATGTATTTCCAGCCTCCCAGACTTTAAGTAATGGAACCTCTTCAGGCTCAGTAGGTCCCAGACCCCGGCCCTCCACTCCTCAATGCTGGGTGTGTGTAGTGATTTCCAGTGTCTTGGTATGAGTCCCTTTGCACAGTTTAACATCAGGAGGAGCAAGTGGCATTTTGCGTCCATAGCAATTTTAGGTAGCTCATGGTATATGAGATATTTAGGGTCCGGAGGTATAATAACTTCAAGCAGTTTGCTACATTCCCGAAATACCTCGCTCCAGAAGGGTTGTATATAGGGGCAATGCCACCAAATGTGCAGCATAGACCCCTCTTCTCCGCATCCTCTCCAACACCCCCAGCCTGTGTGCGGGTAGATTTTTTTCAGTCTCTGTGGCGTGAGGTACCACCTACTCAGGAACTTAAAATGTAATTCCTGGAGTCTCATTGAGACCGACGCCCATTTTGCCTTGCAGAATATAGATATCCACGCCTTTGAGTCAGGCTCTAGGCCCAGTTCTTGTTGCCAAGCAACCATGTAGGAAGGAAGTGCATCATCTCCTCCCTCCAGTAGTAGCTTATATAGAGTCGAAATAAGATGTTTCGGCAAGTTCGGTGAGGTACAAAGCACCTCAAAAGGTGTTTTCTGTCTATTCAGCGGTTCCCTGTCCCGCAGGGTATTAAAATAGTGATTAAATTGCGCCGTTCTGAACCATGAAGAGAATAGGTCACAATCCCAATCAACCAGTTCCGCCTGTGACTTGATTTTACCTCCTGTCAGAGTGCTCGAGATCGCGGTCTCAGCTAATGTGTAGCAAGATCCCAGAGAGTAATTTTTGTTCGCCAACACGTTATCCAGGTTTTTCCGAACAGGCGTCACCGGCGAGAGGGGGGGTGGAGATATGTGGTCTCGACTTAATCAGTTTGTCCCAGCTACGCAGTACATTGTCGATCAGAGGGTATTGAGGGAACCAATTGGGGCGTTGCGCTGGACTGATCCACGCGAGAGAGCCCACATTGCCCCTCCGGAGGATCTCTCTTTCTAAGCCTATCCAAGCCTTGTTGGATGAGCCATGACACCACTCCACCAAATGCTGCAATTGAATAGCCTTAAGGTAGTCACTCAGTCGAGGGACACCTGCCCCTCCCCGATCTCTAGGGAGGTACATCGTTCTTTTATTAATCCTTGGTCTCAGACCATTCCAAACATAGGATTCTAGTGCTGACTAAATTTGGTGGATTATATGTTCTGCTGATGACAGATGTATCGCCTGCATAATGTATAATACTCTGGGCAAGATGTTCATTTTTGCTACTTGGATTCTACCCATCCAAGAGATGGTTTTGTTCTTCCATGTTGCCAGGTCTCGGGTTACCTCCTCTCTTATACGCTTGTAGTTTATATTCACTATTTCTCTGACCGAGGGGGCCAAGGTGATGCCCAAGTATTTCAAATGTTTTGCAGCAATTTTTAGGGGGTAACGGTCGTTGTGGGATGCAAAAGTATCTCCAGACATCGAAATGTTCAACATCTCAGACTTGGAGAGATTGAGTGAAAAATCCGACACCCGCCAGAATCTATCAAACTCAGCCAGCGATTCCCGCAGGGACAGGTCATTGTCAGCCAAGGTCAGAAGCACATCGTCGGTATACATAGCCAGCTTATGCTCCACACCCCCTGTTCGGTATCCACATATCTCAGAGTTCTTGCGTATTCTACAGGCCAGGACCTCCATAACCAGAGCAAATAGCAGGGGTGAAAGAGGACATCCCCGCCTCGTTCCATTTGATATCCGGAAAGATTCAGAGAACAATCCATTCACCCGCATGTTGGTGTTCGGGTTGGAGTATAAGGAGAATATATAGTTTACAAAACGCGTTCCGAAACCCATTTTTTCTAGGGTGTGCCGCATGAAGGCCCAATTGACCCGGTCAAAGGCCTTTTCCACGTCCGTCGACACAAGGACCAACGGAGCGGAATTGGCCTGTGCATGAGTGATCAGTTGGATCACTCTGAGAGTGTTATCCCGTGCCTCTCTGGCTGGTATAAACCCTGTTTGGTCCGTGGAGACCAGCTGGGGCAGCAAGTTTTGGAGGCGGTTCGCTATCACCTTGGCCAGAATCTTAACATCGGAGTTAAGCAGCGATATTGGTCTGTAACTGCCAGGCAGGTTTTCTGGTTTGCCCGGCTTGGGAATAACCGAAATATATGCCTCAAGCATCATACTCGGTAGAGTAGGGGCTTCGGAAAGCTGGTTGAACACCCGAAGCAGGTGGGGTATTAGTATGCCAGGGCCTGGGCTTTTGCTGGTTGGAAGACTTTTGATGGCTGCCAGGATCTCTTCCACTGCTATAGGCGCTTCCAATTGACTCGCCTGCTCAGCAGACAGAGATGGTACCTCTGCTTTTTCAATATAGTCGAGGGTCTCCTGTTCGGGAGTCTGTCAGTCTCGGGGGTCTCCCTGCAAATCCTCTGCTGTATGTATATTGTATAAGGTTTTATAGAAGTTGACAAAGATATTTGCTATGGCTTGACCTTCTTTATGCGTCTTCCCCTGTTTGTCTGTGGATTCTTAGATGTACGAGCGCAATCTTTTCTGAGCCAGCGCTCGGGCCAGGAACGTCCCCGCTTTGTTGCTATGTTCAAAGAACATTTGACGCAGTATGAGCGCTTTTTTGTGCTGCTCCTCCTGTAGGTGGTACAGCAGCGCCAATCTAGCTGAAGCTAGCTCTGTTTGTAGAGCCCGGTCAGCGGGCCGTTCTTTATGCGCTAGTTCTATTTGTGATACTTGTGCAAGCAATGTACTATAGGTTTCTCTTTTAGATCTGCGCTTAGCTGCATTATGTCCAATCAGACGGCCCCTGATTACACTCTTGTGCGCCTCCCACACGACAGAGCTATCTATAGCATCATTCGCGTTCAGGAGGAAGTATTCCTCTATGTTTTTATGTAGGTCGAGTGTTAAGATTTTGTCATCTAGGAGATAATCATCAAGCCTCCAGACATGAGGAGTAATTGGAGTGTTTGGCCAGTTAATAGTGCATTTAACAGGCGCATGGTCCGACCATGTGATTGTATTGATACTGCAACCCGTTGCCACAACGAGATTTTAGCCCAGGGAATCCAAGTATTTCACAGGTTCCACCACAGCAGTCCGTTCAAACTCCAATATTATTTTATGATCTATATAACCTTACCCTCCCAGATCAGAACCATGTATTCATGTATTTCCAGCCTCCCAGACTTTAAGTAATGGAACCTCTCCAGGCTCAGTAGGTCCCAGACCCCGGCCCTCCACTCCTCAAGGCTGGGTGTGTGTAGTGATTTCCAGTGTCTTGGTATGAGTCCCTTTGCACAGTTTAACATCAGGAGGAGCAAGTGGCATTTTGCGTCCATAGCAATTTTAGGTAGCTCATGGTATATGAGATATTTAGGGTCCGGAGGTATAATAACTTCAAGCAGTTTGCTACATTCCCGAAATACCTCGCTCCAAAAGGGTTGTATATAGGGGCAATGCCACCAAATGTGCAGCATAGACCCCTCTTCTCCGCATCCTCTCCAACACCCCCAGCCTGTGTGCGGGTAGATTTTTTTCAGTCTCTGTGGCGTGAGGTACCACCTACTCAGGAACTTAAAATGTAATTCCTGGAGTCTCATTGAGACCGACGCCCATTTTGCCTTGCAGAATATAGATATCCACGCCTTTGAGTCAGGCTCTAGGCCCAGTTCTTGTTGCCAAGCAACCATGTAGGAAGGAAGTGCATCATCTCCTCCCTCCAGTAGTAGCTTATATAGAGTCGAAATAAGATGTTTCGGCAAGTTCGGTGAGGTACAAAGCACCTCAAAAGGTGTTTTCTGTCTATTCAGCGGTTCCCTGTCCCGCAGGGTATTAAAATAGTGATTAAATTGCGCCGTTCTGAACCATGAAGAGAATAGGTCACAATCTCAATCAACCAGTTCCGTCTGTGACTTGATTTTACCTCCTGTCAGAGTGCTCAAGATCGCGGTCTCAGTTAATGTGTAGCAAGATCCCAGAGAGTAATTTTTGTTCGCCAACCCGTTATCCAGGTTTTTCCGAACAGGCGTCACCGGCGAGAGGGGGGGTGGAGATATGTGGTCTCGACTTAATCAGTTTGTCCCAGCTACGCAGTACATTGTCGATCAGAGGGTATTGAGGGAGCCAATTGGGGCGTTGTGCTGGACTGATCCACGCGAGAGAGCCCACATTGCCCCTCCGGAGGATCTCTCTTTCTAAGCCTATCAAAGCCTTGTTGGATGAGCCATGACACCACTCCACCAAATGCTGCAATTGAATAGCCTTAAGGTAGTCGCTCAGTCGAGGGACACCTGCCCCTCCCCGATCTCTAGGGAGGTACATCATTCTTTTATTAATCCTTGGTCTCAGACCATTCCAAACATAGGACTCTAGTGCTGACTGAATTTGGTGGATTATATGTTCTGCTGATGACAGAGGTATCGCCTGCATAATGTATAATACTCTGGGCAAGATGTTCATTTTTGCTACTTGGATTCTACCCATCCAAGAGATGGTTTTGTTCTTCCATGTTGCCAGGTCTCGGGTTACCTCCTCTCTTATACGCTTGTAGTTTATATTCCCTATTTCTCTGACCGAGGGGGCCAAGGTGATGCCCAAGTATTTCAAATGTTTTGCAGCAATTTTTAGGGGGTAACGGTCGTTGTGGGATGCAAAAGTATCTCCAGACATCGAAATGTTCAACATCTCAGACTTGGAGAGATTGAGTGAAAAATCCGACACCCGCCCGAATCTATCAAACTCAGCCAGCGATTCCCGCAGGGACAGGTCATTGTCAGCCAAGGTCAGAAGCACATCGTCGGCATACATAGCCAGCTTATGCTCCACACCCCCTGTTCGGTATCCACATATCTCAGAGTTCTTGCGTATTCTACAGGCCAGGACCTCCATAACCAGAGCAAATAGCAGGGGTGAAAGAGGACATCCCCGCCTCGTTCCATTTGATATCTGGAAAGATTCAGAGAACAATCCATTCACCCGCACTTTAGGTGTTCGGGTTGGAGTATAAGGAGAATATATAGTTTACAAAACGCGTTCCGAAACCCATTTTTTCTAGGGTGTGCCGCATGAAGGCCCAATTGACCCGGTCAAAGGCCTTTTCCACGTCCGTCGACACAAGGACCAACGGAGCGGAATTGGCCTGTGCATGAGCGATCAGTTGGATCACTCTGAGAGTGTTATCCCGTGCCTCTCTGGCTGGGATAAACCCTGCTTGGTCCGTGGAGACCAGCTGGGGCAGAAAGTTTTGGAGGCGGTTCGCTATCACCTTGGCCAGAATCTTAACATTGGAGTTAAGCAGCGATATTGGTCTGTAACTGCCAGGCAGGTTTTCTGGTTTGCCCGGCTTGGGAATAACCGAAATATATGCCTCAAGCATCGTACTCGGTAGAGTAGGGGCTTCGGAAAGCTGGTTGAATACCTGAAGCAGGTGGGGTATTAGTATGCCAAGGCCTGGGCTTTTGCTGGTTGGAAGACTTTTGATGGCTGCCAGGATCTCTTCCACTGCTATAGGCGCTTCCAATTGACTTGCCTGCTCAGCAGACAGAGATGATACCTCTGCTTTTTCAATATAGTCGAGGGTCTCCTGTTCGGGAGTCTGTCCGTCTCGGGGGTCTCCCTGCAAATCCTCTGCTGTATGTATATTGTATAAGGTTTTATAGAAGTTGACAAAGATATTTGCTATGGCTTGACCTTCTTTATGCGTCTTCCCCTGTTTGTCTGTGGATTCATAGATGTACGAGCGCAATCTTTTCTGAGCCAGCGCTCGGGCCAGGAACGTCCACGCTTTGTTGCTATGTTCAAAGAACATTTGACGCAGTATGAGCGCTTTTTTGAGCTGCTCCTCCTGTAGGTGGTACAGCAGCGCCAATCTAGCTGAAGCTAGCTCTGTTTGTAGAGCCCGGTCAGCGGGCCGTTCTTTATGCGCTAGTTCTATTTGTGATACTTGTGCTAGCAATGTACTATAGGTTTCTCTTTTGGATCTGCGCTTAGCTGCATTATGTCCAATCAGACGGCCCCTGATTACACTCTTGTGCGCCTCCCACACGACAGAGCTATCTATAGCGTCATTCACGTTCAGGAGGAAGTATTCCTCTATGTTTTTATGTAGGTCGAGTGTTAAGATTTTGTCATCTAGGAGATACTCATCAAGCCTCCAGACATGAGGAGTAATTGGAGTGTTTGGCCAGTTAATAGTGCATTTAACAGGCGCATGGTCCGACCATGTGATTGTATTGATACTGCAACCCGTTGCCACCCCCGAGACCCGCCGAGTCAGTAAAAAGGTAGTCGATTCTAGTGTACTTCCTGTGGGGGTGTGAATAAAAAGTAAAATTTTTGTCTGATGGGTGGAAGGTACGCCAGATATCGTGGATGCCTAAGTCTCTTAAAGACCGAGTCAGATGCTTCGCTACCTTTTGGGGGGCGCTAGAGAGGCCGTCTGAAGCGTCCAAACTGGGGTTTAGTGAGATATTAAAATCTCCTCCCAGATAAAGGATACCCTTTTGTACTTCTAAGATGAGCTGTGCTATTTTCTTAAAGAACACATCCTGTGCCTTGTTTGGAAAGTATAGATTGGCCAGGGTCATGGGTCTGCCATACAATTTACCTATCATAATTATGTATCTTCCATTAGGATCTTTCAGGGTTTGTTCTGACTGGAAGGGGACACCGTGGTGGAACAATATGCCAACTCCGTTCTTTTTGGAGGGTCCAGAGGCAAAATCGGCTGTCGGATAGTGTCTACTAAACCACCCGGGCTCCCTGTATTTAGAGTAGTGGGTTTCTTGAATAAAAATGATGTCACCACCCATTCTATGTAAATCTCTTGTGATAATTGAACGTTTCCCTGGGTTGTTTAGGCCCTTAACATTTACTGTGAGTAGGTCCAGGTTATGGACTCTATTTCGTGGTTGCAGGAGTGCCATTGAGGTGGATGGGGGGGATGGGAGAGGAGAAAAAAAAATGGGGGGGGTGGAGTACAAGGGGGATTAGGGGGATAAGGGGAAGGGGTAGGTGGGGGGATAAGAAGGGGAGGATTTAAATAGAGAAGGGTTAAGGCGTGTAGAGGAAGGAACAGAGGTGGGGGCAAATTGAGGGGGGTAGAAGAGGCCGAGGAGGGAGAGGGATATTAGGCAGAGAGGTAGGGGAAGAGGGAACAGATGAGGAGGATTCCAAAAGGGACCAAGCAACAAAAGATTGGATCCTCACACGTAGCACAGGAGAATCTGGGGGTAGAGGATTAGAAGAAAGGGGATAGGTATCTATATGTTAAACAAATAAACCAATAGGAGGTATTAGCCTCAATACTCTTGTAACAATATATTAACAGATATTTGAACTTTGTAGGTAAAGTAACTCAAAACATATCATGAAACATTGTCAGAACCTAGATATATACTAAGGACGAATGTCCAGACCGTCCATCAACATAGCACCCGCCTGGTACTCTATATATTCTAAATAGTGCCCAATCCCTAAACCCACCCAGCATGCTTTAGCTTATACTTTGCGAGATTCTTCCTCAGTTTATCCCCACGTGTTGCTTTAATTGGGCTAGTAGGTTTCTTGACTAGAGCTTTTTTTTTTTATTATTATATATTGTTTTATCATAGGTCTCCAGTAAAGCTTATGGAAGAATTCTAGTTTCATGCAACCCTGGTTTCCCTTGCCTGATGCATGTTCCAAGTGACTGTTCCCTCCCCAAACCCCAAAGGACCCCATTGCTTAAATTCTATATTATTTTATTATATTTACACTCTGCTAAATCTAGGGGGAGAGAGAGAGAGCCGGCCGGCAAACCCACAGGTCTCATCCATGAGCAGAAATTATTTCAGTGTGTGAGAAACTGTAAACACATGCATCAATACAATAATAACTGTTAAGAACAAATAAACAATTAGTACAGTGCTATGGGAGAGCGTATTCATAAGCAATATATCAGTTCCAATTATCTACCAGTGTCTCTCAGTGTTTGAGTAATCCAACTGAGGCGTCAGATATACTTAATGTTAGGCACCACGGTAAAAAGCTGAAAGGGAAAATTATAATTAAACATATTTCACAGAGTGGGATAGGCAGACATTAACTTATCTGTTCCTGAAGAAGGTGGGACTGTTCGACCCAGGCAGGGCATTCTATGAGAGGTATAGGTCCACCAGTGCACCAAGTGCAAGCCGGTGATACAAAATGTCAGGCCTCCAATAGCCTAATCTTGACCCCGGGCTGCTACCCCTCTGTTAACATCAGGGCCTGGCTGTGCAGGGGCTACAGGTACATTAGGTGGTCTGATCTGTAATCCAAAAGTTTGATTTAGAGTGTGAAGATCCTCCGGAGACTTGTAAATTGCTGTTGAGCCATTTTTAGATGCGATAATACAGGTGGGGAATCCCCATCTGTATTGGATTTGTTGCTCTTTGAGGCTGGAAGTAATGTAGCGCAGTTCTCTTTGCTTCTGAAGAGTTGCAGGGCACAGATCCGTGAAGACCTGAATTTCGGCACCTTCATATGTAAGAGGATGCTTGTTTCTGGATAGCAAAGGATGTTCTCTTTATCTTTATAGGAGAGTAATTTGATAATTATGTCCCTTGGCGGGGCTCTGGCTGGTGGTCTGGGCCTAAGAGCCCTGTGTGCTCTTTCAACTTGTATTTCTGCCGCGTTAGGTGCGCTTTTAAGAAATTTGAAGAAATCTTGTATATATTGGCCTATCTCAGGTGGATTTATTGTTTCAGGCACTCCGCGCAATCTCAAGTTATTGCGCCTGCTCCTGTTTTCCAGGTCCTCAATCCTGTCGGTCAGGGTCTGAACCGTGGCGTCTTGGGATTGTATACAGCTGGCCTGATGTTGGAGATCTGAGCACATTGTCTCCTGCATTTCTTCCATCTGGGAAACTCTATGATCAACTGCCGCTATGTCCTTTTTCAATTCCCCAAACATAAGCTTGACATCCATCATAGCTTCATGTATATCATGTTTGGATGACAGGTGCTTAATGTCATCTCTGGTAAGGTAAGAAGGTTGCTGAGGTTCCAGAATAGATGTCTGTACAGCTGCAGAGTGCTTGCCACTGTCTTGTGTTTCTCTGTGAGTACCAGGGGTAGTGTCAGCTGAGATTAAATAGCTCTCCATGTTGGAAGATTGGGAGCCCTTGGGCGGTTTGACTATGCGCCTATTAGCCATTCTTCTGGGCGCAGATCAACACCACAGGGCAGGAATGGGTCCCCCAGCTCCCAATACACAGTAGGTGCAAGTGCGTGTCTGTGTGCCTGTAGAGGATGTAAGATCAGGGAAGACAGGCTTATACAATCTAATGATTCTGCCTCACGTGGGGTCTGCTCAGAGTTTTCTCTCACTTCTGTCGGGCCCGGCTAGCTGTACTGACCAATGTGACTCAGTGTGCGCAAATAGGCCTCTATAAAGTAGTGTCTGCTTAGTGCTGTTAAGTTAGGAGGTTTTCAACACTTTTCAGATAAAAGTCCTCACAAATTCTTTCCTCTATTTTGCTATCTGTGAGCAGGGCCTTCTATGTTTATGCGGCTCCGCCACCCAAACAGGGCCCACCAGTTATGCTACACCGGTCCCCTTTATAATTGTACCTGTTTGTTCCTGCTTCGTCCTGGTAGGGAAGCTTTCCAGGCCGATTAATTCACCGGATCCGTTTTGTAGTTAAACGGGCACTTAGTTGTAATGTGATGCGGGTCGCTCCTCACTTTGCGTGGCTCCTGTCACAACCGCCACTGCTGGTTCACTAGATTTATTTTTTTACAGGACGTCTCCGCCACTGCCCCACACCTCGATGCGGCTACCTCTGATGCCCGGTCTACTCCTAGATGCAGGGGAGAAGCTAGAGGCCCAGCGCGCCTCAATGCCCCCGGTCTCTGATGCTGCGTGCCACTGCACCCAGCTGTCCGGACCTGTCAAGTTGTAGGGAGTCTTGGCCACAGTCAGCCCGATCTTGCCGTCAGCAAACAGATGTTTTAGCCCAAGTGTGGTACAGGTCGTTTCTTGTTGCACGCGGTCACTGCTGTTACCGCTATGGCTGGTTCCTTTTCAGCCCAGGCCCCACTGTGCTCTACATGAAGGGAAACCTCCGCTACCGCTGAAACCTCCAGGGTCACTGCTAAAGGTGTCCGGCTCGTCCTTAGGTGCTATGCTTCACTTTTTAAACAGGTTCCAACGTGCTGTGAGTTACTAATACCTATAACAAGAGCTTTAAGGCTTCAGAGCTAGATTAGTGTGCGGCCATCTACAAGCGTGGCCAAGCTCCGCCCCCCTTTCCAATTCACTTTTATAATGAAATTTGCTTTGTTCTCTTGGTATTCTTAGTTGAAAGCTAAACCTAGGTAGGCTCATATGCTCATTTCTAAGCCCTTGAAGGCTGTCTCTAATCTAGGCAAGGTACCCCTTTTATACTGGGGGTACCATTGTATTCCTATTGGCTGAAAAATTTAAATCAGCCAAAAGGAATTAGAGCTGCTAAAATCCTATTGGCTGTTCAAACCAGCCAATAGGATTTAAGCAGCTCTCATTCCTATTGGCTGATTCGGACCTCCACGTCGGATTGATGGACCTCCTTCTGGACCTCTGCCTTTGACCTTCGCCTGGACCTTCGCCTCCGCGCATCGACCGCTCCACCTTCGCCGGGATGAAGATGCCAGTACCTCGATGGATGAAGATGGAGCCGCCTGGATGAAGATGGAGCCACTGGGATGAAGATCGTTGAAGCCGGACTTCAGCAAATGTGAGTACCAAAGAGGGGTTAGTGTTTTTTTAAGTTTTTTTGGGTGGGTTTTTTTTTTTAGATTAGGGTTTGGGCAGTAAAAGAGCTAAATGCCCTTTTAAGTGCAATGCCCATACAAATGCCCTTTCAGGGCAATGGGTAGGTTAGTTTTTTTTAGAGTTAGGTTTTTTTATTTTGGGGGGTTGGTTGGGTGGTGGGTTTTACTGTTGGGGGGGTCTTTGTATTTTTTTACAAGGAAAAGAGCTGATTTCTTTAAGTCAATGCCCTACAAAAGGCCCTTTTAAGGGCTATTGGTAGTTTATTGTAGGTTTTATTTTATTTTGGGGGGATTTTTTATTTTGATAGGGCTATTAGATTAGGTGTAATTGTTTTTATTTTGGATAATTTGATTTGTTATTTTTTTGTAATTTATTATTTTTTTATTTTTTGTAATTTAGTATTTTTAATTTTTTGTAACTGTAGATTTAATTTTTTAGTAGTTAGGTTTTTTTAATGAGTAATTTAATTTAGGTTTTTGAATGAGTAATTTAATTTATTTAATTGATAGTTATTTTAATTTTAGTCTAATAGTAATGTTAGTTTAAAATATAGTTTAAACTTAGGTTTTTTTAATTTCACAGGTAAGTTTTTATTTATTTTAAGATAGGGATATTGTAATTTTAATTTAAAGTTAGGGAGTTGTTAGGTTTAGAGGTTAATAGTTTAATTTAGTTTTTGGCAATGTTGGAGGCTGGCGGTTTAGGAGTTAATAGGTTTATTTAGTGGTAGTGATGTAGGAAGCCAGAGGTTTAGGGGTTAATAACTTTATTTAGTGGCGGCAATGTTGGGGAGCGGCTAAATAGGGGTTAATATCTTCATTATAGTGTGGGCGATGTTGGGGTGCAGGGGAATAGGGGTTAATAACTTTAGTATAGTGGCGACGATGCCGGGGAGCGGCGGAATAGGGTTAATAAAGTTTAATATAGTGTTTGCGATGCGGGAGGGCCTCGGTTTAGGGATTAATAGGTAGTTTATGGGTGTTAGTGTACTTTGTAACAGTTTAGTTATGAGTTTTGTGTACTGGTCTCAGATTGCGGAACAGATTTTGTCGGTATAGGGTGTAATGCAAGCTTTTTAGCCTCACCGCAAAACTTGTAATGGCAGCGCTATGGAAATCTCATGCAAAAACATCATTTTTTTTAGTGCGGGACTGACGTTGCGTTACAGGCTGCTTGCGGTACAGCTATACCGACTCGTAATGGCTATGTTCCAGTTTTAACGCTGAAATGCGCAATTTTCAGTGTTAAAACACGAACGCAAAACTCGTAACCTAGGTGAATATTTTTTATTTTTAAATATATATTTATATATAAATAATCCACTGAAATAAGTGCACTCCCACAAACTGTAAATTTCAGTTCTGCCAGGGTGCTATAGAAAGTTCAGATATCCAAGTTATAACACAAGCACTCACTGGACTTGATACAGGTGAAATAAAAAGTGTTTGATTCCATATAAACCAGTGACATTTCGGGGTGTTTACCCCTTCATCAGACCAACAATTGTACAGAGTAAATCAAACATTTTATACCCATTAAAACCTCACCCACTGTGCAAAAAAACGCCCAACTGTTGCCAAAGCAACCATAGAAAAAACAAATACATTGTGAATGCTCATAGTTACTAATCCTGTGTTAATATTATACAGTGCAATAATAAACATATAGTGTAATCATAGTGGGACTATTTACAGAACATCACTTAGTATAATCGATCCTTGCTAGTGATAAAAACAAATTTTCTATTTAATATTATCACAAACCTAAGTTGTTATTCCTGCACTGAGAAAATGACATCATAAGCCCCGCCCTCAAACTATGTGTAACAACAACACGGGGACGTATCAATGTGTATCATAAATGTATCAAAAACTATTTCACATTGACTTTGATTTATTTATCTTGATAATCTGATCTGTATATAACTGCTTAGTTAGTTTTCCCCATGATGTAACTGAAATGAGACTTTGACATTTAAAGATATATATATATGGATCTGCAAAACAACTTTTGGAAAAAGATTCGACAAAAAGAAAATGCTTTGTCAGCACTCTGTGCCCAGACTAAAATTGGAGGCAGGAAAAAATAAGTAAAATATAACCTTTATTCTGACTCTTAAAAGATGGGTGAACGAAAAAGATTAAAATCCAATATCTCGAGCAAATGTGGTGTGGGAATATCAGCGTGTCCCTGAATTGATGGCTGTTTGGCCTTCTCATATCATTATTATATCAGGCAACACTCATAATCAGAAATATTATATAATTGAAAGTTAGGCACTGTGTGTTGAATTCTGTACAGGAGATGTTTTTCACTCTTGGAGACTGATACCTGTTAATAAAACTAAAATGAAGGTCTCTATTCCTGGTGTCAAATAGACTGTATTATACATGCCTTGTCACATTTGAATAGATTCATGAGTTGTGTGCGTGCCTACATTACAGATATGAATACATATAATGTGTAATTAAACACTATTACAAATTCTTGTGTAATGTTTCAATAGTTCTATTGGTAGCACATGCATTAGTTCGTGAATTTGACATATACCTGAACTTGTTATACATGCATGTAATGTGTGATTAAGCAACACCTATTCAAAATGTTGCATTTTGTTCCCCTGTGCCTTTACTTGTTATTTATGCATGTAATATATGATTAAGCACCATCAATTCCAAAAAGTTACGTTTTCTTTCAATAGTTAGTTTTGGCAACACAATCACCTAGATTACGAGTTTTGCGTTAGAGGCTGTGAGGTGCCAACGAGCAGTTTTCACTCACCGCTCACTTTCTTGCAGCGCTGGTATTACGAGTTTTTACAACCCAGACAAGAAGTGAGCGTTGAGCAAAATTCTGCTCCTTACCGCACACCAATACCAGCGCTGCTTACGTTAGCGGTGAGCTGGTGTAACGTGCTCGTGCACGATTTCCCCATAGGAATCAACGGGGAGAGCCGGCTGAAAAAAAGTCTAACACCTGCCAAAAAGCAGCGTAAAGCTCCTTAACGCAGCCCCATTGATTCCTATGGGGAAATACATTTTATGTCTACACCTAACACCCTAACATGAACACCGAGTCTAAACACCCCTAATCTTACACTTATTAACCCCTAATCTGCTGCCCCCGACATTGCCGACACCTACATTATAATTATTATCCCCTAATCTTCCTCTCCGGACACCGCCGCCACCTACATTATACTTATGAACCCCTAATCTGCTGCCCCCAACATTGCCGACACCTACATTATATTTATTAACCCCTAATCTGCCACCCCCTATGTCACCGCCACCTACCTACATTTATTAACCCCTAATCTGCTGCCCCCAATGTCGCCGCCACTATAATAAACATATTAACCCCTACACCGCTGCACTCCTACCTCGCAAACATTAGTTAAATATTATTAACCCCTAATATGCCTTCCCTAACATCGACGCCACCTACCTACATTTATTAACCCCTAATTTGCCGCCCCAACGTCGCCGCCACTATATTAAATGTATTAACCCCTAAACCTAAGTCTAACCCTAAACCTAACACCCCCTAACTTAAATATAATTAAAAGAAATCTAAATAAAATTACTATCATTAACTAAATTATTCCTATTTAAAACTAAATACTTACCTATAAAATAAACCCTAAGCTAGCTACAATATAACTAATAGTTACATTGTAGCTAGCTTAGGGTTTATTTTTATTTTACAGGCAAGTTTGTATTTATTTTAACTAGGCAGAATAGTTTTTAAATAGTTATTAACTATTTAATAACTACCTAGCTAAAATAAATACAAAAGTACCTGTAAAATAAAACCTAACCTAAGTTACAATTACACCTAACACTACACTATAATTAAATAAATTAACTAATTTAACAACAATTAAATACAATTAAATAAAATTATCTAAAGTACAAAAACAAACACTAAATTACAGAAAATAATAAACAAATTACAAGATTTTTAAACTAATTACACCTAATCTAATCCCCCTAACAAAATAAAAAAGCCCCCCAAAATAAAAAAGCCCTACCCTACACTAAATTACAAATAGCCCTCAAAAGGGCCTTTTGTGGGGCATTGCCCCAAAGTAATCAGCTCTCTTACCTGTAAAAAAATTACAAATCCCCCCCAACATTAAAACCCACCACCCACACAACCAACCCTACTCTAAAACCCACCCAATACCCCCTTAAAAAAACCTAACACTAACCCCTTGAAGATCACCTTACCGGGAGAAGTCTTCACCCAACCGTGCCAAAGTCCTCAACGAAGCCAGGAGAAGTCTTCATCCAAGCCAGGCGAAGTGGTCCTCCAGACGGGCAGAAGTCTTCATCCAGACGGCATCTTCTATCTTCATACATCTGGCGCGGAGCGGGTCCATCTTCAAGACATCCGACGCGGAGCATCCTCTTCAATCGATGGCTAACACAGAATGAAGGTACCTTTAAGTGACGTCATCCAAGATGGCGTTCCTTCAATTCCGATTGGCTGGAATTAAGGTAGAAAAAATCCTATTGGCTGATGCAATCAGCCAATAGGATTGAAGTTCAATCCTATTGGCTGATCCAATCAGAATTAAGGTAGAAAAAAAATCAGAATTAAGGTAGAAAAAAATCCTATTGGCTGATGCAATCAGCCAATAGGATTGAACTTCAATCCTATTGGCTGATTGCATCAGCCAATAGGATTTTTTCTACCTTAATTCCGATTGGCTGATTTCTATGCCATTTTGGATGATGTCACTTGAAGGTACCTTCATTCTGTGTTAGCTGTCGATTGAAGAGGATGCTCCGCATCGAATGTCTTGAAGATGGACCCGCTCCGTGCCAGATGGATGAAGATAGAAGATGCTGTCTGGATGAAGATTTCTGCCCTGGAGGACCACTTCGCCCAGCCTGGATAAAGACTTCTCCCGGCTTCGTTGAGGACTTCGGCCCAGTTGGGTGAAGACTTCTCCCGGTAAGGTGATCTTCAAGAGGTTAGTGTTAGGTTTTTTTAAGGGGGTATTGGGTGGGTTTTAGAGTAGAGTTGGTTGTGTGGGTGGTGGGTTTTAATGTTGGGGGGGATTTGTAATTTTTTTACAGGTAAGAGAGCTGATTACTTTGGGGCAATGCCCTGCAAAAGGCCCTTTTAAGGGCTATTTGTAATTTAGTGTAGGGTAGGGATTTTTTTATTTTGGGGGGGCTTTTTTATTTTGTTAGGGGGATTAGATTAGGTGTAATTAGTTTAAATATTGTAATTTGTTTATTATTTTCTCTAATTTAGTGGGGGGGGTTGTACTTTAGATAATTTTATTTAATTGTATTGAATTGTTGTGAAATTAGTTAATTTATTTAATTATAGTGTAGTGTTAGGTGTAATTGTAACTTAGGCTAGGTTTTATTTTACAGGTACTTTTGTATTTATTTTAGCTAGGTAGTTATCAAATAGTTAATAACTATTTAATAACTATTCTACCTAGTTAAAATAAATACAAACTTACCTGTAAAATAAAAATAAACCCTAAGCTAGCTACAATGTAACTATTAGTTATATTGTAGCTAGCTTAGGGTTTATTTTATAGGTAAGTATTTAGTTTTAAATAGGAATTATTTAGTTAATGATAGGAATTTTACTTAGATTTCTTTAAATTATATTATATTAAAGATAGGGGGGGGTTAGGGTTAGACTTAGATTTAGGGGTTAATAACTTTAGTATAGTTGCAGCGACGTTGGGGGCGGCAGATTAGGGGTTAATAAATGTAGGTAGGTGTCGGCGATGTTAGGGCCAGCAGATTAGGGGTTAATATTTAACTAATGTTTGCGAGGCGGGAGGGGTTAGTATATTTATTATAGTGGCGGCGATGTCCGGTTCGGCAGATTAGGGGTGAAAAATGTATTTTAGTGTTTGCGATGTGGGGGGCCTCGATTTTGGGGTTAATAGGTAGTTTATGGGTGTTAGTATACTTTTTTAACACTTTAGTTAAGAGTTTTATGCTACGGCGTTGTAGTGTAAAACTCTTAACTACTGACTTTAAAATGCGGTACCAGTCTTGACAGGAGAGGGTCTACCGCTCACTTTTTGTCAGACTCGTAATACCGGCGCTATGCAAGTCCCATTGAAAAAATAGGATATGCAACTGACGGAAATGGATTTGCGGTATTTCAAAGTCTGACCAAAAAAGTGAGCGGTGCACCTGTACCTGCAAGACTCGTAATGCCAGCGGGCGTTAAAAAGCAGCATTGGGACCGGCCAACGCTGTTTTTTAAGCCTAACGCACAACTCGTAATCTAGCCGTAAATCTGTTTATGTCAACCATAATAATTGTAACTATATCAATTGGAATTGATTAGAAAGTCATATATAAAACATACTTATTAGTATTTAAAATACAAAAAGACTGGTTTTATAATATACTGTTGTTAGGAGTTTGTCCAGGAATTAATAAGCCTTTCTAATAGTGTTTTTGTACTTGAAATAAATGAATTGTTATAGTATCATATAGCTTATTGGCGTGGATCCTATTTGGAAACTGATCCAATATTGGGTTGTTAAAAGTAATACTATTCAACATCAAAGGATGTATATACTATTAATTAGTATTGTATTAACTAGCATCCACAATAGTAATCCTAAATTCAAGTATC
This sequence comes from Bombina bombina, assembly GCF_027579735.1. Taxonomy (NCBI): domain Eukaryota; kingdom Metazoa; phylum Chordata; class Amphibia; order Anura; family Bombinatoridae; genus Bombina; species Bombina bombina. The sequence goes on from NC_069505.1 coordinate 414,440,662, forward strand.
TATTGTGCCCAGTTTACTAGTATTAGCACAAAATAACTGGTGTATATCTTATTAGCATGGATCCTATTTGGAAACTGATCCAATATTAAGTTGTTAAACATAAAACGTTTCCAACATCAAAGAATGTATATAACATTATTAGCTAGTGTTATATTAACTAGCATCCACAATAGTAATCCTAAATTCAAGTATCGATTGTGCCCAGTTTTACTAGTATTAGCACAAAATAACTGGTGTATATTTGGTTACCCTGTGGTAACAGCTTTAACACAATTTACAAACTAAGGTATCGTCTGCAGTATATGGATTAGGTTAGCATCTCATATCTATAACCGTCAAATTGGTAGATGCTACCTCCGTGAACAGAGATTCAGTTTATTAACCAAAATGCAATTTTACCCATATTGCCACAACAACACAGCTCAGATAAATTTTAAATTACATAGATAGGGATCCCATTGTCCCACACAGCCCCCCTGACGCGTTTCACCTGAAAAGGCTTTATCAAAGGCGGCGGGCCGCCGGGTTTAAGAGTATTTATTAATTCCCGATATCGGAAGTCCCGCCTCTGCTGAGAAATAATAGGACGAATACTGGCTGCCAGTCAATTTTTGGCAGCCTATTGGAACCCAGTATAGAATGGTTGGATAATTTAAGGTGGAATTTCATAGTACCTGATGTCTTCTCATTCTCTAACTATAGTTGTACGTTTCCAACTTAGTAAAATGCTTATGTTCTTGAGATGGATTTCTCAATTCCTGTGTATCATTTAAAAAACTCCCTTCAATGTACGATAGACTATTGGAATCCAGTATTAAATGTATTTAAGGTGGAATTTTTTATTTTTACATTTACTATTTGTTGTTATTATTATTATGCATTTTTATAGTGACAGATTATGTCTCTATTTATTTAGTTGTTGTTTTATGTTTTTAAGCTAGGTAAAATGCTTATATTCATTCGATGGAATTATTGCTTATAGTACATCGTGAATGATTCCCTAAGTCTTTCATCACATCCAATTTGAGTTTGATTGCTTTTGTTTGTTAAGCTTATATTTTATCATACTCCACATAGACATTTCTCTAAATTTTATTCAAGATTAGCTTTCTAATTTTAAAATGTAGATTTTAACATATAAATTGGTTTGGTCTACAATTAAATACATATAATATAAATTAAATTTCAGTCTCATGCCTAACTATTCTTGTGAGTATGATTTTATAAACACTTTAGATGAATTTGAATAAATTACGTTTTTAGTCATATTTGAAAAATGACAATACTGTATATTGATTAGATACTTCTCTGTTTGTAAAATAAAGGAAAAATAAGTACTGTTCATAACTTGATATAATGTCCCTAATTATTACAATACTGTAAGTGCTTATTAAAAGTGACAAAAAGTGACCAAAAACAACTAATATTCTTAAAATATAAAAAAGTGACCGTGATTCACTGCTTTGTGTATAACTCAAATTATTATGTGTGTTCCTCGTTCAAGTGTTGCTTGTGATCAATTTACTACCCTGTGCGGGTTCTTAATATATAAATGACCTTCATACTAGATTATCTTTACTTTCACTAACATGATCATTTGTTCCTGTGTAAAAGAAATGTGATAGTGACTTAATCTGTGACTTTTGTGAAATTGTTATAATCCAAGCCCTGTGTTAAACTTGTTATCTGCTATGATTCTACTTGTTGTGTACTGTGATTCTACTAGTGAATACATACAGTGTGTTCCTTGTTGTGGTTTGTATTTCCTGTGTGCTTTGTGTGCTATTCTCCAGTTGTGTCTAACTTTTTGGGGATTTCCTATAATATTCTCCTTTATTTTGTATTGTCATTTCTAAATGTTTGTAAAATATTTATATAATTGCATATTTTGTAATTCCATCTTACGTTTTGCTTTGTATAATCAATTCCTATTTGAATAAATCTGCATACTTATTTTGTAAATATGCAGATTAGACCTTTTTTAGAACTCATTCTTCAAAAGCTTCATAGAAACACATAATAATTGTTGTTTTCATTAATCCCATTTGGATGCACAGAATTCAGCAAATATATCCATTTGCTTTCAGCTTTTAGAAAGGTCTTTTCCAAATCTCCCCCTCTAATGCCCAAAGTGATTTGTTCTATCCCACAACATTGGAGGTGTTTTGGATTCGAATTATGTTTTGACATGAAATAGAATACTACACTCATTATAGTTTTACCATCAGCTCTGTCCTTTCTGGCATTTTTTATATTCCTCAAGTGTTCCATCAATCTTACTCTTATTTTTCGAGTCGTCATGCCTACATAATACTTCTGACATGTACATTGCAATACATATATTACTCCTTGAGTGTATCAGCTAATATATCTGTTGATAGAATGAGTGTGTCCAAATCAGTCAATTATTGTATTGGTTTTTTAAATGTATTGGCAGGTATAACAAGTTCCACATTTGAATGAACCGGGTGTAAATGATGTCATTGTTTTATTATTATGGCTCTTTGTCACTATGTCTTTTATATTTCTGGAGCGTCTATATCCGATTTCTGTTTTTTTCCCCAGTTGGTTTTTAAGTTTCGGATCTGACAGTGGGATGTGCCAATGCTTTTTTATTATTTCACTTATTTGATAAGTTTGTGAGTTGTAAGTGAGAATTAGTCTTGTTTTGTTGTCATTTGTCTTTGTCTTCTTGGTTAACAGTTCTCTCCAGTTAGTGTGAAATGCTCTAGATTTTGCTTTCTTTATACTGGTTGTGCTGAACCTTCTCCTTATCAGTCTTCCTTCCAATTCTGTTGCTCTTTCTTTAAAGGTGCTCAAGTCTGTGCAGTTGCACTGTGTTCTTAAAAACTCTTCTGTTGGAAGTATTATGGTTCCTGGCGCATGAGCACTCGATTGGTGTAACAGACTGTTAGTCGCTGTTTTTTTCCTGTATAAATCAGTTGTAATTCTTCCATCTTGTTCTTTTATAATTTTAAGATCCAGAAAGGCAATTTCTTTTTGACTTAATTCAGATTTTAGCCACCTTTGATAAAGCCTTTTCAGATGAAAAGTGTCAGGGTGGTTGTGTGGGACGATGGGGTCCCTATCTATATAATTTTAAATTTATCCGAGCAGGGTTGTTGTGGCAATATGGGTACAATTGCATTTTGGTTAATAAACTAAATCTCTGTGCTGAATCCTGTCTCACACTGATAAGGTACACCAGTCTGGCCATAAAATGAAGTGCAGGAAATGAGCAGCATCACACAGTATGCACCAGAGTCAGCAAGAGAGGTGAGTAAAATGGCTGCCAGCAGCACATGACAAACAAAACAGGGAAAAACCCTGACAGTACCCTCCCCTCAACAACCCTTCCGACGCATGAGGACAAAAGGCTTATTGGGGAAACGGGCATGGAAGGCACGGAGGAGGGCAGGCACCTGGACATACGAGAGTCAATAATACTGCTGACCTCATATTCCTCATGGTTGTCAACAAAGATAGGATGGGGACGAGGCAACACAGTGGTAAACTGATTACAAACCAATGGTTTCAAGAGGGAGACATGAAAAACATTGGAGATGAGCATTGCAGGAGGAAGGTCAAGAGTGTAGCCACAGGATTGACTCATCGGAGTATTCGAAAAGGACCAACATAACGGGGAGCTAGTTTATTGGAAGGCACACAAAGGTTCAAGTTGCGGAAGGACAGCCAAACTCTCTCACCAACCTGGTAGGAAGGCGTGGGCAGACGCCTACGATTGGCCAGGAACTTTTGGCACTGCATAGAACGATGAAGGCAATCCAGAATCTGCACCCACGTGGAGCGGAGTTGCCGGAGATGCTCCTCCAAAGCCGGAATACCCTGAGACATGAATGAATCAGGCAACAAGGATGGTTGAAACCCATAATTCACCATGAACGGGTATAACTTGGAGGAAGCATTAATAGCACTATGACAAGCAATCTCTGCCCAAGGTAACAGTTCAGACCAATTATTGTGGTGATCTGAGACATAGCAACGGAGGAACTGTTCCAGAGCTTGATTAGACCGTTCTGAAGCCCCATTGGATTGAGGGTGAAATGCCGAGGAGAAGGAAAGCTGGATCCCCATTTGAGCACAAAAGGAACGCCAAAATCTGGAGACGAACTGGCTACCCCGGTCCGACACTATCTCTTTGGGCAACCCATGTAAACGGAAGACCTCCCGGTCAAAATTGAAGCAAGCTCCTGAGCGGTAGGCAACTTCTTCAAGGGAATGCAATGTGACATATTAGAAAAACAGTCAACCACCATAAGGATAACAGTATTGCCATTGCAAACAGGGAGCTCGACAATGAAGTCCATGGAAAGATGTGTCCAAGGACGCTCACCATTAGCAATAGGTTGAAGAATACCCACAGGAAGACGTTGAGGAGTCTTATTCTGTGCATAAACTGAGCAGGAGGCAACTTACACAGCAACATCAGAACGAAGACCTGGCCACCAGAATTGTCGAGCGTCAGACCAAATCATTTGGTTCTTGCCTGTGTGACCTGTGGCTTTAGGATAGTGGTAAGCGTGCAAAAGTTTAATTCGAAGATTCTCAGGGACAAAACACTTACCACTAGGTTTCTCAGGAGGTGCATTGGTTTGTGCAGCCAGGATCTCCTCCCCCAAAGGGAGAAGTCAAATTAGTACGTATGGTAGCCAAAATATGGTCAGGAGGTATAACTGGAGTAGGTACAGATTCCTCCTTGGACAGAGGCGAAAATTGTTGAGAGAGGGCATCAGCCCTAACATTCTTACTATTGTATGCAACAACCGGGAAGCGCTCAAACATTCAAACACTAACTGTGAGTAAAGTCCCCGACGATCAGTGCACTTCACGTAGTCAGACACACCCCCTTGACGTAGTGGTGACGTATTCTCAGAATACTCAGCTGTCCTGGTGCGGAGAAACGAGCGCTTCCATCCACGCTCAATTAATAGAACAACACCAACAATCAGCGCACCCAGTAAGGCTGAGAAAAGCAAACGATGGTAAGCAGTGAACTACCTGTTTATTGTTTAGCTCAAACAAATGCTCAATATAATAGGTAAATATCCATACAATGCCAAACAGGTAAAAAAGGCATAAGTGGTAAGTGCCAGGTAAAATAAGGCAGGAAATATTAGGTCAGACGCGTTTCCTATGTCATAAGCATATTTTTCCTCAGTGACCATGAGGAAAAATATGCTTATGACATAGGAAACACGTCTGACCTAATTTTTCCTGCCTTATTTTGCCTGTCACTTACCACTTATGCCTTTTTTACCTGTTTGGCATTGTATGGATATTTACCTATTATATTGAGCATTTGTTTGAGCTAAACAATAAACAGGTAGTTCACTGCTTACCATCGTTTGCTTTTCTCAGCCTTACTGGGTGCGCTGATTGTTGGTGTTGTTCTAACATTCTTACTACCAGGCAGGTAGGAGACCACATCCTTGAGTGCCAAAACTATGGCCAGTAATTCCCTGTCACCAATTTCATAATTGCACTCCGCTGGAGACAATTTCTTAGAGAAGAAACCAAACGGATGCAAGGAACCGTCAGGCATAGGACGTTGAGACAAGAAGGCACCTACTCCAGTCTCAGACGCATCGACCTCAAGAACGAAAGGCAGGACAGGGTTAGGATGAGCCAGGACTGGAGCGGCAGCAAAGGCAGTCTTAAGACTATCAAAGGCCTTAATGGCAGTAGGTGACCAATGGAGTGGATCATTCTCTTTATGGGTCATGTCTGTGATAGGTTTGACCAAGGAAGAAAAGTTTTTAATAAACTTTATATAGTAATTGGCGAACCCCAAAAAACGTTGAATAGACCGAAGACCAACTGGAGAGGCCACTGCAGAACTGCAGATAACTTGTCAGGATCCATGGAGAACCCTGCAACAGAGATAACATAACCTATGAAGGTTACTTGGGTCTGATGGAACTCACATTTCTCGAGTTTACAAAACAGGCCGTTCTCACATAGCCTCTGAAGAATCCGTGTAACATCAGAACGATGAGCCTCAAATGTGGGTGAGTGTATGAGGATGTCGTCTAAGTACACCACAACACACTGTTGCAACATATCTCGTAGGACATCATTAATAAATTCCTGGAAAACAGCAGGAGCATTACATAGGCCAAAGAGCATTACAAGATACTCATAATGCCCGCTCCTGGTGTTAAATGCTGTTTTGCATTCATGGCCCTCCTTGATCCTAACGAGATTGTACGCTCCTCTCAAATCAAGTTTAGTAAAGACCGTAGCTCCCTTGAGGCGGTCAAAAAATTCCATAATGAGGGTAAGCATTCTTAATGGTAAGACGATTAATACCCCTATAATCGATGCATGGGCCTCTATTTATCAAGCTGTCAACCGCAAATACGCTGGAATTCCGCAGTGTATTTGTGGCGAGCCTGATTCGCCTTAGTTATCAAAGGTTAGAGACCGGCAAAAGTAGAATATAGTGACGTAACATACGATCCGCCGGACTCAGTCCGACACAGATCAATGGTTACGTCACTCCAGATGTTCCGAACGCAAGTTCGGCACAATCTGACTACTTTTGCTAGTTATCAAGATCCTACCAGGTACGCTCGCCACTATTCCGGCCCAGCGTACCTGGTTTTCAATCCACTGCCCTGGAGGCGGCGGATGCCATAGGAATCAATGGGAGTCTGACAGCAGCGAAAGTTTATGTTCGCTGCTGCCCGATATCCCATTGATTCCTATGGGAAATGTCTACACCTAACACCCTAACATGTACCCCGAGTCTAAACAACCCTAATCTGTCCACCTACTTTATACTTATTAACCCCTAAACCACCGCTCCCGGACCCCACCACAACTAAATAAAATACTTAACCCCTAAACGGCTGCTCCCGGACCCCCACCGCAACTAAATAAAATGTTTAACCCCTAAACCGCCACTCCCAGACCCCGCCGCAACTAAATAAAATGCTTAACCCCTAAACCGCTGCTCCCGGACCCGCCGCCACCTACATTATATTTATTAACCCCTAATCTGCCCCCCCTACACCGCCACCACTATATTAATTTTATTAACCCCTAAACCTAAGTCTAACCCTAACCCTAACACCCCCTAACTGCAATATAATTTAAATAAATATAAATAAATATTACTATTATTAACTAAATAATTCCTATTTAAAACTAAATACTTACCTATAAAATAAACCCTAAGATAGCTACAATATAATTAATAATTACATTATATCTAGCTTAGGGTTTATTTTTATTTTACAGGCAAGTTTGTATTTATTTTAACTAGGTACAATAGTTATTAAATAGGTATTAACTATTTAATAACTACCTAGCTGAAATAAATAGAAAAGTACCTGTAAAATAAATCCTAACCTAAGTTACAATTACACCTAACACTACACTATCATTAAATTAATTCCCTAAACTACCTACAATTACTTACAATTAAATGAAATAAACTAAAGTAGAAAAAACAACAAACACTAAATGACAGAAAATAAAAAAAAATTACAAGAAGTTTAAACTAATTACACCTAATCTAAGCCCCCTAATAAAATAAAAAAGCCCCCAAAATAATAAAAATCCCTACCCTACACTAAATTACAAATAGCCCTTAAAAGGGCCTTTTGCGGGGCATTGCCCAAAAGTAATTAGCTCTTTTACCTGTAAAAAAAGAAATACAACCCCCCACATTAAAACCCACCACCCACACACCCAACCCTACTCTAAAACCCACCCAAACCCCCCTTAAAAAAAACCTAACACTATCCCCTAAAGATCTACCTTGAGCCGTCTACACCAAATTTTCCTACCTTAATTCTGATTGGCTGATAGAATTCTATCAGCCAATCAGAATTCAAGGGACGCCATCTTGGATGACGTCATTTAAAGGACCAGTCATTCAGTCGTCGGCCGACGGATGAAGAGGATGCTCCGCATCGGATGTCTTGAAGATGGACCCACTCCGCTCCGGAAGGATGAAGATAGAAGATGCCGCTTGGATGAAGACTTCTGCTGGTCTGGAGGTCCTCTTCTGCCCGGATAGGATGAAGACTTCGGACCCTCTGGAGGACCACTTGTGCCCAGCTGGGTGAAGGTGAAGACGGCTCAAGGTAGGGTGATCTTCAGGGGGTTAGTGTTAGGTTTTTTTAAGGGGGGTTTGGGTGGGTTTTAGAGTAGGGTTGGGTGTGTGGGTGGTGGGTTTTAATGTTAAGAGGGGTTATATTTCTTTTTTACAGGTAAAAGAGCTGATTACTTTGGGGCAATGCCCCTAAAATAGCTACAATGTAATTATTAATTATATTCCAAATCTCCTACTCTAATGCCCAAAGTTATTTGTTCTATTCCTCAACATTGGAGGTGTTTTGGATTCGAATTATGTTTTGACATGAAATGGAATGCTACACTCGTTATAGTTTTACCATCAGCTCTGTCCTTTCTGGTATTTTTTATATTCCTCAAGTGTTCCATCAATCTTACTCTTATTTTTCGAGTCGTCATGCCTACATAATACTTCTGACATGTACATTGCAATACATATATTACTCCATGAGTGTATCAGCTAATATATCTGTTAATAGAAGGAGTGTGTCCAAATCAGTCAATTATTGTATTGGTTTTTTTAATGTATTGGCAGGTATAACAAGTTCCACATTTGAATGAACCGGGTGTAAATGATGTAATTGTTTTATTCTTATGGCTCTGTGTCACTATGTCTTTTATATTTCTGGAGCGTCTATATCCGATTTCTGTTTGTTTCTCCAGTTGGTTTTTAAATATCGGATCTGACAGTAGGATATGCCAATGCTTTTTTATTATTTCACTTATTTGATAAGTTTGTGAGTTGTAAGTGAGAATTAGTCTTGTTTTGTTGCCATTTGTCTTTGTCTTCTTGGTTAACAGTTCTCTCCAGTTAGTGTGAAATGCTCTAGATTTAGCTTTTCTTTTCCAACTCTTCTGTTGGAAGTATTATGGTTCCTGGTGCATGAGCACTCGACTGGTGTAACAGACTGTTAGTCGCTGTTTTTTTCCTGTATAAATCAGTTGTAATTCTTCCATTTTGTTCTTTTATAATTTTAAGATCCAGAAAGGCAATTTCTTTTTGACTTAATTCAGATTTTAGCCGCCTTTGATAAAGCCTTTTCAGGAAGGAAGACTGATAAGGAGAGGGTACTTTCGTATTTATTTTAGCTAGGTAGTTATTAAATAGTTAATAATGATTTAATAACTATTGTAGCTAGTTAAACTATTGTAGCTAGTTAAAATAAATACAAACTTGATGTAAAATAAAAATAAATCCTAAAATAGCTACAATGTAATTATTAATTATATTGTAGCTATCTTAGGGTTTATTTTATAGGTAAGTATTTAGTTTTAAATAGCAGTTATTTAGTTAATAATAGTAATATTTATTTATATTTATTTAAATTATATTGAAGTTAGGGGGTGTTAGGGTTAGGGTTATACTTAGGTTTAGGGGTTAATAACTTTATTACAGTGGCGGCGGTGTAGGGGGGGCAGGATAGGGGTTAATAAATATAATGTAGGTGGCGGTGGGCTCCGGGAGCAGCGGTTTAGGGGTTAAACAATTTATTTAGTTGCGGTGGGGTTCGAGATCGGCAGGATAGGGGTTAATAACTTTATGTAGGTGGCGGTGGTATAGGGGGCGGCAGATTAGGGGTTAATAGGTATAATATAGGTGGCGGCGGGGTCCGGGAGTGGCGGTTTAGGGGTTAATATATTTATTATAGTTGTGGCGGGGTCCAGGAGCGGCGGTTTAGGGGTTAATAAGTTCATTTAGTTGCAGGGGGCTCCGGGAGCAGCGGTTTAGGGGGTAAAAAGTATAGTATAGTGTGGGTGCTTAGTGACAGTATAGCAAGAAAGCTGCGAAGAAGCCAAAGAGCAGCGAGATCGATGACTGTTAGTTAACAACAGTCCGCTGCTCATCGCACCGTACTTGGTGCGCGGCTTTTTGACAGCTTTCTTGATAAATTTGGCGAACGTATTCAGGTCCGCAGCGGCGATGTTAGGCGATCTTAGGCGAGCGTATTGGGGCCATCAAATGCAGGTAAGTAGACAGCTTGATAAATAGAGGCCATGGTCTTAACTCGCCACCCTTTTTCTTCACAAAGAAGAAGCCAGCCCCTGCAGGAGAGCAGGATTTGTGGATGATCCTCCTCGACAGAGCATCGGCAACATACTCCTCCATAGCACAATTCTCCGCAACAGACAGAGGGTAAACCCGGCCCCAAGGAGGAATGGCTCCGGGTTGCAGGTCTATGACACAATCGTAAGACTGGTGAGGAGGCAATGTACTGGCACGCACCTTGTCAAAAACATCTAGGAACTCTCTGTACTTCTCTGGCGATTGAGATACCGAAGAAGTGCACAAGACTTTAACTGGTTTCCGAAGACAAGTGGAAATACATTGCGGAGACCACGACAAAATTTCGGACCTGCGTCAGTCGAGACTGGGATTGTGCTTTTGGAGCCAGGGATAACCCAGAACAACCGGAAAATGCAGAGAGTTTATCACCTGGAACTGGAGGGTTTCAAAATGGAGAGCCCCAACAGCCATGGATAACGGAGCAGTTTCGTGAGTAACGAGTGCTGGCTGAAGGGGCCTGCCATCAATGGCCTCAATAGCAAGCGGAACGGACCGAGGCAAAACAAGAATGGAGTGCTTTGATACAAAAGCGCTGTCAATGAAATAGCCCACAGCACCGGAGTCAACAAGAGCCTGGGTGACTATGGAGGAGTCCACCCAGGAAAAAACAAGCGTGACCAAAGGTTTCTCCTTTAGCGGTTCTGGGGACGAGGATAAACCACCCAAGGTCTGCCCCCGACAGGACCTTAGGTGTGAGCGTTTCCCGGCTGTGTAGGACAAGACTTCAAAAGGTGGACCTGTAACCCCCAATAGAGGCAGAGCCCCTCCCTCCTCCTAAAGGCCCTCGCTGCCGTGGAAAGACACGTGAATCCCAACTGCATCGGCTCAGCAGTACCTGGTGACTCGGGACCAGGAGGCATGGGAGGAGAGGGAGGCATGGGTGGGAACGAACACGTAAGAGACAACAGAACAGGAGGCTTCCGCAAGCGCTCCTTGAAAGAGAGCCTTTCACTTAGTCTGATGTTAATTAGGATAAAAAAAGACACCAATGCCTCGAGATCTTCTGGTAAATCTCTGGCAGCAACTTTGTCTTTAATCGCATCACAGAGCCCATGAAAGAAGACCGCAACAAGGTCTTCATTGTTCCAACCTACCTCTGCGGCAAGCATACGGAACTCAATGGCATACTGAGCAACAGATCTTGTACCTTGCTGAATGGACATGAGTCGTTTAGCAGTGGGTACGATTGCTGGAAAAAGTGAGCGGCAGACCCTCTCCTGTCCAGAATCCTATCAGCCAATCGGAATTAAGGTAGGAAAAATCCTATTGGCTGATGCAATCAGCAAATAGGATTGAAGTTCAATCCTATTGGCTGATCCAATCAGCCAATAGGATTGAGCTCGTATTCTACTGGCTGTTCCAATCAGCCAATAGAATGCAAGCTCAATTCTATTGGCTGATTGCATCAGCCAATAGGATTTTTCCTACCTTAATTCTGATTGGCTGATAGGATTCTATCAGCCAATTGGAATTGAAGGGACGCCATCTTGGATGACGTCACTTAAAGGAACCTTCATTCTTCAGTCGCTGAGTGATATTGAAAAATGACCATGTGATTCAATTAAATACCATATGCTGGCCAATTGGTTACACAACTGAGCTGTGCGACTAGGGCTGCTGATTGGATTAGCAGCTGTTTCCTCTTGAGATCAGTAGTACTCTGCCGGTACCCAGCATATCTATGTGTTTAATCCCTTTTAAAGACATAGAGGTGCTGGGTCGCTAGTCTTAAAATGACATGGTCTAACAAATTAAAGAACGTAATTTATCTACTATAATAATCGTTAAAAACAATATCAATCAACACCACAATTATTGCAATAAAGAACGAAAAAAATACACAGTTCCACAATTCAAAAACATATTGAAAATGAAAGGGACACATAACTGGAACCATCAACCGCTCTTACACACAATCCTCCCTGGAATGTTTTTTCTAGAAGCAGGGTGCTGCACCAATCAAAAGCTGCAAAGTGACGTCTTCCAGCTCACATGATACCTGCCACTATTGAGGCTAATTGGCTGTAGCTCCCTGATTTTTAAAGGAGAACAAAAGGTCCAAAGCTGGAAGGAAATTGTTGGTTGTAAATTAAAATAGATGAACAAAACTTATTTTTACTGCAGAAAAGTAACCTTAAGTATTAGAGAAACTGCACATACACTTTTACAAGAAGCCCTTAACATTTTCTCCATTCCAGAACAGCTTATGCCTGATGCACATTTCACCTTTGTCTGAGTCCAGTGAAAGGGAAATCCAAAAATATAAAATCCAATCTATATACAGACCAATGATCTAGGTTTTCTATTAGTAGCTCGCCAGAAATCAGCCATCATCTATATGACTATTATGTTAGGGTAGTGGTCTGTTAAACATAGTGAAAAGCGGGGGGGGGGGGGGGGGGGGGGGGGGGGGTGCATTTAAAAAGAAATTAAAGCAGAGATCAGCAAACTTATTCTGTAAAGGGCCAGATAGTAAATATTTTAGTCTTTGGGAGCTAAGAGGCAAAATCCTGGATATTATAAAGGTACTTCTATAACAAGAGAAAACAAATATTCATAAAGTTTTATTGACAAAATTCAAAATATATAACAAACAAATAAGCCACTCAGAAACTTACTTTGGTCACAGACTCATTTTCATTTTGTTTACTTTTGTGAAGAAAATCTGCTGAAATGAAATTTTGTTTTCAATTTTCATATTTTTTGGCCCATTGCTATCCTTTGATTTGGCAATATTGTGCCAGCGTATATTGTAGTGAACGAGCAACAGTGCAAAGCGATGAGAGCACTTCATACGGTCTCTGTCACAGCTAGTCAACTCTACTGTTGTAGCGCAAAATCAGCAATAGATAATACTTAAATGTATAAATATAATTATGGACACTGACGTATGAAATTCACAAAATTTTCATGTGTCACAAAATATTACTCTCTCTTTATATTTTTTAAACATTTAAAAATGAAAAAAAAAACATTCTTAGCTCAGGGGCTTACGTTTTAAACTGAGGGAAAAACAAAACTATTTCGTCTATCATTTAATGCACCTTTGATTTAACACATCTTTGGGCTTAGCGAACCTTCGGGTTAGTACTTGAGCCAAAACCAGGCTAGAAATCAGGTGAGGGATTTGGCTCAGCCGTGCTCTCCGAGCACTACTGATTTATCTTCAGCGGTGTTAGTTCTCATTCACCCTAATATTTTTGTGTTCCAATTGTAATCTAGGACAAAATGTTAAATTAAAGGGACACTGAACCCAAATTTTTTTCTTTCATGATTCAGATAGAGCAGCAATTTTAAGCAACTTTCTAATTTACTCCTATTATACAATTGTTCCTTGTTCTCTTGGTATCTGTATTTGAAAAAGCAGGAATGTCAGTTTAGGAGCCAGCCCATTTTTCTAAACAAAAAAAAAAAAAAATATGGTCCGGCTCCTAAGCTTACATTTCTGTTTTTTTTTTTTTTTAAAAAGATAGCAAGAGAACGAAGAAAAAAATATAAAAGAAGTAAATAAAAAAGTTGCTTAAAATTGCTGCTCTATTTGAATCATGGAAGAAAATTTTTGGGTTCAGTGTCCCTTTAAGTAAAAATAAAACATTACAATGCAGAATTATAATTGATGATCCTACTGCTACTTAGTGATTGGCTAGCTCACTTACATCTGTACCTAATTAGTCACATCAAAAATGTGTAATGACAGTTACATGATTATAAAACATTTAATTTTCAGTGCAGTGCCGCTCTATGACATGAGTTTAATATCCCTTTAATTTCTACCAGACATGCAGACTTCTTATTGCTTAGTTACCAGTCAGTAATATGAGATAGGTTCTTGTCAGCTACATTGGGGAAATCGAAACCTAAATGACACATTTATATATATTTTTATAAGTAACTTATATTATAAAACACTGAGGTTGGGAATGGAATTATATGTGAGTGTGTTTGTGAAATTCTCAAGTGGTTTGTGGATTGTGAGTTGCTAAATGCAGCATTTAGTAGCAAGAATGGGCAGAGGGAGAAAAAAACCTGTGGTTACTTGTGTCTGAAATTACATTTTATACAAACAAATATAAAAAATAGATTAGATGCCTAGATTCATTAGATGTGTAAATTCATAAGATAGCTACATGTCAAGATTCCTTAAATACCTATATTCATTACAAACCTATATTTATTCCATACCTAGATTTATTAAATACCTAGATTTATTACATACCTATATTCATTACATACCTATATTCATTACATACCTAGATTGATTGCATACCTAGATTCATTACATATTCATTACATACCAAGATTCAATGCATACCTAGATTCATTAGATGTGTAAATTCATAAGATGGCTGCATGTCAAGATTCCTTAAATACCTATATTCATTCAATACCTAGATTCATTACATACCTAGATTGATTGCATACCTAGATTCATTACATATTCATTACATACCTAGATTCTTTACATACCTAGATTCTTTACATACCTAGATTCATTACCTACATAGATTCATTACATACCTAGATTAATTAGATGTGTAAATTCATAAGATGGCTACATGTCAAGATTCCTTAAATACCTGTATTCATTCAATACCTAGATTAATTACATACCTATATTCATTACATACCTATATTCATTACATACCTAGATTCATTACATACCTAGATTCATTACATATTTATTCATTACATACCAAGATTCAATGCATACCTAGATTCATTACATACCTAGATTCTTTACATACCTAGATTCATTACATACCTAGATTCTTTACATACCTAGATTCTTTACATACCTAGATTCAATACATACCAAGATTCATTACATACCTAGATTCATTACATACCAAGATTCTTTACATACTAAGATTCATTACATTCCTAGATTCATTACATACCTAGATTCTTGACATACCTAGATTCTTTACATACCAAAATTCATTACATACCTAGATTCATTACATACCTAGATTCATTACACACCTAGATTATTTACATACCAAGATTCAATACATACCTAGATTTTTTACATACCTAGATTTATTACATACCTAGATTTTTTACATACCTAGATTAATTACAGACCAAGATTCTTTACATACCTAGATTCATTACATACCTAGATTCATTACATACCAAAATTAATTACATACCTAGATTCAATACATACCAAGATTCATTACATACCTAGATTCATTACATACCTAGATTATTTACATACCTAGATTCATTACATAACAAGATTCATTACATACCTAGGTTCTTGACATACCTAGATTCTTGACATACCTAGATTCTTTACATACCAAGATTTAATACATACCTAGATTCATTACATACCTAGATTCATTACATACATAGATTAATTACATACCAGGATTCTTTACATACCAAGATTCAATACATACCTAGATTCTTTGCATACCTAAATGCATTACATACCTAGATTCTTTAAATACCTAGATTCATTACATACCTTGATTCATTACATGCCTAGATTCATTACATACCTAGATTCCTTACATGACTAGATTCTTTACATATCTAGATTCCTTACATACCTAGATTCCTTACATACCTATACTCATTACATACCTAGATTCCTTACATGACAAGATTCATTACATACCAAGCATAATTACATACCTAGATTATTTAAATACATAGATTCATTACATGTCTAGATTCATTACATAACTAGATTCATTAAATAACTAGATTTATTACATGGCTAGATTCCTTACATGACTAGATTCATTACATATCTAGATTCCTTACATACCTAGATTCATTACATACCTATACTCATTACATACCTATACTCATTACATACCTAGATTCATTACATACCTAGCTCCATTACATACCTAGATTCCTTACATGACTAGATTCATTACATACCTAGATTCCTTAAATACCTAGATTCATTACATGTCTAGATTCATTACATAACTAGATTCATTAAATAACTAGATTCATTACATGTCTAAATTCCTTATATGACTAGATTCATTACATACCTATATTCCTTACATGACTAGATTCATTACATACCTAGATTCCTTAAATACCTAGATTCATTACATGTCTAGATTCATTACATAAATAGATTCATTAAATAACTAGATTCATTGCATGTCTAGATTCCTTATATGACTAGATTCATTACATAACTAGAGTTATTACATGACTAGATTCTTTACATATCTAGATTCCTTACATACCTAGATTCATTACATACCTATACTCATTACATACCTAGCTTTATTACATACCTAGATTCCTTACATGACTAGATTAATTTCATACCTAGCTTCATTACATACCTAGATTCCTTAAATACCTAGATTCATTACATGACTAGATTCATTACATGTCTAGATTCCTTGCATGACTAGATTCATTACATGTCTAGATTCTTTACATAACTAGATCCATTACATACCTAGATTCATGACATATCTAGATTCCTTAAATACCTAGATTCATTACATACCAAGATTCATGAAATACCTAGATTTATTACATGACTAGATTCATTACATACCTAGATTCATTAAATAAATAAATTCCTTACATACCTAGATTCATTACATACCTAGATTCCTTACATGTCTATATTCATTACATGCCTAGATTTATTGCATGACTAGATTCATTACATGACTAGATTCATTACATAAATAGATTCCTTACACACCTAGATTCATTATATGATTAGATTCATTACATACCTAGATTCATTACATAACTAGATTCATTACATAACTAGATTCATTACATGTCTAGATTCCTTACATGACTAGAATCATTGCATACCTAGATTTCTTACATGACTAGATTCATTACATTTCTAGATTCCTTACATGACTAGATTCATTACATGTCTAGATTCCTTACATGACTAGATCCATTACATACCTAGATTCATGACATATCTAGATTCCTTAAATACCTAGATACATTACATACTAAGATTCATTAAATACCTAGATTCATTACATGACTAGATTTATTACATACCTAGATTCATTACATACCTAGATTCATTGCATACCTAGATTCATTAAAAAAATAGATTCCTTACATACCTAGATTCCTTACATACCTAGATTCCTTACATACCTAGATTCATTGCATACATATTCCTTACATGTTTATATTCATTACATGCCTAGATTTATTATATGACTAGATTCATTACATGACTAGATTCATTACATGACTAGATTCATTACATGACTAGATTCATTACATTAAAAGATTCCTTACACACCTAGATTCATTGCATACCTAGATTCATTAGATAACTTGATTCATTACATAACCAGATTCATTACATAACTAGATTCATTACATACCTAGATTCCTTACATGACTAAATTCATTTCTCACCTAGATTAATTACATAACTAGATTCATTACACACCTAGATTCATTACATAACCAGATTCATTACATAACTAGATTCATTACATAACCAGATTCATTACATACCTAGATTCCTTACATGACTAAATTAATTTCTCACCTAGATTCATAACATGACTAGATTCATAACATGTTTATTATTATTATTATCAGGTATTTGTAGAGCGCCAAAAGGTTCCGCAGCGCTATGAACATAGGTGGTATATAAAAAACGATTACAGGGATCAAATGGGGAGAGAGGGTCCTGACAATAGTTGCACTGTTGTAGTCGGCTCTTATGAAGGTGAACTACAAACAACTGGGCTCATAGGCTTACATGTTATGGGGTTTTAGGGGATAGCAGTGGAGATAGGAAGGTTAGCGAAGGTTGTAAGTGTCCCTGAATAGTAGAGTCTTCAGGGAGCACTTGAAGCTTTTAAAACTAGGGGAGATTATTGTGGAGCGAGGCAGAGAGTTCCTTAGGATGGGAGCCAGTCTTGAGAAATCTTGTAGACGGGAATGTGAGGAGGTAACAAGAGAGGAGGAGAGTAGGAGATCATGAGCAGAGCGAAGGGGACGGGAGGGAGAGTATCTGGAGACAAGGAGGCCGAATTATCAAGCCGTCAACTATGCTGCATTCGACGGCACAAATACGCTCGCCTAACATCGCGGCCGCAGACCTGAATACACTCTCCATATTTATTAAAAAAAGCTGTCAAAAAGCTGCACACTAAGTATGGGGCGATGAGCAGCGGACTGTTGTTAACTAACAGTTATCGATCTCGCTACAATTCGGGTTTTTACCAACTTTATTTATACCGTCACTAAACACTGCCACTATGCTAAAATGTTTAACCCCTATCCCGCCGCTCCCAGACCCCGCCGCAACTAAATAAAGTTATTAACCCCCATCCCGCTGCTCCTGGAGCCCACTGCAACTAAATAAAGTTATTAACCCCCATCCCGCTGCTCCCGGAGCCCACCGCAACTCTAATAAAGTTATTAACCCCTATCCCTCTGCTCCTGGAGCCCACAGCAACTCTAATAAAGTTATTAACCCCTATCCCCCCACTCCTGGACCCCTCCGCAACTAAATACATGTATTAACCCCTAAACCACTGGCCTCCCACATCAATACCACTTACTAAACCTATTAACTCCTAAACCGCCCCCCACATCGACATAAACTAAATTAAGCTATTAACCCCTAAACCTAACAAGCCGCTAACTTTACATTAAATATTAACTCATCCCTATCTTATAATAAATTTAAACTTACCTTTAGAATTAAAATAAACTATATTAAACTACTAATTAACCTACCCTAACTATTATACTAAAATTACATTAAACTATATTAAACTATTAATTAACCTACCCTAACTATTATACTAAAATTACATTAAACTAACAATTAAATTAACTTAACTTAAATTTAAAAACCTAACCCTACTCAAGTTATTTAAATCTACTATTACAGCGCTGCAGAATCTGTTGGCGCTCTACAAATAACCGATAATAATAATTGTCATGAGATGCAGGACATATGCAGGACACAGCAATGATGGTACAACTCTATTTTATTGCAGAGCATAACAATACACATCTAGTCAGGTTGATTGTACTAAACTAACTGCGACACAGACACCGGACCTAAGCCCTGCCCACATACTAGTGACATCACATCCTGCTCTCATCACAATAATATTAAAAATTACACAAAATAATAACGGGTAGATTACGGGCGCAATCAAATATACGGCGCAGGTTTCGGCGCAAGCGTGGGAACCTGCGCCGCCCGTAATTTCACCTCGCACATCGGGCTATTACATAAACCCAGCCGTCAGTTCATAAAGTGCCGTAAGTCGGATAAAATAGCGATGTCCAGAAATGAGTGTAAATACAAATTTCTGAAGTCGCCCCTTTTTCAAAGGCAAAGCATACATTTGCATATAATAAATAACAAGGTACACCAACAGGGTATACAACAACATTTTTGTTTTTGAACATTATAAAAACAGATAGATTAGAAAACATGAACAAATAAATTACATCCTGACTTGGACATCGGGGTAGACTACCCTAGTCCACAGTGACCATGGGATTATTCTGCCCATACTTCCGGTCACTGTTCTAGCTAAAGTCAGTCCCTGTATCGGGCCGGAAGTTTCACCACTCTTCCGCTTGATGTAACTTTGCATGAACTGTCCTCTGATACAGAAGATGGTGAACAAGAGTCTGCTGGAGGCAAAGATATATCCCCGCTGTGATCTTGCTGAGGGGAAGGCACCTCTCTTAGAACAGGGGATCCCACCGGCGGTGGTACTGAGGTATCCGGTTCCAGACTCTCAGGTACAGGCTGAAGATGTCTTCGGTTACGGCGTGTAACCGTCCCTCCCTCTGTAAGGACTGTGTAAGACCTTGGTTCTGGAGAGCGGCCCACTACCGTAGCGGGCGTCTTCCATTTCTTCTCATCATCCAGTTTAATTCTGACACTTTGGCCCGCTTTCAGTTCCTGTAAAGGCCTGACAGAATGTCTCCTGTCGTAGAAGAAACGATAACCCTTTTGGCCTCTTCATCCCTCCTAAGGACTTCGTCCAGAGGAACAGGGCCAGGCGGCTTGAAGACACCTACTGAGGGTAAAGTGGTGCGAATCTGGCATCCTAGCATCAGCTGTGCCGGGCTAAACCCGGTGGCTTGAATGGGCGTCGCCCTGTATGACAAGAGGGCTAGGTACGGCTCAGATTGCTTTAGAATTAATTTTGTTGTTTGAACTGCCCTTTCAGCCATTCTGTTGGCCTGCGGATAATGTGGACTTGATGTGGAATGTACAAAATCATATTCCCTGCTGAAAGCACTGAACTCTGTAGAAGCAAACTGCATACCATTATCACTCACCAGCTCCATTGGAATGCCCCAGCGGGCGAACAAGCTCTTCAGGCGAATGATAACGGCCTGACTTGTGATATCATTCAGGGGTGCAATTTCCAAATACCTGGAATAGTAGTCGATCACAACAAGAAACTTTTTCCCGTGCAGTTCACACAAATCAGCAGCTATTTTCTGCCACGGCCCCGCAGGCAGCGGAGTAGACGTTAAGGGCTCCCTTCTCTGAGTAGGCCGGCGTTCCCGGCAAAAGGCACATTTAGAGACGTGATTTGCAATGTCGGAGCTGATCCCAGGCCACCACACAGCTGTAGCTGCCTTTTCTCTGCACTTTGTAATGCCTAAGTGCACATCGTGAATCCTGTTTAACATCTCCTTCCTCATGCTGACAGGAATTACAATGCGGTCTTGGAACAGCACCAACCCCTCCAGCTCCGTGAGCTGCGACCTCTCTGGCTGGTAAGCATTTAAAGACATCCAGGCTGCCCGGCTCTCGGGCCAGCCATCTTTTATGTACCTTATAACTTCTTGCAGATCTGTGTCCAAATATGTCTCTTTCTTTATCTCTTCCAGTTTCCTTGAAGAAATGGACTTAGAGGCCAGAACTGAATCAACATACACTTTCACATCCGATTCCGTGGAGGATTCTTCAGCAGCAGCCAGCGGGAGCTGGATAGTGTATCTGCCACAACCAGTTGTTTCCCCGGCACATGCACTGCCTGAACATTGAACCTGAGCAGTCTCATTAAAAGTCTCTGGCATCTCAAGGGTGTTTTGTCAATGTCATAAGAATTGATTAGAGGGACTAGCGGTTTGTGGTCAGTTTCCAGACTAAATTTCTCCAAACCCACTAGATAACGCTGAAAGCGCTCACAGGCCCAAACTGCAGCCAGGCACTCTTTCTCAATTTGAGCGTATTTTGACTCCGCAGCCGTCAGTGTGCGGGAACAGTAGGCGATGGGCTGTAGTTTGTTGTCATTCAGCTGCAGGAGTGCAGCCTCCAACCCATAACTGCTTGCATCAGCACTAACCACAGTCTTTTTTGAAGGGTCGTAGAACCCCAGCACTGGGGCAGACCCCAGCAGTGACTTGGCATGCAGGAACGCTTTTTCCTGTGAGGGTCCCCAGACCCAGGCAACATCTTTCTTAAGCAACTCTGTGATAGGGTGTAAAACTGTAGATAAATCTGGAAGAAACTTGCCCACGTAATTTACAAGGCCCAATATCTGTCTCAGCTCATGTACATCAGAAGGGCTTTTCATCTGTTCAATAGCCCGAATTTTCTCGGGGTCCGGCTTGATGCCATCCCCGTTGATGATATGCCCAAAGTAGCATAATTCAGTTTTCCTAAAATGACATTTTTCTTTATTCAGCTTCAGCCCAGACTCTTTGATAGCCTGCAGCACACAACTCAAACGCTGATCATGCTCCTCCACTGTAGACCCATACACTAGAATGTCGTCCATGACGACCGCTGTGCCCACGTGGCCACTCAGGAGAGAACTCATTTCCCTTTGAAAGATTTCAGGAGTGGAGGATATCCCAAAGGGGAGTCTGCAGAAGCAGAACTGACCTACCGGTGTGATAAAGGTAGTCAGTTTGCGGCACTTTGGATCCAGGGGGATCTGCCAAAAGCCGCTAGAAGCGTCTAATGTGGAAAAGAACTTCGCCCCAGCCAACTTCGGGGCTATATCTTCCAATGTCGGCAGCACAAATCTCTCCCTCTTCACTGCCTCATTCAACCTTTTCAGGTCCACACAGATGCGCACCTTTCCGTTTTTCTTTGCAACTGGAACAATGGGGGCACACCAATCAGTTGCTTCAACAACCTCTTCAATAACCCCCATAGACTTCATGCGCATAAGCTCCTTCTCCACTTGAGGCATGAGCGGGAACGGAATTCTTCGAGGAGTAGAAATACTGTATGGGACTGCGTCACTTTTAAGTGCTATACGGACAGGTTTGCAGTTCAGTAGGCCCAACTCGCCAAACATATCTTCAGAGATCTCATTCACTCTGGCCACGAGGCCCAAGTCACAGGCTGCTTTTCTGCTCAATAAACTGTTAACACACTGACCTCGGATCACATGCACCCACATGGTGAACTTCCTCTGTTTGTACTCGCAGCTGGCAAGAAATTTCCCCACACAATCAATGCGGCCACCAGGACTATGGACATTTGTAGTAACCTTCGCCAGCTGGGGCTGTCGAGGCAGTTTCATAAATTCAGCAAAAGACATTACAGTGATATCTGCTCCTGTGTCAATCTTAAAATCAACTTTGGCTCCCATTACAGTAAAAGTAACTTTCCAATCTTCCTCTGAGCTTGTCCGTTCCACAACAGACCCCACAAAAGACACTTCCTGACCCCCCTGGTCACTGTCCACCTGCATCTCCTTAATGTAAAAGAGAATTAACTTGTACTTCACCACTCTCCTTGTTGAGTTTGGATGCAATCCTGAAGCGCTGAAACCGCTGACGCCATGTGGGCCAAGCTGCAGGCTGAGAAAAGTCAAAAGGCTCAGGTGGGGTAAACTTTGACATTGCAATCGATCAGGAACAGAAGCGCAGTCCAGAACTTCTGACACCATGTCATGAGATGCAGGACATATGCAGGACACAGCAATGATGGTACAACTCTATTTTATTGCAGAGCATAACAATACACATCTAGTCAGGTTGATTGTACTAAACTAACTGCGACACAGACACCGGACCTAAGCCCTACCCACATACTAGTGACATCACATCCTGCTCTCATCACAATAATATTAAAAATTACACAAAATAAAAAACACTAACGGGTAGATTACGGGCGCAATCAAATATACGGCGCAGGTTTCGGCGCAAGCGTGGGAACCTGCGCCGTCCGTAATTTCACCTCGCACATCGGGCTATTACATAAACCCAGCCGTCAGTTCATAAAGTGCCGTAAGTCGGATAAAATAGCAATGTCCAGAAATGAGTGTAAATACAAATTTCTGAAGTCGCCAGTGACTTACGGCACTTTAGAAACCTAAAACCTGCGCCTAAGAAAAGTAAAGAAAATAACAAATCTCCCATAAAAGTCTAACACGCCTCCCAAAAATAAGCCTGACACGTAAAACCCCTATATCCGCAATCCCCCCTCTCATTACTAATATTAAATGTATTAACCCCTAGACCGACAACCAGAGGCGTAACTAGAAAGTCCAGGGCCCCGGTGCAAGAATCAATAAAGGGCCCCCCCCCTCGGGTCATAGACATTCATAAGGACCAACAGTCACCTATGTGCACACACATATGGCTTCTGCAATATTAATATTTCACAAGATATGCTGCTGGAGAGTGTACTTACTGGCACAATATGTGTGATATATAAAATATGTATGTATATATATATATATATATATATATACATACACACACACACACAAACAGGGAAAAAAGTTGCCCAAGAACTAGTGGTTCCATGAAATTTCAAAGTGGTCCCATTTTTTAACTTCAGATTTTTGCGTTGCAAAATGTGTAAATTTGATATTTCATGTAGAAATGGGAGGTAATTTGATATTTCATACATGCGTGTATTACACATTTGTATTAACAAAAATACACTTTCTATACACTCAAAAATAAGATGAAGCTCTAAAAGTGCTTGAGAAAAACTCCTCCAGATCTTGTACACCTCTGCTTAAAGGGACAGTCAACACCAGAATTTTTGTTGTTTAAAAAGAAAGATAATCCCTTTATTACCCATTCCCCAGTTTTGCATAACCAGCACAGTTATAAAAATATACTTTTTACCTCTGTAATTATCTTGTATCTAAGCCTCTGCTGACTGCCCCCTTATTTCAGTTCTTTTGACAGATGTGCAGTTTAGCCAATCAGTGCTCACTCCTAGGTCACTTTACGTGCATGAGCTCAATGTTATCTATATGAAACATGTGAACTAATGCCCTCTAGTGGTCAAAATGTATTCAGATTAGAGGCAGTCTTCAAGGTCTAAGAAATTAGCATATGAACCTCCTAGGTTTAGCTTTCAACTAAGAATACCAAGAGAACAAAGCAAAATTGGTGATAAAAGTAAATTGGGAAGTTGTTTAAAATTGCATGCCCTATTTAAATCATGAAAGTTTTTTGGACTTGACTGTCCCTTTAAGCTTTTTTTTTTATTTTTTAAAAAACAGTTTCCCTCAAATTAATACAATAAACCTAGAGAGAGTGAGAGAGTGTAAGAGTGAGAGACAGAGTGAGAGTCATACACAGAAGGGAAAGCAAGACACACACGCACAGAGGGGAGAGAGAGACAGAGACACAGACACAACACACATCACACACACTCACCATACAAACCACACACCACACACACTCACCATACAAACCACACATCACACACACACACCATACAAACCACACACACACACCATACAAACCACACATCACACACACTCACCATACAAACCACACATCACACACACACACCATACAAACCACACATCACACACACTCACCATACAAACCACACATCACACACACTCACCATACAAACCACACATCACACACACACACCATACAAACCACACATCACACACACACACCATACAAAACAGATATCACACACACACTCTCATACAGTGACCACATCAAACATACTCACACACAGATAAAAGGGGAGAGAGTAAAAAAAGAAGGGGCAAAGAGAAAACAGTGTGTGTGCTAGTTAGCCCATCAAAAATAGTAAGAAACTATATTCTGGCAAATACACAAAATACAAGCCTAAACACTTCATTACAAAATTGTGACTATTCATATCACATAACCTGCATTAACCCACTCGCAGGATTCTATCTCTTAATCACCATTGCTGTAAAGGTGGATCCACTATTATCCCTGAGTATCTTTGATAAGAATCTATTAATGACTATAGGCTTGCTACTAAGTTTAAGATGCAGTCTTAAAGAGACAGTATATACTACATTGAACAATAATAGTCTCAATTCTTATAAAACAACATGAGTTACTTCTACATGATAAGATTTCAATTGGACACTGGCTTAGTAAATAAGATGCAGTCTTAAAGAGACAGTATATACTACATTGAACAATAATAGTCTCAATTCTTATAAAACAACATGAGTTACTTCTACATGATAAGATTTCAATTGGACACTGGCTTAGTAAATAAGATGCAGTCTTAAAGAGACAGTATATACTACATTGAACAATAATAGTCTCAATTCTTATAAAACAATATGAGTTACTTCTACATGATAAGATTTCAATTGGACTCTGGCTTAGTAAATAAGATGCAGTCTTAAAGAGACAGTATATACTACATTGAACAATAATAGTCTCAAACTCTCAATTCTTATTAAACAATATGAGTGACTCCTACATGATAAGATCTCAAATGGACTCTTACTTAGTAAATTATAAGAAATTATGAATGGTGAACAGAGTATGAACAATAACTAGGGCATCAATATATTCAAATAAAAAAAAACTGTCTGCTATGTGTGCCGGCATAAGAGACCACTCAGTCACAAGTAGTTCACAGTAAGCAACACAACATTTACAGATAAAAATGAAAAGACAAGAAAATGTAAGGCAAATGGGAAAATGATAGTGACACAGGGAGATGTTATCCTAACTTCACTGAAGCATGGATCTGTCACTAACCGTCAGTCCACACAGGCAGGTTGCACTCAGCTTGCTGTTTTTAAGTTTCTATTATAGCTGCAGTGCTACCTACTATTTCCAGCCCTCTCAGATACGGATCTCTAAGGCTCCTGCAATCTCCAGTTGACCCCATTCAGTTAGGGGTGAGCAACTTCAGCCCTGTTAAGTGGAGCTGCTTCTTCCGACGGAACAGACACCTCCCCCACTACTGAAGGCAGCTCTCACATGGAGAGGAGACTCACAGTAGTTGTCAGGA
This sequence comes from Bombina bombina, assembly GCF_027579735.1. Classification (NCBI taxonomy): domain Eukaryota; kingdom Metazoa; phylum Chordata; class Amphibia; order Anura; family Bombinatoridae; genus Bombina; species Bombina bombina. The sequence continues at coordinate 414,467,040 of NC_069505.1, forward strand.
ATTACCAGCCTATGATTGCCTGAATACTTTCTTATTGTGGTGTTTTTTTTTTTGTTTTAAATACTTTGCATAATGGTTCTTCATTTTTACAAAAATTAATAACCAGCTTTTAAAAAAGTAAAAGCGGGTTATTCATTTTTGTAAAAATGAAGAAACATTATGCAAAGTATTTAGTCTGAGCAGGGTCTGGTGTGCAGTAAAGCTATCGAGTGATGGGCAATCTTCATAGCATTAAATTACAATCATTGCCTTTATCAATCCTACAAATTCTGAATAAAACATTACCTACCTAATATAGGCTCTGTGAGTCCCCTGCTTTCCCACTGTCCCAGAAACATGAGGTACTGCTCTGCTTCCCTCACTCGCTGCCGCGCGGGAGGAACTTCCTTCAAGATAGCTACACATAGTTCCCAGATAAGCCCGCCCCCTCAGCAGCCAGCTCCACCACCGCACGACTGGAATGGGGTCCGGGATTAGGGCCGGGAAGGAAGGCATGCTGTCAATTGCCAGGAGCAGTTACAGGGGCCCCTTTCGCAATCGGCAATTTGTTAAAGACGGCCTGTTAGTCATGCAGGCAGAAAAGTTTAAAAAAATAAATAAAATAAAAAAATGTCATTTTTTTTTTCTGAAGCAGGCCCCCCTTTCAGGGGGACCTCCGGGGGCCCGGTCGCGACCGCGACTGCTGCACCACCGGTAGTTCCGCCCCTGCCGACAACCCCCCACAACGCAATATGCCTATTTAAACTATTAACCCCTATATCCGCCATCAAACCCACACCGCAAGTAATAACTCAATTATTAACCCCTAAACCGACATAGCCCACAACACAATTAACCTATTAAAGTATTAACCCCTAAACCGCCATAGCCCACATAGCCTATTAAATGTATTAACCCCTAATCTGCCGCCGCCAACGTCGCCGCCACTATAATAAAGTTATTAACCCCTAAACCTAAGTCTAACCCTAACCCTAACACCCCCCTAACTTAAATATTATTTAAATAAATCTAAATAAATGTACTATTGTTAACTCAATTATTCCTATTTAAAACTAAATACCTATAAAATAAACCCTAAGATAGATACAATATAACTAATTACTAATTAATAATTACATTGTAGCTATTTTAGGATTTATGTTAATTTTACAGGCAACTTTGTATTTATTTTAACTAGCTACAATAGTTATTAAATAGTTATTAACTATTTAATAGCTACCTAGTTAAAATAAAGACAAATTTACCTGTATAATAAATCCTAACCTAAGTTACAATTACACCTAACACTACACTATCATTAAATAAATTAAATTAATTAACTACAATTAGCTAAAATTAAATACAATTAAATAAAATAAACTAAAGTACAAAAAACCCCCACTAAATTACAGAAAATAAAAAAAATACAAGAATTTTAAACTAATTACACCTAATCTAAGCCACCAAATAAAATAAAAAAAGCCCCCCCAAAATAATAAAAATCCCTACCCTATACTAAATTACAAATAGCCCTTAAAAGGGCTTTTTGCAGGGCATTGCTCCAAAGTAATCAGCTCTTTTACCTGTAAAAAAAGAAATACAACCCCCCAAACATTAAAACCCACCACCCACACACCCAACCCTACTCTAAAACCCACCCAAACCCCCCTTAAAAAAACCTAACTCTAACTCCCTGAAGATCACCCTACCTTGAGCTGTCTTCACCCAACTGGGCCGAAGTCCTCCAAGAAGCCGGGCAGAAGTGGTCCTCCAGACGGCAGAAGTCTTCATCCAATCCGGCCAGAAGAGGTCCTCCAGACGGCAGAAGTCTTCATCCAGGCGGCATCTTCTATCTTCTTCCATCCGACGAGGAGCGGCTCCATTTTAAAGACAACCGACGGGGAGCATCCATCGATCCAGACGACTAATGACGAATGACGGTTCCTTTAAATGACGTCATCCAAGATGGCGTCCCTTGAATTCCAATTGGCTGATAGAATTCTATCAGCCAATCGGAATTAAGGTAGGAAAAATCCTATTGGCTGATGCAATCAGCCAAAAGGATTGACCTCACATTCTAGTGGCTGATTGGAACAGCCAATAGAATGCGAGGTCAATCCTATTGGCTGATTGGATCAGCCAATCGGATTGAACTTCAATCCGATTGGCTGATTGCATCATCCAATAGGATTTTTCCTACCTTAATTCCGATTGGCTGATAGAATCCTATCAGCCAATCGGAATTCAAGGGACGCCATCTTGGATGACGTCATTTAAAGGAACCGTCATTCGTCGTTAGTCGTCGGGATCGATGGATGCTCCGCGTCGGATGTCTTCAAGATGGAGCCGCTCCTCGTCGGATGGAAGAAGATAGAAGATGCCGCCTGGATGAATACTTCTGCCATCTGGAGGACCTCTTCTGGCCGGATTGGATGAAGACATCTGCCGTCTGGAGGACCACTTCTGCCCAGCTTCTTGGAGGACTTCGGCCCGGTTGGGTGAAGATGGCTCAAGGTAGGGTGATCTTCAGGGAGTTAGTGTTAGTTTTTTTTAAGGGGGGTTTGGGTGGGTTTTAGAGTAGGGTTGGGTGTGTGGGTGGTGGTTTTTAATGTTGGGGGGGTTGTATTTCTTTTTTTACAGGTAAAAGAGCTGATTACTTTGGGGCAATGCCTTTTAAGGGCTATTTGTAATTTAGTATAGGGTAGGGGATTTTATTATTTTGGGGGGCTTTTTTATTTTATTAGGGGGCTTAGATTAGGTGTAATTAGTTTAAACCTCTTGGATTTTTTTTTTTATTTTCTGTAATTTAGTGGGGGGGTTTTTTGTATTTTAGTTTATTTTATTTTATTGTATTTAATTTTAGCTAATTGTAGTTAATTAATTTAATTTATTTAATGATAGTGTAGTGTTAGGTGTAATTGTAACTTAGGTTAGGATTTATTTTACAGGTAAATTTGTCTTTAACTAGGTAGCTATTAAATAGTTAATAAAAAAAATCCTAAAATAGCTACAATGTAATTATTAATGATATTGTAGCTATCTTAGGCCTAGATTTGGAGTTCGGCGGTAGCCGTCAAAACCAGCGTTAGAGGCTCCTAACGCTGGTTTTGGCCACCCGCTGGTATTTGGAGTCAGTGATTAAAGGGTCTAACGCTCACTTTTCAGCCGCGACTTTTCCATACCGCAGATCCCCCTACGCCATTTGCGTAGCCTATCTTTTCAATGGGATCTTTCTAACGCTGGTATTTAGAGTCGTTTCTGAAGTGAGCGTTAGAGCTCTAACGACAAGATTCCAGCCGCCTGAAAATAGCAGGAGTTAAGAGCTTTCTGGCTAACGCCGGTTTATAAAGCTCTTAACTACTGTACCCTAAAGTACACTAACACCCATAAACTACCTATGTACCCCTAAACCGAGGTCCCCCCACATCGCCGCCACTCTATTTAAATTTTTAACCCCTAATCTGCCGACCGCCACCTACGTTATACTTATGTACCCCTAATCTGCTGCCCCTAACCCCGCCGACCCCTATATTATATTTCTTAACCCCTAACTTGCCCCCCACAACGTCGCCGCAAGCTACTTAAAATAATTAACCCCTAATCTTCCGACCGCAAATCGCCGCCACCTACGTTATCCCTATGTACCCCTAATCTGCTACCCCTAACATCGCCGACCCCTATATTATATTTATTAACCCCTAATCTGCCCCCCTCAACGTCGCCGACACCTGCCTACACTTATTAACCCCTAATCTGCCGAGCGGACCTGAGCGCTACTATAATAAAGTTATGAACCCCTAACCCGCCTCACTAACCCTATCATAAATAGTATTAACCCCTAATCTGCCCTCCCTAACATCGCCGACACCTAACTTCAATTATTAACCCCTAATCTGCCGACCGGAGCTCACCGCTATTCTAATAAATGTATTAACCCCTAAAGCTAAGTCTAACCCTAACACTAACACCCCCCTAACTTAAATATAATTTTTATCTAACAAAATAAATTAACTCTTATTAAATAAATGATTCCTATTTAAAGCTAAATACTTACCTGTAAAATAAATCCTAATATAGCTACAATATAAATTATAATTATATTATAGCTATTTTAGGATTAATATTTATTTTACAGGTAACTTTGTAATTATTTTAACCAGGTACAATAGCTATTAAATAGTTAAGAACTATTTAATAGTTACCTAGTTAAAATAATAACAAAATTACCTGTAAAATAAGTCCTAACCTAAGATATAATTAAACCTAACACTACCCTATCAATAAAATAATTAAATAAACTACCTACAATTACCTACAATTAACCTAACACTACACTATCAATAAATTAATTAAACACAATTCCTACAAATAAATACAATTAAATAAACTAGATAAAGTACAAAAAATAAAAAAGATCTAAGTTACAGAAAATAAAAAAATATTTACAAACATAATAAAAATATTACAACAATTTTAAACTAATTACACCTACTCTAAGCCCCCTAATAAAATAACAAAGCCCCCCAAAATAAAAAATTCCCTACCCTATTCTAAATTTAAAAAGTTACAAGCTCTTTTACCTTACCAGCCCTGAACAGGGCCCTTTGCGGGGCATGCCCCAAGAATTTCAGCTCTTTTGCCTGTAAAAGAATAAATACAATACCCCCCCCCACAACATTACAACCCACCACCCACATACTAATCTAATCTAACCCAAACCCCCCTTAAATAAACCTAACACTAAGCCCCTGAAGATCTTCCTACCTTGTCTTCACCATACCAGGTTCACCGATCCGTCCTGAAGAGCTCCTCCGATGTCCTGATCCAAGCCCAAGCGGGGGCTGAAGAGGTCCATGATCCGGTCAAAGTCTTCATCCAAGCGGGGCAGAAGAGGATCTTCCATCCGATTGAAGTCATCATCCAGGCGGCATCTTCTATGGTCTTCCATCCGGAGCGAAGCGGCAGGATCCTGAAGACCTCCAGCGCGGAACATCCATCCGGACCGACGACTGAACGACGAATGACTGTTCCTTTAAGGGACGTCATCCAAGATGGCGTCCCTCGAATTCCGATTGGCTGATAGGATTCTATCAGCCAATCGGAATTAAGGTATGAATTTTCTGATTGGCTGATGGAATCAGCCAATCAGAATCAAGTTCCGACTGTTCCGATCAGCCAATAGAATGCGAGCTCAATCTGATTGGCTGATTGGATCAGCCAATCGGATTGAACTTGATTCTGATTGGCTGATTCCATCAGCCAATCAGAATATTCATACCTTAATTCCGATTGGCTGATAGAATCCTATCAGCCAATCGGAATTCGAGGGACGCCATCTTGGATGACGTCCCTTAAAGGAACAGTCATTCGTCGTTCAGTCGTCGGTCCGGATGGATGTTCCGCGCTGGAGGTCTTCAGGATCCTGCCACTTCGCTCCGGATGGAAGAAGATCGAAGATGCCGCTTGGAGAAGATGTTTGCCGGTCCGGATGTCCTCTTCTTGCCGGATAGGAGGAAGACTTTGGAGCCTCTTCTGGACCTCTTCAGCACCGGATTATGGATCGCCAACCCCCGCTTGGGTTGGATGAAGATCTTGGAGCCAGGACGGATCGGTGATACCTGGATGGTGAAGACAAGGTAGGAAGATCTTCAGGGGATTAGTGTTAGGTTTATTTAAGGGGGGTTTGGGTTAGATTAGGGGTATGTGGGTGGTGGGTTGTAATGTTGGGGGGGGTATTGTATGTTTTTTTTTACAGGCAAAAGAGCTGAACTTCTTGGGGCATGCCCCGCAAAGGGCCCTGTTCAGGGCTGGTAAGGTAAAAGAGCTTGTAACTTTTTTAATTTAGAATAGGGTAGGGAATTTTTTATTTTGGGGCTTTGTTATTTTATTAGGGGGCTTAGAGTAGGTGTAATTAGTTTAAAATTGTTGTAATATTTTTCTTATGTTTGTAAATATTTTTTTATTTTCTGTAACTTAGTTCTTTTTTATTTTTTGTACTTTAGCTAGTTTATTTAATTGTATTTATTTGTAGGAATTGTGTTTAATTAATTTATTGATAGTGTAGTGTTAGGTTAATTGTAGGTAATTGTAGGTATTTTATTTAATTAATTTATTGATAGGGTAGTGTTAGGTTTAATTATATCTTAGGTTAGTATTTATTTTACAGGTAAATTTGTTATTATTTTAACTATTTTAACTATTAAATAGTTCTTAACTATTTAATAGCTATTGTACCTGGTTAAAATAATTACAAAGTTACCTGTAAAATAAATATTAATCCTAAAATAGCTATAATATAATTATAATTTATATTGTAGCTATATTAGGATGTATTTTACAGGTAAGTATTTAGCTTTAAATAGGAATAATTTATTTAATAAGAGTTAATTAATTTCGTTAGATAAAAATTATATTTAAGTTAGGGGGGTGTTAGTGTTAGGGTTAGACTTAGCTTTAGGGGTTAATCCATTTATTAGAATAGCGGTGAGCTCCGATCGGAAGATTAGGGGTTTAATAATTGAAGTTAGGTGTCGGCGATGTTAGGGAGGGCAGATTAGGGGTTAATACTATTTATGATAGGGTTAGTGAGGCGGATTAGGGGTTAATAACTTTATTATAGTAGCGCTCAGGTCCGCTCGGCAGATTAGGGGTTAATAAGTGTAGGCAGGTGTCGGCGACGTTGAGGGGGGCAGATTAGGGGTTAATAAATATAATATAGGGGTCGGCGATGTTAGGGCAGCAGATTAGGGGTACATAGGGATAACGTAGGTTGCGGCGGTTTACGGAGCGGCAGATTAGGGGTTTAAAAAAATATGCAGGGGTCAGCGATAGCGGGGGCGGCAGATTAGGGGTTAATAAGTGTAAGGTTAGGGGTGTTTAGACTCGGGGTACATGTTAGAGTGTTAGGTGCAGACGTAGGAAGTGTTTCCCCATAGGAAACAATGGGGCTGCGTTAGGAGCTGAACGCTGCTTTTTTGCAGGTGTTAGGTTTTTTTTCAGCTCAAACAGCCCCATTGTTTCCTATGGGGGAATCGTGCACGAGCACGTTTTTGAGGCCGGCCGCGTCCGTAAGCAACTCTGGTATCGAGAGTTGCATTTGCGGTAAAAATGCTCTACGCTCCTTTTTTGGAGCCTAACGCAGCATTTGATTAAACTCTCGATACCAGAGTTAAATTTATGGTGCGGCCAGAAAAAAGCCCGCGGAGCGTTAGCAGCCCTTTTACCGCCGAACTCCAAATCTAGGCCTTAGGGTTTAATTTATAGGTAAGTATTTAGTTTTAAATAGGAATAATTGAGTTAATAATAGTAAATGTATTTAGATTTATTTAAAAAATATTTAAGTTAGGGGGGTGTTAGGGTTAGACTTTAGGGGTTAATAACTTTATTATAGTGGCGGCGACGTTGGCGGCGGCAGATTAGGGGTTAATACATTTAATAGGCTATGTGGGCTATGGCGGTTTAGGGGTTAATACTTGAATAGGTTTATTGCGTTGTGGGCTATGGCGGATTAAGGGTTAATAGTTTTAAGAGGTAGTTTGCGATGTTGGGGTTGGCGGATTTAGGGGTTAATACACTTTATTAGTTATTGCATTGGGGGATTGTGGTTGACAGGTAGATAGACATTGCGCATGCGTTAGGTGTTAGTTGATTTTTGCAGGCATTTTAGGGAGTTACGGTGCTCCCATACTCAGTGCAAGGCTTGCTACGGCTGCCTTTTATGGCGAGGTAAAAATGGAGTAAGATTTCTCCATTTTCGCCACGTAAGTCCTTGCGCTCTATGTTAGCCTATGGGAGTAATAATTACAGGTGACGGGTGACATATACACGTGTAACTTGTATGCTACGCTGTATATGTAATACCAAAATTGCGTAAAATCTGGCGGTGGGGCATTTTGCGGGCGACGCTGCATATGTAATGGAGGCCTATGAGTTTTGCGTTAGGTGAAAAATCAGGGTTAACAGGTCCTAACGCTGCTTTTTTATGCCCGCTGGTATTCCGAGTCTTGCAGGTTTAGGGGCACCGCACACTTTTTTGGCCTTATCGCAAAATGACTTACGTAAACTTCGTAAAGTCTTTTTTCTATGGGACTTCCATAGCGCCGGTATTACGAGTCTATCCTGGGAGGCCAAAAAGTGAGCGGTACACCCTCTACCGCCAAGATTCCTACCGTATTTGAAAGTCAGTAGTTATGAGTTTTATGTAACGCTGTAACATAAAACTCATAACTAAAGTGCTAAAAAGTACACTAATACCCATAAACTACCTATTAAACCCTAAACCGAGGCCCTCCCGCATTGCAAAAACTATAATAAAAATTTTAACCCCTAATCTGCCGCTCCGGACATCGCCGCTACTATAATAAACATATTAACCCCTAAACTGCCGCACTCCCGCCTCGCAAAAACTAGTTAAATATTATTAACCCCTAATCTGCCGCCCCTAACATCGCCACCACCTATATTATACTTATTAACCCCTAATCTTCCACTCCGGACGTCGCTGCAACCTACATTATATTTATTAACCCCTAATCTTCCGCTCCGGACATCTTCAAAGCCTGCATTATATTTATTAACTCCTAATCTGCCGCCCCCAATGTCGCTGCAACCTACCTACACTTATTAACCCCTAATGTGCCGCCCCCAACGTCGCCTCCACTATAGTAAACATATTAACCCCTAAACCACCGCACTCCTGCATCGCAAACACTAGTTAAATATTATTAACCCCTAATCTGCCGTCCCTAATATCGCCGCCACCTACATACATTTATTAACCCCTAATCTGCCACCCTCAACGTCGCCGCCACTATACTAAATGTATTAACCCCTAAACCTAAGTCTAACCCTAACCCTAACACCCTCTAACTTAAATATAATTAAAATAAATCTAAATAAAATTCCTATCATTAACTAAATTATTCCTATTTAAAACTAAATACTTACCTGTAAAATAAACCCTAAGCTAGCTACAATATAACTAATAGTTACATTGTATCTAGCTTAGGGTTTAATTTTTTTTTTACAGGTAAGTTTGTATTTATTTTAACTAGGTAGAAAAGTTATTAAATAGTTATTAACTATTTAATAACTATCCAATCAGCCAATAGGATTGAGCTTTCATTCTATTGGCTGATTGGAACAGCCAATAGAATGTAAGCTCAATCCTATTGGCTGATTGGATCAGCCAATAGGATTGAACTTCAATCCTATTGGCTGATTGCATCAGCCAATAGGATTTTTCTACCTTAATTCCGATTGGCTGATAGAATTCTATCAGCCAATTGGAATCTAAGGGACGCCATCTTGGATGACGTCACTTAAAGGAACCGCCATTCAGTAAGAAGACTCCGGATGAAGAGGATGCTCCATGTCGGATGTCTTGAAGATGGAGCCGCTCCGCATCGAATGGATGAAGATAGAAGATGCCGTCTGGATGAAGACTTCTGCCCATCTGGAGGACCACTTCGACCGGCTTGGATGAAGACTTCTCCCGGCTTCGTTGAGGACTTCGGCCTGGTTGGATGAAGACTTCTGCCGCTTCCTTGAGGATGGATGTCGGATCTTCAGAACAGTAAGTCGATCTTCAGGGGGTTAGTGTTAGTTTTTTTTAAGGGTGTATTGGGTGGGTTTTATTTTTTAGATTAGGGTTTGGGCCGCAAAAGAGTTATCTGCCCTTTTAAGGGCAATGCCCATCCAAATGTCCTTTTCAGGGCAATGGGGAGCTTAGGTTTTTTTAGCTAGAATTTTATTTGGGGGGGTTTTGTTGTGTGGGTGGTGGGTTTTACTGTTGGGGGGGTTGTTTGTATTTTTTTACAGGTAAAGGAGCTGATTTCCTTGGGGCAATGCCCTGCAAAAGGCGCTTTTAAGGGCTATTGATAGTTTAGTTTAGGCTAGAGTTTTTTTATTTTGGAGGGCTTTTTTTATTTTGATAGGGCTCTTAGATTAGGTGTAATTAGTTTAAAGATCTGTAATTTGTTTATTATTTTCTGTAATTTAGTGGGGTTTTTTTGTACTTTAGGTAATTTAATTTAATTTATTTAATTGTATTTAATGTAGGGAATTTATTTAATTATAGCGTAGTGTTAGGTGTTATTGTAACTTAGGTTAGGTTTTATTTTACAGGTACTTTTGTATTTATTTTAGCTAGGTAGTTATTAAATAGTTAATAACTATTTAATAACTATTCTACCTAGTTAAAATAAATACAAACTTGCCTGTAAAATAAAAATAAACCCTAAGCTAGATACAATGTAACTATTAGTTATATTGTAGCTATCTTAGGGTTTATTTTATAGGTAAGTATTTCGTTTTAAATAGGAATCATTTACTTAATGATAGGAATTTTATTTAGATTTATTTTAATTATATTTAAGTTAGGGGGTGTTAGGGTTAGGGTTAGACTTAGGTTTAGGGGTTAATACATTTAGTATAGTTGCGGCGACGTTGGGGGCGGCAGATTAGGGGTTAATAAATGTAGGTAGGTGGCAGCGATGTTAGGGATGGCGGATTAGGGGTTAATAATATTTAACTAATGTTTGCGAGGCGGGAGTGCAGCGGTTTAGGGGTTAATATGTTTATTATAGTGGCGGTGACGTTGGGGCGGCAGATTAGGGGTTAATAAGTGTAGGTAGGTGGCGGCGGCATAGTGGGCGGCAGATTAGGGGTTAATAAATATAATGTAAGTGTCGGCGATGTCGGGCGGCAGATTAGGGGTTAATAAATGTAAGATTAGGGGTGTTTAGACTCTGGGTTCATGTTAGGGTGTTAGGTGTAAACATAAATTTTATTTCCCCATAGGAATCAATGGGGCTGCGTTACTGAGCTAAACGCTGCTTTATTGCAGGTGTTAGACTTATTTTCAGCCGACTCTCCCCGTTAATTCCTATGGTGGGTAAATCGTGCACGAGCACGTTCAACCAGCTCACCTCTGACTTAAGCAGCGCTGGTATTGAGGTGAGATTTGGAGCAAAATTTTGCTCTACGCTCACTTTTTGTCTTTTAACGCCGGGTTTGTAAAAACTTGTAATACCAGTGCTGCAGGTAAGTGAGCGGTGAGAAAATAAAAAACACTAACGCCTAGATTTAGAGTTCTGCGTTAGCCGTCAAAAGCAGTGTTAAGGGGTCCTAACGCTGCTTTTGGCTGCCCGCTGGTATTTAGAGTCGGCCAGGTAAAGGTGTACTGCTCACTTTCAAGCCGCGACTTTTCCATGCCGCAGATCCCCTTACGCCAATTGCGTATCCTATATTTTCAATAAGATCTTCCTAACGCTGGTATTTAGAGTCTTGGCTGAAGTGAGCGTTACACCTCTACCGACAAGACTCCTAACGCCCATGGAAAGGCTGTAGTTAAAAGCTTTATGGGCTAACGCCGGTATATAAAGCTCTTAACTACAGTGCTCTAAAGTACACTAACACCCATAAACTACCTATGTACTCGTAAACCGAGGTCCCCCCACATCACCGCCACTATAATAAATATTTTTAACCCCAATCTGCCGACCGCACATCGCCGCCACCTACATTATCCCTATGAACCCCTAATCTGCTGCCCCTAACATCGCCGACACCTACATTATATTTATTAACCCCTAATCTGCCCCCCAACGTCGCCGCCACCTAACTACAAGTATTAACCCCTAATCTGCCGACCGGACCTCACCGCTACTCTGATAAAGTTATTAACCCCTAAACCGCTGCACTCCAGCCTCGCAAACACTATAATAAATAGTATTAACCCCTAATCTGCCCCCCCCAACGTCGCTGCCACCTAACTTCAAGTATTAACCCCTAATCTGCCGCCGGACCTTGCCGCTACTCTAATAAATGTATTAACCCCTAAAGCTAAGTCTAACCCTAACACCCCCTAAGTTAAATATAATTTTAATCTAACGAAATAAATTAAATCTTGTTAACTAAAGTATTCCTATTTAAAACTAAATACTTACCTGTAAAATAAACCCTAAACTAGCTACAATATAACGAATAATTATATTGTAGCTATTTTAGGATTTATATTTATTTTACAGGCAATTCTGTATTTAATTTAACTAGGTACAATAGCTATTAAATAGTTATTTACTATTTAATAGCTACCTAGTTAAAATAATTACAAAATTACCTGTAAAATAAATTCTAACCTAAGTTACAATTAAACCTAACACTACACTATCAATAAATTAATTAAATAAATTACCTACAAGTACATACAATTAAATAAACTAAACTAAATACAAAAAAGAAACAAACACTAAATTACAAAAAATTAAAAAAATTACAAGAATATTAGGCTAATTACACCTACTCTAAGTCCCCTAATAAAATAAAAAAGCCCCCCAAAATAATAAAGGTCCCTACCCTATTCTAAATTAAAAAGTAATCAGCTCTTTTACCAGCCCTTAAAAGTTTTTTTTTGCGGGGCATGCCGCAAAGTAATCAGCTCTTTTGCCTGTAAAAAAAAATACAACCCCCCCAACATTAAAACCCACCACCCACATACCCCTACTCTAACCCACCCAAACCCCCCTTAAATAAACCTAACTAACTACCCCCCTGAAGATCTCCCTACCTTGAGTCGTCTTCACCCAGCCGGGCCGAAGTCTTCATCCGATGGGTCAGAAGAGGACATCCAGACCGGCAGAAGTCTTCATCCTAACTGGGCAGAAGAGGACATCCGGACTGGTAGACATCTTCATCCAAGCGACATCTTCTATCTTCATCCATCCGGAGCGGAGCAGAGCCATCTTCTTCCCAGCCGACGCAGATCCATCCTCTTCAACCGACGCCTACTCGCCGAATGAAGGTTCCTTTAAATGATGTCATCCAAGAGGGCGTCCCTCGAATTCTGATTGGCTTATAGGATTCTATCAGCCAATCGGAATTAAGGTAGGAGAAATCTGATTGGCTGATTCAATCCGTTCCGATCAGCCAATAGAATGCGAGCTCAATCTGTTTGGCTGATTGGATCAGCCAATCGGATTGAACTTGAATCTGATTGGCTGACCTTTATTATTTTGGGGGGCTTTTTTATTTTATTAGGGGGCTTAGATTAGGTATAATTAGCCTAATATTCTTGTAATCTTTTTTTATTTTTTGTAATTTAGTGTTTGTTTGTTTTTGTAATTTAGTTTAGTTTATTTAATTGTATGTAATTGTAGGTAATTTATTTAATTAATTTATTGATAGTGTAGTGTTAGGTTTAATTGTAAATTAGGTTAGGATTTATTTTACAGGTAATTTTGTAATTATTTTAACTAGGTAGCTATTAAATAGTTAATAACTATTTAATAGCTATTGTACCTAGTAAAATAAATACAGAGTTGCCTGTAAAATAAATATATTTAATAATATTCGTTATAACTAGCTACAATATAATAATTATTCATTATATTGTAGCTAGTTTAGGGTTTATTTTACAGGTAAGTATTTAGTTTTAAATAGGAATACTTTAGTTAATAAGATTTAATTTATTACGTTAGATTAAAATTATATTTAATTTAGGGGGGGTTAGGGTTAGGGTTAGACTTAGCTTTAGGGGTTAATACATTTATTAGAGTAGCGGCGAGGTCCGGTTGGCAGATTAGGGGTTAATACTTGAAGTTATGTGGCGGCGACGTTGAGGGGGGCAGATTAGGGGTTAATACTATTTATTATAGTGTTTGCGAGGAGGGAGTGCGGCGGTTTAGGGGTTAATAACTTTATTAGAGTAGCGGTGAGGTCCGGATGGTGTCGGCGATGTTGAGGGCAGCAGATTAGGGGTTCATAGGGATAATATAGGTGGCGGCGGTGTCCGGAGCGGCAGATTAGGGGTTAATAGTATAATGCAGGTGTCAGCGATAGCGGGGGCGGCAGATTAGAGGTTAATAAGTGTAAGGTTAGGGGTGTTTAGACTCGGGGTTCATGTTAGGGTGTTAGGTAAACAATGGGGCTGCGTTGGGAGCTTAACGCTGCTTTTTTGCAGGTGTTAGGTTTTTTTTAAGCCCAAACTGCCCCATTGTTTCCTATGGGGGAATCGTGCACGAGCACGTTTTGCCAGCTTACCGCTACCGTAAGCAACGCTGGTATTGAGGGTTGAAGTGGCGGTAAATTCGGCTCAACGCTCCCTTTTTGGAGCCTAACGCAGCCCTTCAGACAACTCTAAATACCAGCGTTGTTTGGAAGCAGCGGTAGGAAAAAAAGCTGCGTTAGCTACGCGGGTCTTTACCGACAAAACTCTAAATCTAGCCGTAATTAACACAAAATAAAAAATAAATTATCAAATTTTTAAACTAATTACACCTAATCTAATAGCCCTATCAAAATAAATAAGCCCCCCAAAATAAAAAAAAGGGCATTTAGCTCTTTTTCAGCCCAAAGTCCCTAACCTAAAATTAAAACCCACCCAATAAACCCTTAAAAAAAAACTAACATTAACCCCTGAAGATCCACTTATAGTTTTCGAAGTCCGGACATCCATCCTCATCCAAGCGGGCAGAAGTCCTCAGTGAAGCCGGCAGAAGTCTTCATCCAAGTGGGCCGAAGTCCTTCTCGAAGCCGGCAAAAATCTTCATCCAGACAGCATCTTCTATCTTCATACATCCGGTGTGGAGCAGCTCCACTTTCAAGACATCCGGCGCGAGCATCCTCTTCTTCCGACGTCTGTTGCAGAATGAAGTTTCCCTTTAAATGACGTCATCCAAGATGGCGTCCCTTACATTCCGATTGGCTGATAGAATTCTATCAGCCAATCGGAATTAAAGGGGAAAAAATCCTATTGGCTGTTGCAATCAGCCAATAGGATTGAGCTTTCATCCTATTGGCTGATCCAATCAGCCAATAGGATTGAGCTTGCATTCTATTGGCTATTCTGTCTGGATGAAGATAGAAGATGCCGTCTGGATGAAGACTTCTGCCCGCTTGGATGAAGACTTCGGCCCGCTTGGATGAAGACTTCTGCCGGCTTCGCTGAGGACTTCTGCCTCTTGGATGAGGATGAATGTCCGGTCTTCGAAAACTGTAAGTGGATCGACGGTGGTTAGTGTTATTTTTTTAAGGGTTTATTGAGTAGGTTTTAATTTTAGGTTAGGGACTTTGGGCAGAAAAAGAGCTAAATGCCCTTTTAAGGGCAATGCCCATACAAATGCCCTTTTCAGGGCAATGGGGAGCTTAGGTTTTTTAGATAGATTTTTATTTGGGGGGGTTTGGTTGTGTGGGTGGTGGGTTTTACTGTTGGGGGGTGTTTGTATTTTATTTTACAGGTAAAAGAGCTGATTTCTTTGGGGCAATGCCCCACAAAAGGCCCTTTTAAGGGCCATTGATAGTTTATTGTAGGCTAGGTTTTTTTTTATTTTGGGGGGGCTTTTTTATTTTAGATTAGGTGTAATTAGTTTAAATATTTGATAATTTATTTTTTATTTTGTGTAACTTAGTGTTTTTTATTTTGTGTAGTGGCGGGGTTGGGGAGCAGCAGGATAGGGGTTAATAATAATATGTAGGTTGCGGTGATGTCGGGGCGGAAGATTAGGGGTGTTTAGACTCGGGGCTTATGTTAGGGTGTTAGGTGTAAACATAATTTGTTTTCTACAATAGAAATCAATGGGATATCTGGCAGCATCGAACATAATCTTTCGCTGCTTTCAGACTCCCATTGATGCCTATGGCATCCACGGCCTCCAGGGTGGCGGATTAAAAACCAGGTACGTTGGGCCGGAATAGCGGCGAGCGTACCTGTTAGATATTTGTTAACTAGCATAAATTGTTAGATAGTGCCAAATTTGTATTCGGAAAATCTGTAATGACGTAAGCATCGATCTGTGTCGTATTGAGACCGGTGGATCGTATGTTACGTCACAAATTTCAACTTTTGCCAGTCTGTAGGCTTTGATAAATGGGTCGAATCAAGCTCGCCACAATTACGCTGCGGAATTCCAGCGTATTAGCGGTTGACGGCTTGATAAATATCCCTCAAGGTCTGAGATGTAGGGGGGAGCAATGCAATTGAGGGCTTTGTGTGTCAGAGTGAGAATTTTGTGTTTAATCCTGGAGGCAAGAGGAAGCCAGTGAAGGGATTGGCAGAGAGGTGCGGCAGATGAAGAGCGACGTACAAGGAAGATGAGTCTGGCAGAGGCATTCATTATGGATTGTAAAGGAGCTAGGGGGCAGACCAGAGAGGATAGAGTTGCAGTAGTCGAGGCAGGAAAGAATGAGAGAGTGGATTAAAATCTTTGTTGTGTCTTGTGTAAGGAAATGTTTAATTTTAGCGATGTTTTTAAGGTGGAAGTGGAAGGCTTTAGCCAAGGACTGAATGTGAGGAGTGAAAGAAAGATCTGAGTCAAGTGTGACCCAAAGACATCGGACATGTGATGTTGGGGTAATGATAGAATTATCAACAGTTATAGAGACATGGGGGGTGGATAGTTTGGAAGAAGGAGGGAAAATAAGGAGCTCAGTTTTGGAGAGATTTAGCTTGAGGTAGTGAGAGGACATCCAAGATGAGATATGAGAGAGACAGTTAGATAGTGACACGGGTTAGAAAGGAAAGAGATAGTTCAGGTGCAGAGAGGTAGACTTGGGTATCGTCGGCATACAAATGATAATGAAACCCGTGGGACTTTATTAAGGAACCTAGTGAGGATGTGTAGATTGAGAAGAGAAGGGGACCGAGGACAGAGCCTTGTGGTACCCCAACAGAAAGAGGTACCCCAGAGAAGGCTACACTAAAGGTACAATTAGATACATAGGAAGAGAACCAAGAGTGAGCTGTGTCACAGATGCCAAAGGATTGGAGGGTATGGAGCAAAAGAGGGTGGTCGACAGTACCAAAGGCTGCAGACAGATCAAGGAGGATAAGAAGAGAGAAGTGGCCTTTTGATTTTGCTGTAAGTAGGTTGTTGGTAACCTTAACAACTGCTGTCTCTGTTGAGTGAAGAGAGCGAAATCCAGATTGCAGTGGGTCAAGGACGAAGTTTAATTTAAGGAAATGGGATAAATGTGCATATACTACCTTTTTTTAGAAGCTTTGAGGCAAGAGGTAGTAGGGAAATAGGGCGGAAGTTGGATGGGGAAGTTGGATCGAGAGAAGGTTTTTTGAGGATAGGTGTGACTAATGCATGTTTAAGAGATGTGGGAACTATACCAGTGCTGAGGGAGAGGTTGAAGATGTGTGTGAGTATAGGGGTAAGGGTAGAAAAGAGGGAGGGTAGTAGTTGTGAGGGGATGGGGTCAAGGGGACAGGTAGTGAGGTGAGAATATAGTATTAGGGCAGAAACTTCATCCTCTGTAACAGGGGCAAAAGAGCTAAATTTATGGCTATGTGGGTTTTGAATGATTGTGAGCTTTTGAGGGGGTGGGAGACCTGTAGTATGTTGAGAGCTGATTTCAGTTCTGATGGAATCGATTTTGTTGTTGAAGTAGCTGGCAAAATCTTGGGCTGAGAGAAAAGTTGTGGTGGGAGGTGGGGGTGGGTGGAGAAGAGTATTGAATGTGGAGAACAGACGTTTTGGGTTTGAAGAAAGAGTAGAGATAAGAGTAGAGAAGTAATGTTGGTTATATAGATTAAGGGCAGAATAGTAAGAGTTCAAGATGAACTTATAGTGAAGAAAGTCAGCTGAACTGAACTCCGAGATTTCCTCCAGTGTCCCTCAGCAGTACGGGAACATCTGCATAGGTACTGTGTCAGAGGAGTATGCCAGGGCTGAGAATCAGTGTATGTTTTCCGAGCTATGGTAGGTGGGGCCAGGTTATCAAGGACCGATGTAAGAATGGAGTTATAGTGGCAGATGGATTCATCAGGACAGGAAAAGGAGGGGATGGAAGAGAGAAGAGGTTGGAGAGAGCTAGCGAGCTGTTGCTGATCTAATGACTTGATTCTTTTGTGAAGTTTAGTGTGAGGGGTAGAAGGAGGGAGAGTTGTAAGGAGGGAGGTGATGGTACAAGTCAGGAGGTGGTGGTCAGAAAGAGGAAAAGGTGAGTTTGTGAAGTATGAGACAGTGCATCGAAAACTGAAAATCAGATCAAGGGAGTGAACATCTTTGTGAGTGGGAGAGTCAGTCCATTGTGACAGGCCGAAAGAGGAAGTGAGCTGCAGAAGTTGTTTTGCAGAGGAGGCAGTGGGATTATCATCAACAGGGAGGTTGAAGTCACTGAGAATGAGGGCAGGGGTATCTGAGGAAAGGAAGTAAGGTAGCTAGGCGGCAAAGTGATTTAGAAATAGAGTTGCGGAGCCAGGGGGCAGTATATGACTACAACGCGTATAGAGAGGGGAGAGAATAAGCTAATCATGTGGTTTTCGAATGAAGAAAATGTGAGGGAAGAGAAGAGATGTTTTGTTGAAAGATGCAACGAGAGGAAAGTAAAATACCAACACCAACTCCTTGTCTATTGTCAGACCTAGGAGTGTGGCTGAGGTGGAGACCCCCATGTGACAGTGCAGCAGAGGAAGCAGTGTCTTAAGGAGAGAGACAGGTTTCTGTGAGAGCCAGAAGATTGAGAGAGTGGGAAATAAAGAGGTCATGGATAGAAGTGAGTTTGTTGCAAACAGAGCGAGAGTTCCATAGTGCACAAGTGAAGGGGGTGGTGGCTTTAGATGCAAGAGGAATAAGATTAAGGTTACCAGAGTTTTGTTTTTGAAGTCTATTGAAGGGCACACATGGGTGTGGGGACCAGGATTAGGGGAGATGTCGCCAGCAGCTAGTATGAGCAAGAGGGAGAGTGACATGAGATGAGATGCAGATTTGCAGTAGTGAGAGGGAGAGAGAGTCTTTAGGAATGTGTGAAGTTCAGGAATACAAAAATAAGGTGAGGTTAAGAGAGATGGGCTAATGAGCAATGCAGGTGGTGAGGGGTAAGGAGTAATTGAGTAAAGTAGTTTGTTGAACAGACAAAAGGTGGCAAAAAGGGATGTTAAGATATTGTGCATTTTTTACAAAATAGTCAGACAATGTATAAAACTCAGTATTAAAACAGAACTTGCCTTATCCCTTGTCCAATCCTTGTATAATTTGTTATACCTTGTGACGAGGCCAATCTCGCCACTGTGCATTGGAGGAGCCTGGTTTCCCACTTGCTGCCTTTAGACTATGGCCCCATGTTGAAACGCTTGATTTTCCCCTACAAAGGGTCAAGCCGGGTCTGCCAGAGTGTCCCACCAGGAGGGAGCCGTGTGACAGACCCCTCTGTCCGGGAGCTGTGTGGCTCTCCTGGTTTATTCATGTGGATTTGTGTGTTTTTTTGTCCGTGCTTCCCCGTTCGTGTTTGTTTTCTGGTCTCCCGAGCACCGCTGAGGCTGTCGACCTCCCTACGGATTATGGATTTGGGCATTATGTTTAAGTCACCCTGTGCCCATTATAGGTACAGGGTGTGAATCCAACAGTACTGAAGGGGTTAACTCTCCCCTTGTTCAGTTTTGAGAAACTGTATTTTCTGAGACTGGTTTCCTGGCTAGGTTGGCACCTAGCAGTCTGGACTCTGGAGGTGATTAAACAAGGTGAAAGCGTAACACCTAAACCTAATTACAGTAAACAATAGCTGATGCCAGGAAACCTGTGTCAGAAAATACATTGTTTTCTTGTGTTTGATTGTTTATTTGGTTACGTAATGTATTACTATTGTATCCTATAAAAGGGCATCTTTCCTCTATCCATAGAAGTAATTGGATTTCTTCCCAATTATCCCCAGGATAGAGAGGAGGAGTTTACTGGTACCAAGGGGAGCGTTTATGCCTGAGTCACTGTGATTGGCTAATGTACTATACTCATCCCAATCTCCCATCTGGTCCCCTAAGGGAGTGTCCACCAGGTGGGAGACCTGCATAAATACCGGGCATGTAGCCCTCAATAAATGAGATTTTGTCTGTTTTACCCTCAAGGTGGAGCTTGGTCTCGTTCTCGGGATTTACTGTATGCTGTTAGAGACTGATTGCCAGGAGTGTAAGCCGCTGGGGTGCTTTTCCTGTTCAGCTGCTAGCAGCTATTCGTGAGGTTCCGGTTCAGGAGTTTGGTGTTCTGCGGTAGCTACCTGTGTCTCTGTAAGGGAAGATCTACTAAACGGCGGTTTAACCCTCTTATGCCTGGGGGTGTCGTAACCATACCTCACTTATAAATGTTCACTTAAGAGATGTTAACAGATGATCTTACACTATTGCTATCTAACCTACATTGCTACCCTGCATTGCTTTCCCCATAGCACATTTATAGGCCAGAGCATTCAACTGAATGCAATAAATTAGGTAATGACCGGATCAAAGACAGTCAAAAGGCCAATTGGGAAAATTTGATTCAGGGTGAGATAAGTTAAAAATAACAGACAATATAATTTGGGGGAGGCTGTGGTTAAACCATTCGTGAAATTATATATTTAGGAATTAAAACAAGTATTTGCAAGGTTTGAACATCACATAGATAAAGGCAAGATATCAGCATGGTAAATACATAATTAATTATACAGATAAATGCAAAAAGAGAGGCTTGCAATACAGATGACACAAAAAACAGGGAAATTGGCAGGATTTTAATGCAGGGATCCAATGCACATACCAAAGAGAGACTTGCAGTACAAATGACGCAGAAACAGGAAAATTGGCAGGATTTGAATGCAGGGACCCAATTCACATACCAAAGAGAGACTTGTAGTACAAATGACACAAAAACAGGGAAATTGGCAGGTTTTGAATGCAGGGATCCAATTCACATACCAAAGAGAGACTTGTAGTACAAATGACACAAAAAACAGGGAAATTGGCAGGATTTGAATGCAGGGATCTAATTCATATACCTTAAAGTAGAAGAGAGAGTCGGTTAACTCAGTTTGTTAGTTAGTAAACAGCAGTGTGGTGAATATTGAGTATAATTCTTGTATAATTTGTTGTGCTTCACTTATAAATGTTCACTTAAGAGATGTGAACAGATGATCTTACACTATTGCTATCTAACCTACATTGCTAGATTCCTTACATGACTAGATTCATTTCATGTCTAGATTCCTTACATAACTAGATTCATTACATACCTAGATCCATTACATACCTAGTTTCCTGACATACCTAGATTCATTACACACCAAGATTCATTAAATACCTAGATTCATTACATGACTAGATTCATTGGATAACTAGATTCATTACATGTCTAGATTCCTTACATGTCTAGATTCCTTACATGACTAGATTCCTTACATACCTAGATTCCTTACATGTCTAGATTCCTTACATGACTAGATTCCTTACATACCTAGATTCCTTACATGGCTAGATTCATTACATACCTAGATTCCATACATGACTAGATTAATTTCTCAAGTAAATTCATTACATGACTAGCACCTAGATTACGAGTTTTGAGCGCTATAGGGAAATTATCGAACAAAAGTTGCGCTATTTAATCCCCTACAGCGCTGCCATTAAAAGTTTAAAAAAACTAGCGGCTAGATTACGAGTTTGGCGTTAGGCTTTTAAAGCAGCGTTGGCCGGTCCCAACGCTGCTTTTTAATAATGCCCGCTGGTATTACAAGTCTTGCAGGTACAGGTATACCGCTCACTTTTTTGGCCAGACTTGGAAATACCGCAAATCCATTTACGTCAATTGCGTATCCTATTTTTTCAATGGGACTTGTATAGCGCCGGTATTACGAGTCTGCCAAAAAGTGAGCGGTAGACCCTCTCCTGTCAACACTGGTACCACATTTTAAAGTCAGTAGTTAAGAGTTTTACACTACAACGCCGTAGCATAAAACTCTTAACGAAAGTGCTAAAAAGTACACTAACACCCATAAACTACCTATTAACCCTAATATATTTTTAGTTTAAAAATATTGTAATTTGTTTATTATTTTCTGTAATTTAGTGTTTGTTTGTTTTTGTACTTTAGATAATTTTATTTATGTGTATTTAATTGTGTTAATTTATGGAATTAATTTAATTATAGTGTAGTGTTAGGTGTAATTGTAACTTAGGTTAGGTTTTATTTTACAGGTAAATGTGTCTTTATTTTAACTAGGTAGTTATTAAATAGTTAATAACTATTTAATAACTATTCTACCTAGTTAAAATAAATACAAACTTGCCTGTAAAATAAAAATAAACCCTAAGCTAGCTACAATGTAACTATTAGTTATATTGTAGCTAGCTTAGGGTTTATTTTATAGGTAAGAATTTAGTTTTAAATAGGAATTATTTAGGTAATAATAGTAATTTTATTTAGATTTATTTAAATTATATTTAAGTTAGGGGGTTTTAGGGTTAGGGTTAGACTTAGATTTAGGGGTTAATAACTTTAATATAGTGGCGGCGACGTTGGGGGTGGCAGATTAGGGGTTAAGAAGTGTAGGTAGGTTGCGGCGACATTGGGGGCAGCATATTAGGGGTTAATAAATATAATGTAGGTGTCGGCGATGTCGGGTCAGCAGATCAGGGGTTCATAAATATAATGTAGGTGTCGGCGATGTCGGGGGCATCAGATTAGGGGTTAATAAGTGTAAGATTAGGGGTGTTTAGACTCGGGGTTCATGTTAGGGTGTTAGGTGTAGACATAAATGTATTTTCCCCATAGGAATCAATGGGGCTGCGTTAGGAGCTAAACGCTGCTTTTTTCAGGTGTTAGGTTTTTTTTCAGCCGGCTCTCCCCCATTGATCCCTATGGGGAAATCGTGCACGAGCATGTTCAGCCAGTTCACCGCTTATGTAAGCAGCGCTGGTATTGAGGTGAGATGTGGAGCAAAATTTTGCTCTACGATCACTTTTTTTTGCAGTTAACACGGGTTTGTAAAAACCCGTAATACCAGCACTGTCTGTAAGTGTGCGGTGAGCATAAACTGCTCGTTAGCACCGCATAGCCTCTAACGCCAAACTCGTAATCTAGCTGTAGGCTTGTGTGGGCAATATGGGGTTTTTAAGCTCCATACTGCACCAAAAACAAGCACTGATTTGACGTGCTCGTCCACGCTTTCCCCATAGACATCAATGGCGAGAGAGGATCAGAAAAAAGTCTAACACCTGCGATCGCGGAAAGAAAAGCTCCGTAACGCAGCCCCATTGATGTTTATGAGGAAAAAGAAAACACGGTTTAAACCTAACACCAAAACATAAACCCCACGTCTAAACACCCCTAATCTGCTGCCCCCGACATCACCAAGGCCTGCCTACAGTTATTAACCCCTAATCTGCCACTCCCAATATCGCCGCCACCTAAATAAAGGTATTAACCCCTAATCTGCTGCTCCCGATTTCGCTGCCACTATACTAAAGTTATTAACCCCTATTCTGCCGCACCCCAACATCGCCCACACTATAATAAATATATTAACCCCTATTCCGCCACTCCCCGACATCGCCGCAACTAAATAAAGACATTAACCCCTAAACCTCTGGCCTCCTACATCACTACCACTAAATAAACCTATTAACCCCTAAACCACCAGCCCCCCACATCGCAACAACCTAAATTAAACTATTAACCCCTAACCCTAACGTAATCCTAACCCTAACACCCCCTAACTTTAACATAATTAATATAGAGCTAAATTAAACCCCTAAACCGCCAGCCCCCCACATTGCAACAACCTAAATTAAACTATATTAACCCCTAAACCTAACTCTAAGCCTAACCCTAACACCCACAAACTTTAACATAATTAAAATATAGCTAAATTAAACTTACAATTATTAAATAACCGCTAGATTTAGAGTTCACAGAAGGGCTGCGTTAGGCTCCAAAAAGGGAGCGTAGAGCATATTTACCGCCACTGCAACTCTCAATACCAGCGGTGCTTACGGACGCAGCCAGCTTCAAAAACATGCTCGTGCACGATTCCCCCATAGGAAACAATGGGGCCGTTTGAGCTGAAAAAAAAACTAACACCTGCAAAAAAGCAGCGTTCAGCTCCTAACGCAGCCCCATTGTTTCCTATGGGGAAACACTTCCTAAGTCTGCACCTAACACCCTAACATGAACCCCGAGTCTAAACACCCCAAACCTTACACTTATTAACCCCTAATCTGCTGCCCCCGCTATCGCTGACCCCTGCATATTTTTTTAACCCTTAATCTGCCGCTCCGTACACAGCCGCAACCTACGTTATCCCTATGTACCCCTAATCCGCTTCCCCTAACACCGCCGACCCCTATATTATATTTATTAACCCCTAATCTGCCACCCCCAACGTCACCGCCACCTACCTACAATTATTAACCCCTAATCTGCCGACCGGAACTCACCGCTACTATAATAAAGTTATTAACCCCTAATCCGCCTCACTCCCGCCTCAATAACCCTATAATAAATAGTATTAACCCCTAATCTGCCCTCCCTAACATCACCGACACCTAACTTCAAGTATTAACCCCTAATCTGGCGACTGGACCTCACCGGTACTCTAATAAATTTATTAACCCCTAAAGCTAAGTCTAACCCTAACACCCCCCTAAGTTAAATATAATTTAAATCTAACGAAATAAATTAACTCTTATTAAATAAATTATTCCTATTTAAAGCTAAATACTTACCTGTAAAATAAACCCTAATATAGCTACGATATAACAAATAATTATATTGTAGCTATTTTAGGATTAATATTTATTTTACAGGTAACTTTGTATTTATTTTAACCAGGTACAATAGCTATTAAATAGTTAATAACTATTTAATAGCTACCTAGTTAAAATAATTACAAAATTACCTGTAAAATAAATCCTAACCTATGTTACAATTAAACCTAACACAACACTATCAATAAATTAATTACATAAAATACCTACAAATAAATACAATTAAATAAACTAACTAAAGTACAAAAAATAAAAAAGAACTAAGTTACAAAAAATAAAAAAATATTTACAAACATTAGAAAAATATTACAACAATTTTAAGCTAATTACACCTACTCTAAGCCCCCTAATAAAATAACAAAGCCCCCCAAAATAAAAAAAATGCCCTTCCCTATTCTAAAATAAAAATAGAAAAGCTCTTTTACCTTACCAGCCCTTAAAAGGGCCTTTTGCGGGGCATGCCCCAAAGAATTCTGCTCTTTTGCCTGAAAAAAACCCATACAATAACCCCCCAACATTACAACCCACCACCCACATACCCCTAATCTAACCCAAACCCCCCTTAAATAAACCTAACACTACCCCCCTGAAGATCTTCCTACCTTGAGTCGTGTTCACCCAGCCGGGCACCGATGGACCAAAAGAAGACATCCGGAGCGGCAGAAGTCTTCATCCTATCCGGGCAGAAGAGGACATCCGGACCGGTAGACATCTTCATCCAAGCGGCATCTTCTATCTTCATCCGTCCGGAGCGGAGCTGAGCCATCTTCTTCCCAGCCGACGCGGATCCATCCTCTTCTACCGACGCCTACTCGACGAATGACGGTTCCTTTAAATGACGTCATCCAAGATGGCGTCCCTCGAATTCCGATTGGCTGATAGGATTGTATCAGCCAATTGGAATTAAGGTAGGAAAATTCTGATTGGCTGATTGGATCAGCCAATCAGATTGAGCTTGCATTCTATTGGCTGTTCCGATCAGCCAATAGAATGCGAGCTCAATCTGATTGGCTGATTGGATCAGCCAATCGGATTGAACTTGAATCTGATTGGCTTATTCCATCAGCCAATCAGAATTTTCCTACCTTAATTCAGATTGACTGATACAATCCTATCAGCCAATCGGAATTCGAGGGACGCCATCTTGGATGATGTCATTTAAACGAAGTAGGCGTCGGTAGAAGAGGATGGATCCACGTTGGCTGGGAAGAAGATGGCTCCGCTCCGGATGGATGAAGATAGAAGATGCCGCTTGGATGAAGATGTCTACCGATCCGGATGTCCTCTTCTGCCTGGATAGGATGAAGACTTCTGCCGCTCCGGATGTTTTCTTTTGGTCCATCGGTGCCCGGCTGGGTGAACACGACTCAAGGTAGGAAGATCTTCAGGGGGGTAGTGTTAGGTTTATTTAAGGGGGGTTTGGGTTAGATTAGGGGTATGTGGGTGGTGGGTTGTAATTTTGGGGGGTATTGTATGTTTTTTTTTCAGGCAAAAGAGGAGAATTCTTTGGGGCATGCCCCGCAAAAGGCCCTTTTCAGGGCTGGTAAGGTAAAAGAGCTTTTCTATTTTTATTTTAGAATAGGGTAGGGCATTTTTTTATTTTGGGGGGCTTTGTTATTTTATTAGGGGGCTTAGAGTAGGTGTAATTAGCTTAAAATTGTTGTAATATTTTTCTAATGTTTGTAAATATTTTTTTATTTTTTGTAACTTAGTTCTTTTTTATTTTTTGTACTTTAGTTAGTTTATTTAATTGTATTTATTTGTAGGTATTTTATGTAATTAATTTATTGATAGTGTAGTGTTAGATTTAATTGTAGATAATTGTAGGTATTTTATTTAATTAATTTATTGATAGTGTAGTGTTAGGTTTAATTGTAACTTAGGTTAGGATTTATTTTACAGGTAATTTTGTAATTACTTTAACTAGGTAGCTATTAAATAGTTATTGACTATTTAATAGCTATTGTACCTGGTTAAAATAAATACAAAGTTACCTGTAAAATAAATATTAATCCTAAAATAGCTACAATATAATTATTATTTATATTGTAGCTATATTAGGGTTTATTTTACAGGTAAGTATTTAGCTTTAAATAGGAATAATTTATTTAATAAGAGTTAATTTATTTTGTTAGATAAAAATTATATTTAACTTAGGGGGGTGTTAGTGTTAGGGGTTAATACTTGAAGTTAGGTGTCGGTGATGTTAGGGAGGGCAGATTAGGGGTTAATACTATTTATTATAGGTTATTGAGGCGGATTAGGGGTTAATACATTTATTATAGTAGCGGTGAGGTCTGGTCGGCAGATTAGGGGTTAATAATTGTAGGTAGGTGGCGGCGACGTTGGGGGCGGCAGATTAGGGGTTAATAAATATTATGTAGGGGTCGGCGGTGTTAGGGGCAGCAGATTTGGGGTAAATAGGGATAACGTAGGTTGTGGCGGTGTGCGGTCGGCAGATTAGGGGTTAAAAAAATTTAATAGAGTGGCGGCGATGTGGGGGAGCCTCGGTTTAGGGGTACATAGGTAGTTTATGGGTGTTAGTGTACTTTAGAGCACAGTAGTTAAGAGCTTTATGAACCGGCGTTAGCCCAGAAAGCTCTTAACTCCTGGCTTTTTGCTGCGGCTGGAGTCTTGTCGTTAGATTTCTAACGCTCACTTCAGCCAAGACTCTAAATACCGGCGTTAGAAAGATCCCATTGAAAAGATAGGATACGCAATTGGCGTAGGGGGATCTGCGGCATGGAAAAGTCGCGGCTGCAAAGTGAGCGTTAGACCCTTTCCGGACTGACTCTAAATACCAGCGGGCGGCCAAAACCAGCGTTAGGAGCCCCTAACGCTGGTTTTGACGGCTAACGCCAAACTCTAAATCTAAGCATAAATAAATAATAATAGTTATATTGTAGCTAGCTTAGGTTATATTTTTATTTCACAGGAAAGTTTGTATTTATTTTAACTAGGTAGACTAGTTAGTAAATTGTTATTAACTATTTAATAACTACCTAGTTAAAATAAATACAAAATCACCTGTCAAATAAAACCTAAGCTACCTTACACTAAAACCTTAAAATTACAAAAAATAAAAAAAACTACCATTACAAAAACAAACGAAATTATCAAAAAAAAAATTATTCCTATCCTAATATCCTTTAAAAAAAACACCCCAAAATAAATAAAGCCTAATCTAACATAAACTACCAAGGGCCCTTAAAAGGGCCTTTTTTAGGGCATTGCCCTGAGTTAAACAGCTCTTTTGCTACAAAAGAAAAACAAAAACTCCCTAAAAAAATACATTACACAAAATAACAAACAAATTATCAAAAATAATAAAAATTATTCCTAGTCTAATACCCATTAAAAAAACACCCCAAAATAAAAAAACCTAATCTAGAATAAACTACCAATGACCCTAAAAGGGCCTTTTGTAGGGCATTGCCCTAAAGAAATCAGCTCTGTTTATGAAAGAAAAATTACAAACCCCCCCCCCAACCCATAAAATAAAAAAACTATCTAAAAAAACTAAGCTACCCATTGCCCTGAAAAGGCCATTTGGATGGGCATTGCCCTTAAAAGGGCATTTAGCTCTTTTACTGCCCAAACCCTAAACTAAAAATAAAACCCACCAAAAAACCCTTAAAAAAAACCTAACACTAACCCCAAGACGATCCACTTACAGTTTTTGAAGTCCCGCTTGAACGATCTTCATTCCGGCTGAGAAGTCCTCATCTAGGCGGCGAGAAGTCTTTATCCAGGTGGCCTCTTCAATCTTCATCCCGGCAGTGAAGTCCTCATCCAAGCGGCGAGAAGTCTTCATCCATGTGGCCTCTTCAATCTACATCCAGGCGGCATCTTCTATCTTGATCCCGACGGCGCGGAGTGTGTCCTGTCAGGGTTTTTTCCCTGCTTTGTTTGTCATGTGCTGCTGGCAGCCATTTAACTCACCTCTCTTGCTGACTCTGGTGCAGAGTGTGTGATGCTGCTCATTTCCTGCACACCCTTTTATGGCCAGACTGGTGTACATCATCCATGTGAGACAGGTTGCAGTCTCAGAATTGTGATGTCATCACTTATTATTTAAAGGGCCTCTGTTCAGTATGCTTTACCCTTCTAGGACTTCTCCACCGGGATGATGATCGTTCAAGCGGGCCTATAAAACCTGTAAATGGATAGTCTTGGGGTAGTGTTAGGTTTTCTAACTGTTTTTGGGTGGGTTTTATTTTTAGATTAGGGTTTGGGCAGTAAAAGAGCTAAATGCCCTTTTAAGGGCAATGGCCCTCCAAATGCCCTTTTCAGGGCAATGGGTAGCTTAGGTTTTTAGATAGTTTTTTTATTTTATGGGTTTTGGGGGGTGGGGGTTTGTAATGTTAGTGGGGGTTTGTAATTTTTCTTTCATAAACAGAGCTGATTTATTTAGGGCAATACCCTACAAAAGGCCCTTTTAAGGGCCATTGGTAGTTTATTCTAGATTAGGTTTTTTATTTTGGGGTGTTTTTTTTTTAATGGGTATTAGAATTGGAATAATTTTATTATTTTTGATCATTTGTTTGTTATTTTCTGTAATGTATTTTTTTAGGGGGTTTTTGTTTTTCTTTTGTAGGAAAAGAGCTGTTATCTTTAGGGCAATGCCCTACAAAAGGCCGTTTTAAGGGCACCCAGGCCTTTTTAAGGGCCCTTGGTAGTTTATTTTAGATTAGGCTTTTTTTTTTTTTAAAGGGTATTAGAATAGGAATCATTTTTATTTTTTTGGATAATTTCATTTTTTTTTGTAATGGTAGTTTTTTTTATTTTCTGTAATTTTAGGTTTTTAGTGTAAGGTAGCTTAGGTTTTATTTGACAGGTTAGTTTGTATTTATTTTATAAAAACAAAAAAAGGAAAAAGTAAGGAGGTGCAATCTGGTAAGCAAATTTACACATAATATAGGAAGAGAGAAATGGAAATTACTGGTATAAAGTAAATCCTAAAAAGACCAGGGTTACTGCAGTAAATTAATACTAGTAGACAGATTATACCAAAATGCGATTTAATTGTGCAAATAAATAAACATAAATTCATCACCAAAATACACACAAAGACACACATAAAGGATAACACATGGGCCCCACATACACCTTAAATGGTAACTAAGCCGGCTAGCAATGTAAAAGCACGAACACAGTACTAATTGCCAAGTTCAAAAATATATAATACAACTGTAACAGCTGCGTGATATAAGCAATGGCTGTAATATGTTCAAAATACCATATGATGTTCCATAACATGTGCAAAAATGGTTAGTCAGCAGGCAGAGTTGTTATTTCATAGTATGATGTGATGAAAGTTCATTAGTAAAGTGACCTGTGCATGCAAGGTTAATAAACGGACATGTTAAGCATCCCTCCTTGTTGTAAGAGCCCTGTGTGGGGTATCCACATGAGTAATTGTGTGTGTGAACGAGGTACATGTTATACATCCATCTGTAGACAGATAGTTACTTTAAGACCCATATGAGTCGGACCGTTACCTCTTCTTAACAGGCTGTTGCCAAATGTTTGAATACAGAGCCTTCCACTCACTACTCCTCCACACAGGGATAATGTACCAGCAACGGCTTGTAGTGGGGGAATCCCACAGTTGTAGTGCTGCGCACCAACGCTTCCTTCTGAGCATTTCGCTCCGTAGTTTAGCAGCAAGGAGCTTCTTCCAGGTTAAACCCTGACCTAACTGCAGGCCTTTCTTATTGGGCGCTGAAATCATGTGACGATAACGTCACTCATTCATTAGGGTTTGTTTAAACGGCATTAGTTGTTTTGAGCCTTAATATGTAGTTTTTCATTACTTTTTTCATTAATGAATTCATTATACTTCCCTAATTCATTCACCACTTACATAGACAAAACAAACAGACAAGACTTATTGTGAAAAAATCTTATGTGAAAAACAGAATACAAGCAAAATATTAAACAAAACCACTGTACATATAATAAAATACTATGATAATCTGTGTCAAAATTTTTTTTATTTACATTATTATTTTATTTACCTATTCAAAAATTGTGGCGAGGGGCACCATATGGACCTGCCTGGATAGCATAACCGTCCATTATATGCATAAATGCATTTATAATTGTAGGGAAATTAATGAAACTGTATGTAATAAAAGGTCAACAAAATTGAGCCATTTTACTTAGTTTTTGGGCAAAAAAGAGGCAAACTCCAATTTTTCATTCAATCCTTTAGGGGACAGCGTTTTTAAGTTAAACATCCACCTTGTCTCCTTTTGGAGCAATATGGTATTTATATTGCCCCCTCTTCTGTGCTGATTGACTTGTTCAATGCCTATAAATTCCAGACTATCCAGTTTGGATTGATGGAATTGGGCAAAATGTCAGACCACTGGGCTATCAATTTTTACATCTTTAATATCATCCCTATGCTCATATATGCGTGTACGGAGCTCTCTATACGTTTTTTTCCTATATAGAAGCTTGGGCAGGAGCATGATAGCAGATAGATTACCCAGTGGAGGAACAATTAATAAAAGATTTTATTTTAAAGATTTTTCCAGTAGTTGTTTCAAAAGTTTTTAATCTTTTGATAAAAGTGCATGCTGCACAGTGGTTGCATGGAAAGCAACCCACTATGTTCTGTGTTTGGTCAACTAACCAGTTTGTCTGTTGCATCTTCACAAATTCACTTTTTACCAAAATATCTTTTAAATTACTTGCTCTTCTTGCTGTCATTGAGGGATTCTGTCCCACAGAGTCAAAAAGATCATTGTCCTGGGAAAGCAAATACCAATTATTACTTAAAATTGTCTCGCAACTTTTGCCAATGTGAGTTGTACTTGGTTATAAACCTTATTTTACCATCTTCCTTAGGACGGTCTCTTTGACTATATAGGAGATCTCTCCTTTCTTGCATTCTAGCTTTATATCTCGCCCTTTTCACTGCTCTCTTTGAATATCCTCTTTCATAAAACCTTTCTGCCATTTCTTTGGATTGTCTATTAAAGGTATTCAGGTCCAAACAAGTTCTGCGCAGACGGAGAAATTGACCGTATGGGATCCCTCTTTTTAAGTTTTCTGGATGATGACTGCTTCCTAACAGAACACTGTTAGATGCAGTTTTCTTTCTATACTCCTCAGTATGGATTTTATCATCATCCTTACTAATCAAGAGATCTAAGAAACTAATACTTTGCTTGTCACTATTACAGGTTAGAAAAATGTTAAAACTATTCTGATTTAGAATGCTTACAAATTCCTCTAATTCAGCACTTGTACCTTCCCATAATATTAAGATGTCATCCACATATCTTATCCATAGGGGCAGGTGTGCATCCACCCACACGGCCAGATCTCCAAATACCACCTGGTTCTCCCAAAGTCCCTATTGGAGGCAGGCGTAGGTGAGTGCACACGTAGCCCCCATGGCTGTCCCTCAAACTTGTTTGTAGTATTTACCATCGAACATAAAGATGTTATTATTCAATACAAAGTCCAATAACTTAATCACAAATTTAGTGTGTTTGTCAAAGTCATTCCCGCGAGTAGGTATTGATGAGTACAATGATTCAACATCTAAAGAGACGAGTAAAGTATTTTCAGAAATTGTAATACCATCCAATTTTTTGATTACATCTATGGAATCTTGTGTAAAAAAATTTTTTGACACAGATTATCATAGTATTTTATTATATGTACAGTGGTTTTGTTTAATATTTTGCTTGTATTCTGTTTTTCACATAAGATTTTTTCACAATAAGTCTTGTCTGTTCGTTTTGTCTATGTAAGTGGTGAATGAATTAGGGAAGTATAATGAATTCATTAATGAAAAAAGTAATGAAAAACTACATATTAAGGCTCAAAACAACTAATGCCGTTTAAACAAACCCTAATGAATGAGTGACGTTATCGTCACATGATTTCAGCGCCCAATAAGAAAGGCCTGCAGTTAGGTCAGGGATTAACCCGGAAGAAGCTCCTTGCTGCTAAACTACGCAGCGAAATGCTCAGAAGGAAGCGTCGGTGCGCAGCACTACAACTGTGGGATTCCCCCACCACAAGCCGTTGCTGGTACATTATCCCTGTGTGGAGGAGTAGTGAGTGGAAGGCTCTGTATTCAGACATTTGGCAACAGCCTGTTAAGGAGAGGTAACGGTCCGACTCATATGGGTCTTAAAGTAACTATCTGTCTACGGATGGATGTATAACACGTACCTCGTTCACACACACAATAACTCATGTGGATACCCCACACAGGGCTCTTACAACAAGGAGGGATGCTTAACATGTCCGTTTATTAACCTTGCATGCACAGGTCACTTTACTAATGAACATTCATCACATCATACTATGAAATAACAACTCTGTTTGCTGACTAACCATTTTTGCAAAATTGACTGTTACTTTATATGCTGTCTTCTTTGATGCTGCTATTACCATCACATGTTATGGAACATCATATGGTATTTTGAACATATTACAGCCATTGCTTATATCACGCAGCTGTTACAGTTGTATTATATATTTTTGAACTTGGCAATTAGTACTGTGTTCGTGCTTTTACATTGCTAGCCGGCTTAGTTACCATATAAGGTGTATGTGGGGCCATGTGTTGTCCTTTATGTGTGTCTTTTTGTGTATTTTGGTGATGAATTTCTGTTTATTTATTTGCACAATTAAATTGCATTTTGGTATAATCTGTCTGCTAGTATTAATTTAAGGAGTGTGTAGTAACCCTGGTCTTTTTAGGATTTACCTTATACCGGTAATTGTATTTATTTTAACTAGGTAGTTATTAAATAGTTGATAACTATTTACTAACTAGTCTACCTAGTTAAAATAAATACAAACTTACCTGTGAAATTAAAATAAAACCCTGGCGTGTCCGGGCGGCGGCCATACAAGGTCGCATTTTCAGAAGCTCCCAGGAAGATTAGGATAAACCACCAATTATCCTTCAAGATCATTAATATTTTCACATGGAAACGCATGATACAGTTTGATAATATTATATGGATTTGATTTATACCAAACTCAGTGCACTTTCGCTAACTGGGATCTGATCTGGATCGCTGAGGCGACCTTTTCATAGGACCTCGGCACCCCCCCCGTGCATCAGGGTTGATCAGCTTTCAGTCTGCTATTACCAGCTTATTACAAGTAACTACAACGACACCGGGTTACAATTATTTCATGAAGTCAGCTACTGTGAGACTTAAGCAGCTGTCTAGATTACCATCATGCGGCCTGTCTGTCCAC
Organism: Bombina bombina; assembly: GCF_027579735.1. Lineage (NCBI taxonomy): Eukaryota > Metazoa > Chordata > Amphibia > Anura > Bombinatoridae > Bombina > Bombina bombina. The sequence goes on from NC_069505.1 coordinate 414,500,776, forward strand.
TCTGAAGTCTGCAGTAAGCCTTTTTCCGATCCCAGAGTCTACTGCATATCAGCCTCCTAACAACGTGTGCAAACTCCCAGACCGGGGTGTTGCTGTGGGGCACCGGCATAGATCTCCGGCTGGGATGTTTATACTGCAGCTCCCAAATTTGCGGAAGGAAGAGATGGATTATGGCGGAATTCAAAAGCAGAGTTGGAGGGTGGAGGTGGAGATATTTCAACCTGAACATCCTGTAGTCATGCTAGGGGAGTCTCGGGAGATGGAAAAAAACGCAAGTATACGGAGCAATTTGGTGGCCAGTATCAAAATACCAGGAGCAAGCGCTTAATGCTTTGATTAAGAGATAATCTGTATGGCAAGGCATAACTGAAGATGTTCTTCAGCCCAGTGGGGACTCTAACGACAATCTTTTACAGACAGCTATTAGGAGCCTTTGGCATTCTCTGAGATCTGGAGTGGGGTAACATGTTCCTGATTCCTGATCAGTGTTAGAGAAAGTTTTGTTTTTCTACGCTGAATAGCTATATTATTCCAACTGAAGGCTGGAAGTTAGAGAACTGGGGATTAATACTTTTATGTGTCTTATGAGTTTCAAAAGTTAACCCCTTATGTTATGCTATTGATTTTTGCATTGTTCTAATATCGTTGGGGGGAGGCTGTGCTCTCTTACGTGTGTTTATGTTTCCTTTCAGTATCAAAGATACGTATGTTGGAAATATATTGGTCACTCATATACAGAATTTTTTGTCCGACATGACCTATAGGGGCATATTTATCAAGCTCTGAACGGAGCTTGATGCCCCGTGTTTCTGGCGAGCCTGCAGGCTCGCCAGAGACAGCAGTTATGAAGAAGCGGTCACAAAGACCGCTGCTCCATAACCTGTCCTCCTGCTTTGAGCAGGCGGACAGACATCGCCGGAAATCAACCCGATCGAGTACGATCGGGTTGATTGACACTCCCCTGCTGGCGGCCTATTGGTCGTGAGTCTTCAGGGGGCGGCGTTGCACCAGCAGCTCTTGTGAGCTGCAGGTGCAATGCTGAATACGGCGAGCGTATTGCTTGCCGTATTCAGCGAGGTCTGTCGGACCTGATCCTCACTGTCGGATCAGGTCCGACAGACCTTGATAAATAGAGGCTAGTGTATTCATTTAAATTGTTATCTGCTTCAAGAAAAGATTTTTGTTAATGTCTGATGATTAGAGCTACTCAGTCTGTTAACGTATTAAGATAATAGAAACCCCATTGTTTGTGCTCAACCCTTGAAATCTCTCTACTAACAGTGTAAGCTATTCAGTAACATCTGACGTATCATTGATGGCCCTCGTGTCAGCGGCCGAGACATTAGGGTCTACTGTGCCAAATTTGAATGTTTCCTTTAAAAGGTTGCAGTAAATATTTTCTAACTTTCTTATCTATGCAGAGAGATAACCTGAGGTATATTTTTTCAGTAGTAATTCATTCTCCTTGTATTTTTTTTAGGTTCCTTTCCATCAAGATAGTGTGCTATAAACGCAATTTATAACCTATCTACAAGGTCTTTCTCAGGTTACCCAGAGAATATATAATATATGCTATCAGAACTGCTTAAGTTTGTTGGATATAAGATGACTTTTAATATAACCTATTACTTGTCTCCACAATTCTGTTGCTCTTGTATTGTACTTGTTGCTAACAATCAAACTAAATAATCAGCCTTTGTCATGATATGTTAGCTCAAATTACCATAGCTATTTCATGATTTGATATAATTTTATATATGTCTTTGTACCACTTACTTGCATCAGATACTAGACTTTACTGTAAGTTCATCAATGTATTTTGTACTCACCTAATTTATTATTGTAACATTTAATGTTTTAGTTGCTAGTATTTAACTAAAAGTGACCATCCCAAATGCCAACTTTCCTCCTCCATATCTTATAAGTGACAATGGGTGCAAGAGTTGCCTTTTAAGTCCAGTGAGGAAATATATTAAGAAATCTTTTAAAATGGAAGTTCCAGATATTTATTCTTTGCTATTACCTTGCTGATTTCATAATTGATAATGTCTACTGTAATTCTGTAATTTCTGTTTTCTTATGTATTATGCAAATTCCTTTATGATGTTTTGCTTGCACAACCTCAATAAAAAAAATAAAATAAAACCTAAGCTAGCTACAATATAACTATTAGTTATATTGTAGCTAGCTTAGGTTGTATTTCACAGGTAAGTTTGTATTAGTTTTAAATAGGAATTATTTCGTTAATAATTGTAAGTTTAATTTAGCTATATTTTAATTATGTTAAAGTTAGGGAGTGTTAGGGTTAGGGTTATGTTAGGGTTAGGGTTACGTTAGGGTTAGAGGTTAATAGCTTAATTTAGGTTGTTGCAATGTGGGGGGCTGGCGGTTTAGGGGTTAATAGGTTTATTTAGTTAATCATTGTAAGTTTAATTTAGCTCTATTTTAATTATGTTAAAGTTAGGGGGTGTTAGGGTTAGGGTTACGTTAGGGTTAGGGTTACATTAGGGTTAGGGTTACGTTAGGTTTAGGTTTAGGGGTTACTAGTTAAATTAGTTTATTGCGATGTGGGGGGCTTTCAGTTTAGGGGTTAATAGTTTAATTTATTATATTTTGTTGTGGGGGCTTTCGGTTTAGGGGTTAATAGGTTTATTATAGAGGCGGCGGTGTAGTGCTTAATAACTTTAGTATAGTGAGGGCGATGTGGGCGGACGGCAGATTAGGGGTTAATAATATTTAAATAGTGTTTGCGATGTGGGAGGGCAGTGGTTTAGGGGTTAATAACTTTATTATAGTGGTGATGATGTCGCGGAGCGGCGGAATAGGGGTTAATACATTTTATTAGTGGCGGCGATATCGGGAGCGGCAGATTAGGGGTTAATAAATTTAATTTAGTGTTTGCGATGCGGGAGGGCCTCCTTTTTAGGGGTTAATAGGTAGTTTATGGGTGTTAGTGTACTTTTTAACACATTAGTTATGAGTTTTATGTTACAGCTTTGTAGCGTAAAACTCATATCTACTGATGTTAGATGGCGGTACAGATCTTGACGTTTTAGAGTGTAATGCTCGCTTTTTAGCCTCACCGCAAAACTCGTAATGGCAGCGCTATGGAAATCCCATGAAAAAAAATTATTTTTACGAGTGCGGTACTGACTTTGAGTTACAGGCTAAAAGGCTTGCGGTACACCTATACCGACAAGACTTGTAAAGGCTGTGGTGCCGTTTTAACGATGAAATGCCATATTTTCAGCGCTAAAAGACAAACGCTCAAACTTGTAAACTAGCTTTAGATTCCTTACATACCTAGATTCATTACATGACTAGATTTATTACATACCTAGATTCATTGCATACCTAGATTAATTACATACCTAGATTCATTGCATACCTAGATTAATTACATACCTAGATTCATTACATGACTAGATTCATTACATGACTAGATTTATTACATACCTAGATTCATTGCATACCTAGATTAATTACATACCTAGATTCATTGCATACCTAGATTAATTACATACCTAGATTCATTACATGACTAGATTCATTACATGACTTGATTTAGTACATACCTAGATTCATTGCATACCTAGATTAATTACATACCTAGATTCATTACATGACTAGATTCATTACATACCTAGATTCATTACATACCTAGATTTATTACATGACTAGATTCATTACATACCTAGATTCATTACATACCTAGATTCATTACATGACTAGATTCATTACATGACTAGATTTATTACATGACTAGACGTATTACATGACTAGATTCATTACATACCTAGATTCATTACATACCTAGATTCATTACATACCTAGATTCATTACATGACTAGATTCATTACATACCTAGATTCATTACATGACTAGATTCATTACATGACTAGATTTATTACATGACTAGACGTATTACATGACTAGATTCATTACATACCTAGATTCATTACATACCTAGATTCATTACATACCTAGATTCATTACATACCTAGATTCATTACATGACTAGATTCATTACATGACTAGATTTATTACATGACTAGACGTATTACATGACTAGATTCATTACATACCTAGATTCATTACATACCTAGATTCATTACATACCTAGATTCATTACATGACTAGATTCATTACATACCTAGATTCATTACATGACTAGATTCATTACATGACTAGATTTATTACATGACTAGACGTATTACATACCTAGATTCATTACATACCTAGATTCATTACATACCTAGATTCATTACATACCTAGATTCATTACATGACTAGATTCATTACATGACTAGATTTATTACATGACTAGACGTATTACATGACTAGACGTATTACATGACTAGATTCATTACATACCTAGATTCATTACATACCTAGATTCATTACATACCTAGATTCATTACATGACTAGATTCATTACATGACTAGATTTATTACATGACTAGACGTATTACATGACTAGATTTATTACATGACTAGACGTATTACATGACTAGATTTATTACATGACAAGATTTATTACATGACTAGATTTATTACATGACTAGATTTATTACATGACTAGATTCATTACATGACTTGATTTAGTACATACCTAGATTCATTGCATACCTAGATTCATTACATAAATAGATTCATTACATAAATAGATTCATTACATGACTAGATTTATTACATGACTAGATTTATTACATGACTAGATTCATTACATGACTTGATTTAGTACATACCTAGATTCATTACATAAATAGATTCATTACATAAATAGATTCATTACATGACTAGATTTATTACATGACTAGATTTATTACATGACTAGATTCATTACATGACTTGATTTAGTACATACCTAGATTCATTGCATACCTAGATTCATTACATAAATAGATTCATTACATAAATAGATTCATTACATGACTAGATTTATTACATGACTAGATTTATTACATGACTAGATTCATTACTTAAATAGATTTCTTACACACCTAGATTCATTACATGACTAGATTTATTACATGACGAGATTCCTTACATACCTAGATTCATTACATGCCTAGATTTATTACATGACTAGATTTATTACATGACAAGATTACTTACATGCCTAGATTTATTACATGGGGCCAATTTACCAAAGTGCGAGCGTACATGATACAATGTAGTGTATCATGTCCACTGCACATCGATAAATGCTGTATCATTGCATAAGCAGTTCTGGTGAACTGCTTGTGCAATGCCGCACTCAGCAGATTCGTGGCCAATCGGCCGCTAGCAGGGGGTGTCAATCAGCTCGATCGTATAGGATCGGGTGGATTGAAAACCGCAGCCTCAGAGGCAGCGGACACGTTATGGAGCAGCAGTCTTTAGACCGCTGCCTCTTAACTACTGTTTCCGGCGAGCCTGAAGGCTCGCGTGGAAACAGGGGCATCAAGCTCCATTCGGAGCTTGATAATTCGGCCCCATGACTAGATTCATTACATACCTATATTATTAACAAACTAACTTCACTTAACTAACAGTTGCCCTCATCTATCTCCTCACTAATATCATTCTCACCGTTGCAGTCCCCACCTCCTGTTTCCCATCCTCCTACTCATCTAGATTGTAAGTTCCCATGGGAATAGGGCCTTCAATTCCCCCTGTATTTGTCTGTAAAATTTTGTCTTATTGTATTGTTTCTCTATTGTACTGTTATCCTTGTACCCATGGGCAGCGCTGCGGAATCTGTTGGCGCTTTATAAATAAAGAATAATAATAATAATAATATATTCATTACATTACTAGATTCATTACATGCCTAGATTCATCACATGACTAGATTCATTACATGATTAGATTCATTACATGCAAAGATTTATTACATACCTAGATTCATTATATGCCTAGATTCATTAAATACCTACGTTTATTACATGTCTAGGTTCATTACATTACTAGATTCATCACATGCCTTGATTCATTACATGTCTCTAGATGCATTACATGCCTAGAAATGTCTGAAAATGTCTTAACTAATATACAACAAGATAGCTGCAGTCTTTTGGCAACATGACTAAAATGTGTGAGTATTTTATTCCTGATTGTTGTCAAACTTGAAAGTGTTGTAAAACACGTATGTATGTATTGGGTACTTGTAAAGCTAATCACCCGTAAGGGTCTCAAGGCGCTGCTCAATTTTATCGACCTCGGAAGGATGAAAGGCTGAGTGGACCTCACCAGGGATCAAACCTGCAACCCTTGGGTTGCTACAGAGCTCAACCACAGTGCCTTAGCATGCTGAGCTATCTGTCCGGCCTCGTACACATGTATACACATATAATCTCATATAACAAAAACACTCATACAACACACAACTCTCATACAACACACACACTCTCATACAACACACACACTCTCATACAACACACAAACTCTCATACAACACACACACTCTCATACAACACACACATACACTCATACAACACACACACACTCATACAACACACACACTCTCATATAACAAAAACACTCATACAACACACACTCTCATACAACACACACACTCTCATACAACACACGCACTCTCATGCAACACTCACTCATGCAGTAAACACTCTAATACAGTAAACACTCTCATACAACAAACATACTCATACAACACACACACTCTCATACAACACACACACTCTCATACAACACACACTCTCATACAATACACACATTCTCATACAACACACACACACACACACACTCTCTCATACAACACACACACTCTCATACAACACACACTCTCATACAACACACACACACTATCATACACCCCACACACCAGACAGACTCTCATACAGCACAAACCACTCAAAGACTCATACAAAACACACACACTCTCATACAATACACAGTTTCATACAACACACACACTCTCATACAAAGCACACTCTCATGCTAAAGAGCTCAACCACAGTGCCTTAGCATGCTGAGCTATCTGTCCAGCCTCGTACACATGTATACGCATACACTCTCATATAACAAAAACACTCATACAACACACAAACTCTCATACAACACACACACACTCATACAACACACACACACTCTCATATAACACACACACACTCATACAACACACACTCATACAGTAAACACTCTCATAAGTAAACACTCTCATACAACACACAAACTCTCATATCAATTTTATCGACCTCGGAAGGATGAAAGGCTGAGTGGACCTCGCCAGGGATCAAACCTGCAACCCTTGGGTTGCTATAGAGCTCAACCACAGTGCCTTAGCATGCTGAGCTATCTGTCCAGTGTATTGTACTTCACACTCTATACAGGTTAAGAGATAAATTGAATATGTGGCTCTACAATTCATACATCCTTTGAATTCAAAGATCTCTCCTGTTACACAGCTATTGAACTAATGTCTGGGATCTAATTTTTCACCGGCCTTGCAATGTAAATTGCTACATCTAAACACTCCTCTATGCTCTAACCATGACCTTCTTCTTGGAGTCTCAGGTTTCAATTGTGTAGGTGTAATCCTGTTTCCAATAGACAACCCCCTTTTATATGCAAATCTGCACCTTCTTGGATTTATTTCTTCTAACCTATCATCAGCTTTTAACATAGATAGATTCTTTTTAATTATTTGGCAAATTTCCTCATATTGATTACTATATTGGGTTACAAAAGTAACAATTTTCTCTTCCTTTGTAGATTGTTTCCTTGATGATTCCCTATAGTTCAGAAATAATGATCTATCCTGACCGTCTATATAATTTCTGGCCAGATCTATATCTTTTTGTGAGTAACCTCTTTCTCTCAATCTCTTATTGAGTTCATCTGCTTGTATCTGGTACACTTTTTTGTCAGTACAGTTTCTTTTGAGCCTTATATATTGACCCCTTATAACAGATTTAAAGACCCTCTGGAGGTGATTGCTATGGGCATGCAAGATGGTATTGCCCGATATAGGTTTTCTATACAGCTCTACCTCAATATTACTTAATTTCCCTCCTTTTAGATTGACATCTAGATAATTTATACTATTTTTGTTCATTTCACAGGTAAATTTTATTCCTGCATCATTTGTATTAAGCTCTGCCACAAACTCCTCCGCCTCTTTGGGGCTACCACTCCATATAAATATCAAATCATCTATGTAACGTTTGTAATAAACTATGTGGTCTCTGTTCGTATTTTCACCTCCAAAGATATGGGACAGCTCCCACCATCCCATGAATAAATTCGCATAGGATGGTGCAAATTTTGCTCCCATGGCTGTCTTACTTACTTTATAAGCTAGTTTGTTCAAATCTCTTTCAATTCTGGAATCACTATATGATGAAAGCAATAGTGAAAATGTTACAAATGTTACAAAGCAAATAATAAAAGGACCAATACTAAAAAAGGCTTCCTCTTTTTATCCTATTCAATCAATTACACAATTGAAACCTGAGACTCCAAGAAGAAGGTCATGGTTAGAGCATAGAGGAGTGTTTAGATGTAGCAATTTACATTGCAAGGCCTGTGAAAAATTAGATCCCAGACATCAGTTCAATAGCTGTGTAACAGGAGAGATCTTTGAATTCAAAGGATGTACGAATTGTAGAGCCACATATTCAATTTATCTCTTAACCTGTATAGAGTGTGAAGTACAATACACTGGACTCACCACAAGAGAAGTACGATACAGGATTAGAGAACACCTATCCAATATTAAATTAGGTAAATTAACCACACCACTGGTGCTCCATTTTAAAAATCATCATAATAAAAGCAGTAAAACCCTTAGATGGACAATAATAGATGATGTACATATGGGCTCTAGAGGAGGGGATAGGGAGTCAGTTCTAGCCAAGAAAGAAATATTCTGGATACACAGACTAAAGACCAGACTGCCACAAGGTTTAAATTCAGAATATGATCTGATAAATTTCTGGCAGTAGTCTGTGTATCAAAGAATTAGGTAATATGATATCGATTGTCATAGGTCAATTAATTGCAACACAAAATATGTGAATAATAGTTTTTTAACCTACAATAACAACATATAAGCTAGTTTGGGATAATTTGATAGAGGAAGAAAACTGTTAAAAATAGAAGCAAACAAGGGGTTATTGGTCAATTGTCATTTTCACTGTGTATTATTATACAGGTAGCTCACTTGATACAATTAAATAGTGGATGAGGAAGGAATTGTTAATTATCCATATTAAGTATAAGTTGTCCATATTATTATCCATATTAAGCATAAGTTGAAGAATGTAACCAGTATTGTTACCATTCACTGTGTAATTTGGTAATCATGCTATAGAGATACAGTATTAGTTAAGTATATATAAACTGTCCATAGAAAGGATAAGTAGGATAGTATCTCTGCACAAGTAATTTTGGAAAGTAAAGGGTTAATTCCCAGTTTTTGGTTTTAACCAATAGGCAAAGTCCTACAGATTTAAAAAGAGCAGAAAGAGGCTACCAGACCACACTACGATTACGGCCAGCGAGCCGAAACGCGTCAGTGGGTCACTGGGAATGTCCCAGCACTTTCCAACCTAAGCTGAATATGATAACAACTAACACTGCTGTTCAAGAAATAAAAGCAAGCTTTGTTTTAAACCGCATAACTGTGATGGGTCTTCATTTTCGTGGTCAAGGAGACTCTCATACAACACACACCACACAAAGGCTCATACAACACACACACTCTCATACAACACACACACTCTCATACAAAACACACTCTCATACAACACACACACTCTCATACAACACACACACTCTCATACAACACACACCACACAAAAACTCATACAACACACACACTCTCAAACAAAACACACTCTCATACAACACACACACACTCATACAACACACACTCATACAACACACACACCGGACAGACTCTCATACAACACACACCACACAAAGGCTCATACAACACACACACTCTCATACAACACACACCACACAAAAACTCATACAACACACACACTCTCATACAGCACACACTCTCATACAACACACACACACTCATACAACTCACACACTCGCATATAAAAAACACGCCAGACACATTCTCATACAACAAACATTAGACTAGTTGAATATCTGGACCATCAGCAATTGTGGGTTCAATTACAGGCTCAAGATGGCCAGTAACAAAGACTTTTCTTCTGAAATTCCTCAGTATATATATATACTTTGCAGCCCTTTCTACTCAAATACCTTAAAACATGAAAAATCATTTTTATTCAATTGTATTTTATATGTTTTTTATAATGTGTTTTACTGTGTATTTACCGTAAATGTTTTGCATTCCAATGTTCTTCATATAGTAGAAAAATGTCTTAGTATTTTTAATATATATTCCTATATATATATCTGTATATATCTATACCTCTATATATTCATATAAATATATAGGTATAGATAAATATATTTTTTTAATTTTATATATATACTGTAGAAAAACGAATCCTCCTTTCTGGGTCAGCCACCTGGGTGCAGCATTGAGATGAATAGAAGCAAAGATGATGCACTCTCAGGCTTTTCACAAATAAGTGTCAAATGTATTAGATGACATTTCAGATCTACATAAGACCTTTCATCAGATCAAACTGTTTGATCTGATGAAAGGTCTTATGTAGATCTGAAACGTCATCTAATACATTTGACACTTATTTGTGAAAAGCCTGAGAGTGCATCATCTTTGCTTTTATATATATATATATATATATATATATATATATATATATATATATATATATATATATATATTATATATATATATATATATATATATATATATATATATATATATATATATATATATATATATATATATAGTGTGGTCGGTGGCACACTTTCACTCGCCTTAAAGAGAAGTACCAGGGTGCAAAACTAATGCGTATAATAGATTCAATGATTGCACTCTCTGGATTTAAGACACAGCAACCTTTAATGTGTGACGTTTCGGGGCATTCACCCCTTCCTCAGACACCCATAAAGTGAAAAAAACAGTGCTTAAATAATGAAACCAGCTCCTCCTACTTCCTCCACAACCAATCACAAAGGTATCACAGCTGATACTAACTTAATTACATTCTTGTCATAGTGTTCAACAAAACGTATTACAAACATAAGGATGTGTTATACATATCGAATAGTGCATAAACAACAATATCTTATTCATAATACATCCCCTGTGCAGACTGTGTGCATAATCTGTGACAAAACATACCTAATCAATGGAGATCCGCATCTGTTAATACACAGCCACATATTAATACCAAATCACAGATACTGCTACCCTGTAGTCATATATACATCTATGAAGTACAAACTGTCATATTTACATTACCCTCAAGTTAATTCATTGGTAATACACATCGTTGCTGTAATCACCACCATTACCAAACAATTGTAGCGTGGTGGAGTCTAGCCGAAACTGAGGAATGGAGGGCGTGTCCAGCTGCGTCACAGTGTGAGTCATCAGGCATAGCCAATCATCAGACATTATTTACGATAGCATATATGGCCACAATCCCCATATCTCACAGATTGGTTGTACCTTTGACATCATCAAAGGAGCCCAGAAGGCAGCCAACAAATGTATGAGAACGGAATTACTGGCAAATCAACTGAAAGAGAGCACAAGAGAACGGATGACATTTGTCACTACATATACACCTGCAACAGATGTGTTGACAAAATCAGTAAGGGAACATTGGAAACTATTGGTATCTGATACATCGCTTCCCTTCCAAAAACCAGAACCCCCAAAGAATTGGTTATAAGAGAGGACGCAACCTGCAAGATCTATTGATGAAAACAGATCCCAAACATGCCTACACCAAAGAGTTATAGTTAGAGACCCCAAAAAACAGGATGCTTCAAGTGCATTAGTTGTACAACCTGTAACCTGATGATCCAAAGAACCTTGTTTCATCATCCACATTCTAATCATAGATACAAGATCAAATTCCACCTAACCTGTTCAACTAAATATGTGGTGTACTTACTTAATTGTATTTGTGGAAAGTACTATGTAGGAAAAACGAATGATGATATTAGGAAAATGATGGCTAACCATCAAGTGCCATCAGAACAGCATTGGATAAAAAGAAGACGGACCAACCAGTGGCGAAACATTTCTTTATAGGAATCACATGGTGAAGGATCTACGCTTCTTGTTGATTGACCACATACCCTCCCTTGGATGAGGTGGGGACAGGAAGACGGAGCTCCTGCATTTGGAGACTAAATGGATTTATACCCTGGGGTCTATCCAGGAGGACTTAATACCAGTGTGGACTGGCATTGGTTCCTTGAAATGGGAAGCATCTCTGAATGGAAAGTTCACTACCATACTCCATGAAGATATGAGGTAGTATAGTTGCGATAGCCACTGCTTAAATAATTTTGTGGCCTTAGGCCTTCCCCTGATGTGTTCCTATTTAATATACAATGTAAGATAGGATCTAGGTTATTAAATTCCACTCGAGATATGGGGCCTATTATTTAGTTCTCACCCCATTGTTAATAGGTTAGTTACATGTCCCTATAGTGTGTCAGCTTTTAGCTGATACTGTATATTAACAAACTGACATATTGAGTAATCCTTTACATCTACATTAACATATTGAGCATTCTTCAGGTGAGGTGATATCCTCTGTGAATCAGGGGGTATTTATGAAAATATTATTGTACATAACACTGGAATGCAATATCCATTTAGATGGCTTGTCACTTGGTATGTTTGGTGCAACATAGTTGCGTGCTGTGATTATGTTATGTGATTATACACATTGTATGCTATGTCTCTCTGTTCACACCCAATTGACATGATAAAACGTGATACACTTAATATACTAACAACAGCGGTAGGGGGATTGTGGCCATACATGTAATCGTTAATAATGTCTGGTGATTGGCTAGGCCTGATGACTCACACTATGACGCGGCTGGACACGCCCCCCATCTTCTAATTTTGGCTAGATTCCACCACGCTGCAATTGTTTGATAATAGTGTCTAAACCCGGAAGTATGCATAACTACTTCCGGGTTTAGCGCTGTAGGTCTAACGCGGTGTCGAGTTAGCACATAAGCGATAAATATAATATTAGTTTTTTTAACAGTGTGATCCATTAAAGTCTATGATGAGAAGAAGTTAGCACAGTTGTGATATCCTATGTCCTGAAGTTAAACATTTTACTTTCAACATGTAATGCGAAAGTGCTAAATAGCGTGCCAATTGTGATATGACCCATAGAGAGCTACATTACGAGTGACACACTAATTGTAGAGCACCTGAGATATCGGGTTTTTAATAAAAATTATTATACATACTGTAAAAAATATAGCTATATTGATTATTTATAATATTTTTATTAATATTAAAATAGTTTATATTTAATATTCCAATAACGCGCATTGAAGTTAGCAATTCTTTATGTTCACTAACCTGACCGCATTAGTCCTAAATTGAGTACCCCAATCCACTTTAAGTATATTTTACATTCCAATGTTCTTCACTTAAAAACTAATGTACTTTTTAATATTAAATATACAGTATATTTCTATATATATCTTATACTTTTAATGTAAAAAGTAAATTTTTCTGTAAGTGTTTTTCCCAGTTTGCGTGCTACATTGACTTCTATGGGGAGAATATATTAACGCGGTCGCAATATTTTGTTAACGAGCGTCGGGTTTCTCTGTCGCGCACACTTTTTACTTTCATATATGTAATGCGTGCAACCTCTACAAGCGCAAAAAGCTCCACTGACTAAAAAGTTAATGCGCAAGCCGAGAGTTGCGCAGGGTTATAAGTGCAAAAGTTCCATGCTCTAAAAAAAATCAGTTCATAACTTTTTATTCACTATAACTCTTTAACAGAGGATACTGAGTGAACAAAGCAAATTAAATAAAATAAATATGAGAAATGTGATACAATATTTATCCACTTAGCAGACGTGAAACAAATAATAAAGAGCATTTACTTTTTACAGTAGAAATACCTTTAGGAACTAACAAGTAATGTATTTATTTAAAGCCCTCATATAATACAGACTGCTACCTGTGTATATGTACATATCCGTATTTTTTATAGAAGATCACTGCAGAAAATTGCGGTTACTAAAAGAGGAACTTGCAGAAGGGGTGGAGGTCTCAGAAACACAAAGAGATAGCGATACAAGGAAAGGAAGGTCAGAGAGAGAAAGAGAATGATAAAGAAAAAGATCACTGCTCAACCACAGGAAAATTAGCAGCAGAACACAATAAATTTACTTCTTAAAGCCTAACCCACCGGCAAATGTATACATCCTGTAGAGTGACATTATTATCAGTTATCTCTGCAGTCACATACACACACACACACCGTACACCTAGTGTAGAGACCAAGATATGAATTAAGGGGATAACAATAGAAGTGCTTAAGACTTCAGAGAGTTAGAACAGGGGACCTACAGATAGAAAAAATAATGTAAGGAGACAGATGTCAAACACAGAGAGGTGAACATAGGAGAATATGAGAAGTCAGACCATGAGACAGATAGATGGTATATGCATAAGAGCAGCAGAATGTAATATAGGGGGACAGTTGTATATAGTGGGGGACAGTTGTATATGTATAGGAATATGAGATAGACAGAAGGTTAAGGACCAGTTTGGATGGGCAGACATACCAAGGGTGGTGAGGGGTGTAGAAAACAGGGGAAGGAAGAGGATGAGCTGACAAGTAGCCAAGAAATAAAGTGAAAAGTGTAAGTAGACAGGATAAATGATGTCATGGAATTGACAAATGCAGAATATTGTACAAAGGATAGGAGGAGAGACGACAGAAATATGTGACAGCAGGAGAGAGGAGGAGGAAGATACAGTCTGCTAGGAAATAACATACATGAAGAAGCCCAAAGAGAACTGAGAGTGGAAAGCGGAATAGACAAACTCTGGGAACTGAGAGTTATTGTGTATATAGAGTGCTAGGAAGACACTGCTGGGCAGTAATATCACAACAGCGGTAAATGGGGAGTAGAGGCAGAGAGAGACAAACCCTGCTGGCACAGGGCAGTTACAGGGTACAGACACACAGCAGGATGGAGACAACTGAGAAAGGTAAGTTCTGCAAAGCTTTTCCTACTGAGCTGTTACTCTATATGCCCCTGCTCTGTGCCTCCTTGTGTCCTGCTCTGTGCTTCTGGGTGTCCTGCTCTGTGCCCTCTTGTGTCCTTCTCTGTGCTTCTGGGAGTCCTGCTCTGTGCCCTCTTGTGTCCTGCTCTGTGTCCTGCTCTGTGTCCTGCTCTGTGCCTGTGTGTGTTCTGCTCTGTCCCTCATTGTGTCGTGCTCTGTGTCCCCTTGTGTCCTGCTCTGTGTCCCCTTGTGTCCTGCTCTGTGCCTCATTGTGTCCTGCTCTGTGCCCCCTTGTGTCCTGCTCTGTGCCTCCTTGTGTCTTACTCTGTGCCCCCTTGTATCCTGCTCTGTGCCTTCTTGTGTCCTGCTCTGTGCCCCTTGTGTCCTGCTATGTGCCCCCTTGTGTCCTGCTCTGTGCCTTCTTGGGTCTTACTCTGTGCCCCTTGTATCCTGCTCTGTGCCTTCCTTTGTCCTGTTCTGTGCCCCCTTGTGTCCTCCTCTGTGCCTCCTTGTGTCCTGCTCTGTGCCTCCCTGTGTCCTGCTCTGTGCCTCATTGTATCCTGCTTTGTGCCCTCTTGTGTCCTGCTCTGTGCCTCTGTGTGTCCTGCTCTGTGCCCCCTCCTATCCTGCTCGGTGCCTGTGTGTGTTCTGCTCTGTCCCTCATTGTGTCCTGCTCTGTGCCCCCTTGTGTCCTGCTTTGTGACTCCTTGTGTCTTGCTCTGTGCCTACATGTGTCCTGCTCTGTGCCCCCTTGTGTCCTGCTCTATGCGCCCTTGAGTCCTGCTCCATGCCCTCTTGTGTCCTGCTTTGTGACTCCATGTGTCCTGCTCTGTGACTCTGTGTGTCCTGCTCTGTGCCTTCTTGTGTCCTGCTTTGTAACTCTGTGTGTCCTGCTCTGTGAATCCATGTTTCCTGCTCTGTGCCTCCTTGTGTCCTGCTTTGTGCCCCCGTGTGTCCTGCTCTGGGCCTCCGGGTGTCCTGCTCTGGGCCTCCGCGTGTCCTGCTCTGTGCCCCCTTGTGTCCTGCTCTATGCGCACTTGAGTCCTGCTCCAATCCCCCTTGAGTCCTGCTTTGTGACTCTGTGTGTCCTGCTTTGTGACTCTGTGTGTCCTGCTCTGTGCCTCCTTGTGTCCTGCTCTGTGCCCCCGTGTGTCCTGCTCTGGGCCTCCGGGTGTCCTGCTCTGTGCCTCCACGTGTCCTGCTCTGTGCCTCTGCTTGTCCTGCTTTGTGACTTTCTGTGCCCTGCTCTGTGCCTCCGCGTGTCCTGCTCTGTGCCTCCTTGTGTCCTGCTTTGTGACTTTGTGTGTCCTGCTCTGTGCCTCTGCGTGTCCTGCTCTGTACCTGCTTGTGTCCTGCTTTGTGACTTTGTGTGCCCTGCTCTGTGCCTCCTTGTATCCTGCTTTGTTCCCCCTTGTGTCATGCCTTATGCCCCCTTGTGTCCTGCTCTGTGCCTTCTTGTGTCCTGCTCTGTGCCTTCTTGTTTCCTGCTCTGTGCCCCCTTGTGTCCTGCTCTGTGCCTTCTTGTGTACTCTGTGCCCCCTTGTATCCTGCTCTGTGCCTTCTTGTGTCTTACTCTGTGCCCCCTTGTGTCCTGCTCTGTGCCTTCTTGTGTCTTATTCTGTGCCCCCTTGTGTCCTGCTCTGTGCCTTCTTGTGTCCTGCTCTGTGCCCCCTTGTGTCCTGCTCTGTGCCTCATTGTGTCCTGCTCTGTGCCCTCTTGTGTCCTGCTCTGTGCCTCTGTGTGTCCTGCTCTGTGCCCCCTCCTATCCTGCTCGGTGCCTGTGTGTGTTCTGCTCTGTACCTCCTTGTGTCCTGCTCTGTGCCTCCTTGTGTCCTGCTCTGTGCCCCCTTGTGTCCTGCTTTGTGACTCCTTGTGTCTTGCTCTGTGCCTACATGTGTCCTGCTCTGTGTCCCCTTGTGTCCTGCTCTATGCGCCCTTGAGTCCTGCTCCATGCCCCCTTGTGTCCTGCTTTGTGACTCCGTGTGTCCTGCTCTGTGACTCCGTGTGTCCTGCTCTGTGCCTCCTTGTGTCCTGCTCTGTGACTCTGTGTGTCCTGCTCTGTGCCTCCTTGTGTCCTGCTCTGTGACTCTGTGTGTCCTGCTCTGTGCCTTCTTGTGTCCTGCTCTGTGACTCCGTGTGTCCTGCTCTGTGCCTCCTTGTGTCCTGCTCTATGCGCCCTTGAGTCCTGCGCCATGCCCCCTTGTGTCCTGCTTTGTGAGTGACTCCGTGTGTCCTGCTCTGTGACTCTGTGTGTCCTGCTCTGTGACTCCATTTTTCCTGCTCTGTGCCTCCTTGTGTCCTGCTTTGTGCCCCCGTGTGTCCTGCTCTGGGCCTCCGGGTGTCCTGCTCTGGGCCTCCGCATGTCCTACTCTGGGCCTCCGCGTGTCCTGCTCTGGGCCTCTGCGTGTCCTGCTCTGTGCCTCCTTGTGTCCTGCTGTGTGACATTGTGTGCCCTGCTCTGTGCCTCCGCATGTCCTGCTCTGTGCCTCCTTGTGTCCTGCTTTGTGACTTTGTGTGTCCTGCTCTGTGACTCTTTGTATCCTGCTTTGTGCCCCCTTGTGTCATGCCTTATGCCCCCTTGTGTCCTGCTCTGTGCCTTCTTGTGTCCTGCTCTGTGCCTTCTTGTTTCCTGCTCTGTGCCTTCTTGTTTCCTGCTCTGTGCCTTCTTGTATCTTACTCTGTGCCCACTTGTATCCTGCTCTGTGCCTTCTTGTGTCCTGCTCTGTGCCCCCTTGTATCCTGCTCTGTGCCTCCTTGTGTCCTGCTCTATGACTCCATGTGTCCTGCTCTGTGCCCCCTTGTGTCCTGCTCTGTGACTCTGTGTGTCCTGCTCTGTGCCTCCTTGTGTCCTGCTCTGTGACTCCATGTGTCCTGCTCTGTGCCTCCGTGTGTCCTGCTCTGTGACTCCGTGTGTCCTTCTCTGTGCCTCCGTGTGTCCTGCTCTGTGACTCCGTGTGTCCTGCTCTGTGACTCCGTGTGTCCTGCTCTGTGACTCTGTGTGTCCTGCTCTGTGCCTCCTTGTGTCCTGCTTTGTGCCCCTGTGGGTCCTGTTCTGGGCCTCCACGTGTCCTGCTCTGGGCCTCCGCGTGTCCTGCTCTGTGCCTCTTTGTGTCCTGCTATATGCCTCCTTGTATCCTGCTTTGTGACTCTGTGTGCCCTGCTCTGTGCCTCCTTGTATCCTGATCTGTGCCCCCTTGTGTCATGCTTTATGCCCCCTTGTGTCCTGCTTTATGCCTCCTTGTGCCCTGCTCTGTGACTTCTTGTGTCCTGCTCTGTGCCTCTATGTGTCCTGCTCTGTGCCTCCTTGTATCCTGCTTTATGCCCCCTTGTGTCCTGCTTTATGCCTCCTTGTGTCCTGCTCTGTGCCTCCGTGTGTGCTGCTCTAGGCCCCTTGTATCCTGCTCTGTGCCTCCTTGTGTCCTGCTCTGTACCTCCTTGTGTACTGCTCTGTACCTCCTTTTGTACTGTTCTGTGCCTCTGTGTGTCCTGCTCTGTTCCTACTTGTGTCCTGCTCTGTGCCTACTTGTGTCCTGCTCTGTACCTCCTTGTGTCCTGCTCTGTGCCTCCTTGTGTCCTGCTCTGTGCCTCCTTGTGTCCTGCTCTGTACCTCCTTGTGTCCTGCTCTGTACCTCCTTGTGTCCTGTTCTGTGCCTCCTTGTGTACTGCTCTGTGCCTCCTTGTGTCCTGCTCTGTGCTTACTTGTGTCCTGCTCTGTGCCTCCTTGTGTCCTTCTCTGTGCCTCCTTGTGTCCTGCTCTGTGACTCCTTGTGTCCTGCTCTGTGCCTCCTTGTGTCCTGCTCTGTGCCTCCTTGTGTCTTGCTCTGTACCTCCTTGTGTACTGCTCTGTACCTCCTTGTTTCCTGCTCTGTGCCTCGTTGTGTCCTGTTCTGTACCTCCTTGTGTCCTGTTCTGTGCCCCCTTGTGTACTGCTCTGTACCTCTTTGTGTCCTGCTCTGTGCCTCCTTGTGTCCTGCTCTGTACCTCCTTGTGTCCTGTTCTGTGCCTCCTTGTGTACTGCTCTGTGCCTCCTTGTGTCCTGCTCTGTGCTCCCTTGTGTACTGCTCTGTACCTCCTTGTGTCCTGCTCTGTGCCTTCTTGTGTCCTGCTCTGTAACTCCTTGTGTCCTGCTCTGTGCCTCCTTGTGTCCTGCTCTGTGCCCCCTTGTGTACTGCTCTGTACCTCCTTGTGTCCTGCTCTGTGCCTCCTTGTGTACTGCTCTGTGCCTCCTTGTGTCCTGCTCTGTGCCTCCTTATGTCCTGTTCTGTACCTCCTTGTGTCCTGCTCTGTGTCTCCTTGTGTCCCGCTCTGTGCCTCCTTGTGTCCGGTTCTGTACCTCCTTGTGTATTGCTCTGTGCCTCCTTGTGTACTGCTCTGTATTTCCTTGTATCCTGCTCTGTGCCTCCTTGTGCCCTACTCTGTGCCTCCTTGTGTACTGCTCTGTACCTCCTTGTGTCCTGCTCTGTGCCTCCTTGTGCCCTGCTCTGTACCTCCTTGTGTCCTGCTCTGTACCTCCTTGCGTCCTGCTCTGTGCCTCCTTGTGTCCTGCTCTGTACCTCCTTGTGTCCTGCTCTGTACCTCCTTGTGTCCTGCTCTGTACCTCCTTGTGTACTGCTCTGTACCTCCTTGTGTACTGCTCTGTACCTCCCTGTTACCACTGACGTGTGACTTCTTCTGCGCCATGATCTGTACCCCCCACTCTGTGCCTCCTTGTGTACTGCTCTGTGCCTCCTTGTGTACTGCTCTGTGCCTCCTTGTGTGCTGCTCTGTACCTCCTTGTGTCCTGCTCTGTGCCTCCTTGTGTCCTGCTCTGTGCCTCCTTGTGTCCTGCTCTGTAACTCCTTGTGTCCTGCTCTGGTCCTCTGTGTGTCCTGCTCTGTGCCTCCTTGTGTACTGCTCTGTGCCTCCTTGTGTCCTGCTCTGTGCCACCTTGTGTCCTGCTCTGTGCCTCCTTGTGTCCTGCTCTGTGCCTCCTTGTGTACTACTCTGTGCCTCCTTGTGTCCTTCTCCGTGCCTCCTTGTGTCCTGCTCTGGTCCTCTGTGTGTCCTGCTCTGTGCCTCCTTGTGTACTGCTCTGTGCCTCCTTGTGTCCTGCTCTGTGCCACCTTGTGTCCTGCTCTGTGCCTCCTTGTGTCCTGCTCTGTGCCTCCTTGTGTACTACTCTGTGCCTCCTTGTGTACTACTCTGTGCCTCCCTGTTACCACTGACGTGTGACTTCTTCTGCGCCATGATCTGTACCCCCTAGTCTGTGACTCCCTGTACCTCCTGGTCTATGCCTCCTTGCGTCCTGCTCTGTGCTCTGTATATGTATATATATATATATATATATATATATATATATATATATATATATATATATATATATTTATTAATAAAAAGAACATATTATGAAATTTTCAGAGCATTGGTATGTTGGGTTAGCACACATGACAATATGCGATTGTGTTTGCCTGCGAGTTGGGTGTCAGGTTTCATTTCTACTTTTGCTCCATTGACTTTTATGGGGGAGTATGTGAATGCGCACGCGATATTGTAAGTTTGGCTTTTTGCACGTGTTGGGTTAGCACAAGCTGAACCACATTTTACTTTCAACTTGTAATAGCAGCGCGACCAGACTTGCGCAAAATGTTTACTTCTACAGCAATTAGCGCTATAGCAAAAGCTCTAAATAACGCTCCACTTGTAATCTAGATCTATATTATCGCTTTCCCTCCTACCGACAACTCTCTTTACAGCTGTTCTTTTATTTTAATTTATTGCTGAATCCAGATTTGCATTTTATACTGGGCGCCGCCATCTTGTTGCATCATGTGACAGAAGCACTTTCACAGATCTGCTTTTTGACAGCTGTAACTTGTACATTATTTTAGCTCACACGATAAAGATCAGAAGTGCTATATATTTGCAGTTTAAAGTTACATAACAAATATAAGCTCCAAGATGGCGGTGCCCAGTGTGAAGATGCAGAGCTTCACTAATTGATACTTCGGAGCCGATTTATCACGGCCTGAATGGGGACGTATACCCCTGTTTCCACAAAAGCCTTCAGGCTCGCTGGTAACAGGAGTTAAGAAGCAGCGGTCTTAAGACCGCTGCTCCCTAACTCTTCCGCTGCCTCTGAGGCTGCGTAGATTAATCCACCCAATCAAATACGATTGGGTTGATTGACACCCCCTGCTAGCGGCTGATTGTCTGTGAATCTGCAGGGGGTGGCATTGTACAAGCAGTTCACCAGAACTTCTTGTGCAATGTTAAATGCAGACAGCATATGCTGTCGGCATTCAGCGATGCAGGGCGGAAATGATTCACTAAGTAAGTGACATCTGAGGGCCGAGAGCTTTCCAATGACACCCTGGAAGTGCCACCGCTCCCCCGGGATCCTCAAGGAATATCCACCTCCAGAGCTACCCAGTTGGGTTAGCCGATGTCTGTCACATTTGGTTGGCAGCGGTGGGATGCTTCCATCTACCTGGAACATTCAAACCACCAACTGATGCCCTCTTCGGATGGAGCAGCAGTACGCTGGGCCCTGGAAGAATATGCTGAAAGACTTGCTGGAAGCTCGGGGAAAGTTTCCGGCAACAAGTCCAAGGCAGCAATCATCGCCAAACTGATGGAAGGCGACCATGCTAATGAGCCAGTCAGTGGGTCGCATAGCGACCAGAGCAGTGAGCAGCCCAGCGAGGTGCCCATGGCAGAGACAGTAATGTCCGAGGTACGTTGGGAGCTCCAGTGGCAACTGGCCCTCTATGAGACCACCCCGCCTGAGGAGGTAATCACTCTGCTGATATCCGACACCACCCCACTCAAAATGATGGAGGTTCAACAATCTATAGGGGGAGCCGTGCCGGATCCCCTGGATCCACCTTCCCAGCTGAAGAAGCTACCCCATGAGGCTTTCAGACCTTTCAAAGACAATGAAGAGGAGATTAACAGCTACCTCCAAGTATTTGAAACACAGTGTGAGTTGCAGGATGTTGCCAATACAGACAGAGTCACCCTCCTGCTGTCCAGACGAGCCCTAGAGGCTTTCAACACTGTTCCCTCAGGAGACCGAAAGAACAATAACCGGGTAAAAGAGCGCATCTTTGCCCGCTATGGTCTCACGCCAGAGACTCACCGGCTAAAGTTTTGGGAACTAAAGAGGCAAGAGGGGCAGCCTTTTACGGAGTGAACACACCGGTTCACCCGGTCCTTGGACTCTTGGTTCGCAGGCTGCCATGTAACCAGGACCGCCACTAGAAATTTTAGAGCCCCTTACTTAACCATTGATCAGGGTCCCCCCCCCCCACTTTGACATGTGCCATTTTTGATCAAGTTACTAAAACGTATATACACTTTATTCTTAAGTGTAGTCAAACTTGGAAATGTTGTAAAGGTAGTAACACGCAAACACAGAAACACACAGACACACTTATACACTGAATCACACACTCACACTTAACGATTTACAAATAGACACTCTAGCAGACATGCAAAGAAACACACAAGCACACTCAGACACAGACACTCAGCACTTGTTTACATTGACCTGACAAGTAATGAGGTAGACTACAGTTTTGTCAAAAAAGGAGTCTTACAAGACAAAATATGGAATTCTGATTATCTTTTTTTCAAGGAAGATAACAACTATATGATGACAACAGCATGCAGTGGCTGAAAGGAAGGGCCCTGAACTGCCTAAACAATAATTTAAAGATTAAGTGGTGGATTGGTGACTTCCAGAAAGGTTTCATTAGTCTCAGAGTCTGTAGAAATATGTGAATAATTAGTAGTAAGGTCAAAATGTCCTAAAAAGGAACAGACAATTGACACACACACACAAACTCAAACACAAATGTTCACATACACCCTGGGAAACACCCACAGAGACAACCTCAGAAAACACACAAAGACATACACACTCACGGACACCCACAAAAAAATACACAAAGACATACACACACACACACACACACAGAGACACCAACAGAAAACACACAAAGACATACATACACACACACCCTCACAGAGACATCCACAGAAAAAATACATACACACTCAAAGAGACACCAACAAAAGCACAAAGACATAAACACAGACACCCACAGAAATACTCACAGGAGGTAAACTGTCTGCATATTGTCATCCCTTAAATCAACTGTGTGTGACATGCATGATAAAAAAAAATAACAGAAATGAAGAGATCACTTTTTAAAGAATCATATTTGTAAATGTGCAAACAAAAATACATCTGTGAATTCAAAATTGTACATTATTGATCTGTCAGAATGGGTAGATGAAGAAAAGTACTTTTAAAAGGTTGATATATGTTTGGGGTCCCCCCCATTTTCCCCAACCAAGAGCACCACTTCAAATCTGGTATACAAATGTTCCCATCTGTCAGTTGTACTTATGGATTTTGAAAATGCTGTACTCTATATGGTATTGGTGGAACCATATGCTGTGGCACTAGGTATCAAACCATCAAATCTGGTTAAATGCAGGATTTAGGCTTGTTTGTATGTATTTCAAAATGAAGTCAGCTGTAGTGTAAACTGAGCAGTGTTAAGTTAACCTGTCACATTTCTAACACTGAGCAATCTTAGCCTGAGAGTATAACATTTTATGCAGGTGTAAAAATCTTAGATAAAATGTCTCCTGGCATCTGGAAAGCCCTTGCATAAAGGGGCAGTAAACTGGAATGTAATAATATATATATATATATATATATATATATATATATATATATATCATATTTGCCAAAAGGGCACCTACCATTTGTGTATTGAGGAGGAAACATTTCTGCATGGTTTTAAATATAGAATTTCTACAGCATTGTCAAATAATCATAAATACAATGCTGCATATTGCTTAAAAAATGTGTTTTTATGGACCCCTGGCCCCACAACACTACTATCAGACTGAAGTTACAATCAGAAATTGCACAAATAAATAAAAAACATTTACTAAGTAAGTCCTACCTACTCTGCAAATGAAAGTGATCTGCCACCTGACTCAGACACACACTGTATAAACTGAAGTGACAAGTCTGTCTCACACTATGCATAGTGGTTTAGTGCACACTCAGAAATACTCTCAAATGCTAATGCTTTACTCCTTGTAATGACATTTTTAAAAAAATAATAGTTGTGCTTGCCTCATGGGGCCCACTGGGCCCCTGACAGGAGTCACCCTATTCACCCCCTGATGGCGGCCCTGCATGTAACTACCCTGGCCGAAGCCACCCAGCTCATTCTATTGGAGCACTTCTATAACCACTCCATGGCGGAGGTGTGAGAATGGGTCCGAGATAGGGGGCCCAAGACAGCCAACCAAGCGACTGTCCTTGGATGCCCGGCGTCAGGCACGCCCTGAGCCGCAACCGGTGACCTGCTACTCTACCATCCCTGCTCGCCCCACCCCCTGGTACCCCAAGACCTAACTAGCACCTGCCAACCTCTCTGGGACCAGCTCACCTCGGGGGTGCTTTGGGTGCAGTCAGATGGGTCATATCCAAAGGCACTGCCCGGCGGTGGAGAGGCCAAAGAATCCCTCTTCAACTCTGTGGACAAGGGCTCCAACTGGAGGCTACAGAGCCGCCACCCACTGTTTGGATGCAGAGGGCCCTGCAGATTATGCTGAATAGGCAGAGGAAGAGGTTGGGGTCCTACATGAGGTGGACCCCGCCACCAGAGACAAGTGCCTGCACCACCGCCAGGTCATCTGGATCAACAGCCAAACCGGCCCAGGGATTACGAGACAGTGGGGCAACTGTTACCCTTGTCCAGCCACACATGGTCACCCATTTGGACTAAACAGGGAAGTATCTTGCAGTTTGCTTAGCTGGGGGTACGGGTGCACCTGGATTGGGGTGCCTTCTCCCGTGCTGTGGAAGTAGGGGTATTCAACCATGTCCCCGCCGAGGTCTTGTTAGGGAATGACCTGGGACAACTTGCTTCCTCCTTTGTATGGGACAGCCCCTCGGATGCTTGCCCTGTCACCACCCACCAGCAAGCCGGATGGCAGGCTACCACACTTGATCTTGGGACCCAGGTAAGCCATTCTGCCCTGACTCCTACCCTGACCACATCTCCAGGGCGTCCCCCACTGACTTCACACAGGAGACATTGAGAGACCCAACCCTAACCCCTTACCGTGCCCGGGTAGGGACTGATCCCATGGGCCCAGGAGGGGACCGTTTTAAGTGGGAGAAAGAACTCCTATACAGGGTCACAGAGAGAGAGAGAGAGGGAGAGAGAGGGAGAGAGAGGGAAGTTGCCCAAGCGCCAGCTGGTGGTACCGCAGAAATATCGGTACCAGCTGCTGAATAGGGGGCATGACATTCCCCTAGCAGGACATCTAGGAGTCACATCTAGGACCCGCTACCAACTGACTCAGACCTTCTTTTGGCCAGGGGTTACCGGGGATGTTAGGCAGTACTGTAGGATCTGTGATGTATGCCAGAGAGTAGGCAAGACAGGAGACCACTCCAAAGCCTCCCTGCACCCTCTCCCCATTATTGACGAACCCTTCAGCAGGGTAGCTGTAGATATTGTTGGTCCCCTGTCCCCTCCCAGCCCCTCCGGTAAACAGTATATACTGACAGTGGTAGATTATGCCACCCGGTACCCAGAGACCATCCCTCTGTCTAATATCCAGGCAGAGACAGTGGCGGTTGCCCTGCTCCCGATATTTGCCAAGGGGATTTTACCCGGGAAGTGATCTCAGACCAAACAACCCAGTTCACTGCTAAGCTCACTCAGCAGCTGTGGAGGCTTTGCAGGATAAACCCCCTGCAAAGCACTCCATACCACCCCCAGACTAATGGGTTGTTTTTTGAGGTTCAACGGGACCCTGAAGCAGTTGCTTAAGACTTTCTTGGCCTCTCACAAAGACTGGGAAAGATACCTGCTGCGCCTAATGTTTGCATACCGAGAGGTGCTCCAGGAATCTACTGGGTTCTCCCCCTTTGAATTAGTATATGGCCAGAAGGTGAGGAGCCCCTAGACCTATTGAGAGCCCACTGGGAAGGGTCAGTGGGGGAGGACGTCCTAGAATTCAGAGACCGACTGAAGGACCTCGCCGAGAGGATGCGAGAGAACCTTCAAGTCGCTCAAGGTAGGCAGAAGCGGTGGTACGACCGGAATGCCTGTAACCAGACCCTAGCAGTAGGGCAGAAGGTCCTGGCCCTGAAGCCTGTCAAAACAGACAAGCTAAAGGCATTATCTAATGCAAATTCCTATAGTAGGAGGTTTTCAGAAGGAGCAAATATAAATGGTTGTGTTATAAAAAAAAAAGGTGCTGAAAATTAAAAAGATGTGTATGAAACTTTCGTTTCAATTTGTGTGTTCTCCTTTAAATAATTTGGGTATTTCTATGTGTGAAAATTTGAATAAGAATAAAAATTAAAATTATAATAAAGAAACAATGAAGTTGCGTTTTGAAAGTTCCTGAGTCTGCTCTTCTTCTGGCAGGATTGAACTTGCAAGAAGAATCTAAAAAAGATGTAAAGCGCCCCATAGTGCAGTTTATCAAAAATACAATTTTGGTGAATACAAAGTTGCTAACAAGTGACTACTCACAAGGGTGTGTGCACTAATAAAGTGCAATATGCGCAGGCTGTCACAAGGGTGCGTGCACTAATAAAGTGCAATATGTGCAGGCTGTCACAAGGGTGTGTGCACCAATAAAGTGCAATATGTGCAGGCTGTCACAAGGGTGTGTGCACCAATAAAGTGCAATATGTGCAGGCTGTCACAAGGGTGCATGCACTAATAAAGTGCAATATGTGCAGGCTGTCACAAGGGTGCATGCACTAATAAAGTGCAATATGCGCAGGCTGTCACAAGGATGTGTGCACTAATAAAGTGCAATATGCGCAGGCTGTCACAAGGGTGCGTGCACTAATAAAGTGCAATATGTGCAGGCTGTCACAGGGGTGTGTGCACTAATAAAGTGCAATATGTGCAGGCTGTCACAAGGGTGCATGCACTAATAAAGTGCAATATGTGCAGGCTGTCACAAGGGTGCATGCACTAATAAAGTGCAATATGTGCAGGCTGTCACAGGTGTGCGTGCACTAATAAAGTGCAATAT
The DNA here is from genome assembly GCF_027579735.1 of Bombina bombina. Classification (NCBI taxonomy): domain Eukaryota; kingdom Metazoa; phylum Chordata; class Amphibia; order Anura; family Bombinatoridae; genus Bombina; species Bombina bombina. The sequence goes on from NC_069505.1 coordinate 414,527,986, forward strand.
GTGCAGGCTGTCACAAGGGTGCATGCACTAATAAAGTGCAATATGTGCAGGCTGTCACCAAGGGTGCATGCACTAATAAAGTGCAATATGCGCAGGCTGTCACAAGGGTGTGTGCACTAATAAAGTGCAATATGTGCAGGCTGTCACAGGGGTTTGTGCACTAATAAAGTGCAATATGTGCAGGCTGTCACAGGGGTGTGTGCACTAATAAAGTGCAATATGTGCAGGCTGTCACAGAGGTGTGTGCACTAAAAAAGTGCAATATGTGCAGGCTGTCACAGGGGTGTGTGCACTAATAAAGTGCAATATGTGCAGGCTGTCACAGGGGTGCGTCCACTAATAAAGTGCAATATGTGCAGGCTGTCACAGGGGTGCGTGCACTAATAAAGTGCAATATGTGCTGGCTGTCACAAGGGTGTGTGCACTAATAAAGTGCAATAAGTGCTGGCTGTCACAAGGGTGTGTGCACTAATAAAGTGCAATATGCGCAGGCTGTCACAAGGGTGCATGCACTAATAAATTGCAATATGTGCAGGCTGTCACAAGGGTGTGTGGACTAATAAAGTGCAATATGCGCAGGCTGTCACAAGGGTGCGTGCACTAATAAAGTGCAATATGTGCAGGCTGTCACAAGGGTGTGTGCACTAATAAAGTGCAATATGTGCAGGCTGTCACAAGGGTTCATGCACTAATAAAGTGCAATATGTGCAGGCTGTCACAAGGGTGCATGCACTAATAAAGTGCAATATGCGCAGGCTGTCACAAGTGTGTGTGGACTAATAAAGTGCAATATGCGCAGGCTGTCACAAGGGTGCGTGCACTAATAAAGTGCAATATGTGCAGGCTGTCACAGGGGTATGTGCACTAATAAAGTGCAATATGTGCAGGCTGTCACAAGGGTGCATGCACTAATAAAGTGCAATATGTGCAGGCTGTCACAGGGGTGCGTGCACTAATAAAGTGCAATATGCAGAGTAGTCACAAGGGTGTGTGCACTAATAAAGTGCAATATGTGCAGGCTGTGACAGGGGTTTGTGCACTAATAAAGTGCAATATGTGCAGGCTGTTACAGGGGTGTGTGCACTAAAAAAGTGCAATATGTGCAGGCTGTCACAGGGGTGTGTGCACTAATAAAGTGCAATATGTGCAGGCTGTCACAGGGGTGCGTCCACTAATAAAGTGCAATATGTGCAGGCTGTCACAGGGGTGCGTGCACTAATAAAGTGCAATATGTGTTGGCTGTCACAATGGTGTGTGCACTAATAAAGTGCAATATGTGCAGGCTGTTACAGGGGTGTGTGCACTAAAAAAGTGCAATATGTGCAGGCTGTCACAGGGGTGTGTGCACTAATAAAGTGCAATATGTGCAGGCTGTCACAGGGGTGCGTCCACTAATAAAGTGCAATATGTGCAGGCTGTCACAGGGGTGCGTGCACTAATAAAGTGCAATATGTGTTGGCTGTCACAAGGGTGTGTGCACTAATAAAGTGCAATATGTGCAGGCTGTCACAAGGGTGCATGCACTAATAAAGTGCAATATGCGCAGGCTGTCACAAGGGTGTGTGGACTAATAAAGTGCAATATGCGCAGGCTGTCACAAGGGTGCGTGCACTAATAAAGTGCAATATGTGCAGGCTGTCACAGGGGTGTGTGCACTAATAAAGTGCAATATGTGCAGGCTGTCACAAGGGTGCATGCACTAATAAAGTGCAATATGTGCAGGCTGTCACAAGGGTGCATGCACTAATAAAGTGCAATATGTGCAGGCTGTCACAGGGGTGCGTGCACTAATAAAGTGCAATATGCAGAGTAGTCACAAGGGTGTGTGCACTAATAAAGTGCAATATGTGCAGGCTGTGACAGGGGTTTGTGCACTAATAAAGTGCAATATGTGCAGGCTGTCACAGGGGTGCGTGCACTAATAAAGTGCAATATGTGCAGGCTGTTACAGGGATGTGTGCACTAAAAAAGTGCAATATGTGCAGGCTGTCACAGGGGTGTGTGCACTAATAAAGTGCAATATGTGCAGGCTGTCACAGGGGTGCGTCCACTAATAAAGTGCAATATGTGCAGGCTGTCACAGGGGTGCGTGCACTAATAAAGTGCAATATGTGCAGGCTGTTACAGGGATGTGTGCACTAAAAAAGTGCAATATGTGCAGGCTGTCACAGGGGTGTGTGCACTAATAAAGTGCAATATGTGCAGGCTGTCACAGGGGTGCGTCCACTAATAAAGTGCAATATGTGCAGGCTGTCACAGGGGTGCGTGCACTAATAAAGTGCAATATGTGTTGGCTGTCACAAGGGTGTGTGCACTAATAAAGTGCAATAAGTGCAGGCTGTCACAAGGGTGTGTGCACTAATAAAGTGCAATATGCACAGGAAGGGCTTTGCAGTCCCCAGCTGACTGATTGGGGCAAGGTCTCGCTCAGATTTTAGTAGACTGGATACTGGATGTTGTAGCCTTTACAAATATAAGGGACACAGAACTTCTGTAAGTGCAGGTTAAACTTTTAGCAGAATGATTCCAAGAAAATATACAAAATGAGTACTCACATTCCAGTTTGCACAATGAAACCAGCTGTCTGAATCAGGTCTGAATCAGGTCTCCCTGGATTGTTCTTTCAAATGGTTTGAATAAGTGATGTAAAGTGCTCCAAAGTGAAAAAGTAGTTAAAAGGCAGACTACTTAAAATCATAGTTTTATTTTAAAACATATCAAACAGACAACGCGTTTCTCAGCTGACATGCTGTTTCATTAGGCATGTAACAAGTGTAAATAAGGAGCACAATATATACACACACATATGTTCCAATTAGTTACCATGGGGCCAATAGGACTAAAGTGGGCGTGTTTACAAATATATTTCCAATATGCAATTTCAAGAGAATCTATATATAGAATCCAACAACGACCTGCTCCTTGCATCTGCGACTATCACCTCCTCTCATGTTAGACTGCAGGACTTCTGTCGTGCAGCACCTACCCTCTGGAACACTCTCCCTCGTGCTGTCAGGCTTTGCCCAAATCTTTCTTCCTTTAAATGTTCCCTGAAGGCTTTTCTGTTCAGAGAAACCTACCACCCAACTCAATAATAAATGAATTTAACTTACCTAACATTTCCCTCATCTAACTCGGTATTAACATCTTTCTCAATCTCGCAGTCCTCACCTCCTGTTTCTCAACCTCCTACCCTTCTAGATTGTAAGTTCCCACGGGAATAGGGCCCTCAATCCCTCCTGTATGTGTTTGTAAATTTTGTCCCATCTCTTACAAGTTTTATATTGTTTTATTTAAATTAATTGTACCCATGGAGAGTGCTGTGGAATATGTTGGTGCTTCATAAATAAAGTATAATAATAATAATAGAAAAAAACTTATAAAAACAATTAAAACATGAATATAAACAATGTTAGAAAGTATATGGAAAAATAAAATACAATACATACAATCCAAAATTTATATCTAATGCACGTTTTCATCTTGGCAGCTGGTTGCAGTTTTTAATAGAATTCTATTGGCTCATAATGGATCACATGTTTCTTGTTTGCTAAGATATCCAAACAAGTCCTATAGTCTTTTGGTTAATTTTGTTAATATATGTTTATAGTATGTACCCTGAGATCTGAGATTCGAATCAATAATGACTTTATCCTCATTCAGGGATGTTTGTGCTAAAATCAGCACTGGGTTGTGATAAAGATTTATGGGAGATTTGTACAAGTACAAAATGTGTTTTTAATGCAGCACTAACGTGAAACCTTTTCAGCTTGGGAATTTAGACAGAAAATAAAGCTATTGCTAGTTTAAAGTACAAATGTTGTCTAAGTTAAAATTTCTAAATATTAGGCTATAGTTTTGATAATAAGTATCTAATGCAAATTCCTATAGTAGGAGGTTTGTAGAGGGCGCAAATATAAATGGTTATATTATAGAAAGAGATGCTAAAAATTGAATAGATGTACAGGTAGCCCTCAGTTTACGCCGGGGTTAGGTTCCAGAAGGAATGGTTGTAAATCGAAACTGTTGTAAATTGAAACCCAGTTGATAATGTAAGTCAATGGGAAGTGAGGGAGATAGGTTCCAGGCCCCTCTCAAAATTGTCATAAGTAACACTTAAGACATTATTTTTAAAGCTTTGAAATGAAGACTTTAAATGCTAAACAGCATTATAAACCTAATAAAATAATCACACAACACAGAATTTCTAATTAAACTAAGTTAAATGAACAAAAACATTTGCTAAACAGCATTATAAACCAAATAAAATAATCACACAACACAGACTTCACTTGCATTTTTCTGAAAACAGTTATTTCTATGCATTCCAATCTGGACTGATTTATAGACAGGAAGATCTTGTTCCTTTGAAATCTGCTCGATAGCTCAGGTCTGGTTAAACTGATTAATTTTAGCTTGCTTGGCTTTGCTGCAACACAAGCGGACAGCTTCACCTACTGGCTATTTTAATAAATGCACTGCTTTTCAATGCTTTTCAATAGCAGTCACATGACTGGAAAAAAAAGGTTGTTATTCTGAAACGGTGTAAATTGAACCGTTGTAAAATGAGGGCCACCTGTATATGAAACTATTTTTTCAATTTAGGTGTTCTCATTTAAATAATTGTTGTTTTCAAACTAGCTTTAAACCCACCAATTTTGGTATTTTTATGTGTGAATCGGAAAGATAGTAATAAAGCCAGAAAATAAAGTTATTGCTAGTTTAAAGTATAAATGTTGTCTAAATTAAAATTAAGCTACAGGCTTCCTGGCAGGGACCCTATCGAGTGGTAGAACAGCTGAATGACATGACCTATCTGTATGATTAGAAGATGTGTGATACTAGATGCAACACTCTATTATCTCCAAAGCTGATCCCAGAAAGAGTATATTAACCTCAAAATATACTCAAATGACCAATGTGCAAAAGAAGGAGGGGTTGGGATCGCGCTGTAGACAGCTGGAGAATATAATAGTAATTATATATCAATTAATGGTGTTTACCAGGTTATTAAGATAATAAAGGGCAGATGATTATGTTTTATCCTTATAGATTGATATTTTACTAGAGTATGTATATATATCTCCTTATGTATAGATTCACAATTAATCCTATATGCCGTTTGGATTAAAAATATCTTAAATAATGCATAAATATGTCTGAATTAATATATAGAATAATATGCTAATACTAGGATATAGCATAGAATTAATTTAAAATTAATTTAAAATAGTTCAGAATGAATTAGAAGTCAATATAAAAGTTAATAACTGGTTCTCAAAATTTTAAACATTTTATTACAATAACATAGAAATAAGATGCCGGCATCAAAAAACAATCCTAAATAATTTTATATAATTATAATTAAAAAACGATAGTAATGGTCTTATGATAAAAGTTACAGAATTAAAATTGTGCTGTAGTGATATCCTAAGAGTTGATATCTGGGTCTCAGAACATTTGTAGTAGTGGCGATGGTAGGATAGTCTTTTTGCAATATTATCCCCAATGATGCAGCCACGTCTCGTTCTTAGTAGTGACTGTGTCCTTATAATTACCAACGATATAAATACCTGCAGTCCAAATACACTCTTTGGTTCAATGTATTACCCGAGGACGCTGAAATGGTGTATCAGATTGTGTGGTCCTCCGCTTGCAATAGTGTATGCAGTCTCTCTGTTTGAAGAAAGAAGTTCCGGTTCCGGTTAGGAGTTCAGATTGAACCCGCTATTGACAATAATCCGTGGGATTTCTGTATTACGGTCTCCAGGTTTAAAGTATTAGTGGTGTGTTGGAGATTGGAAATAGGTCCTGGGGCAGGAATTACACATATAGATGCTACTCAATATGAGAAGTAGATCAATGTACCTGTCCTATCTATTCCTCTCAACCAACCTTATATCAAGTTCAGATGCAATCAGAGTAAGTCAATCTATATATATACATACTCTAGTAAAATATCAATCTATAAGGATAAAACATAATCATTTGCCCTTTATTATCTTAATGACCTATCTGGTAGCCAAATGCTCAGATGTCCGGGACTGCCGGACCTTTCATGTGAATATGCTGAAGGCATAACAGGAAAGGGCAGAGGACATAGCCACCATATGTGCCCCTGCTGTGGAGGACTCAGAGAGTTTCCCCATGCCAGAGCTCCCCAAGCAAAATAAGATGCCCCCAGGCATGGGTTACATACAGTTAGATGAGAGGCTAGGGACTAGGCAGAGGGAGCAAGTCAGACAGGTGCTAGGGGACAGGAGGGACATGTTTTCCACTACTCCTGGGTACACCACGGTAGCAGTGCACCGAGTGGAGACCCTGAGACAGGCATCCTTGTGACAGCCAGCGTATCGGGGAAAATATGCACAGCAAACTCAGGGAGATGCTGGACATGGGTGTTATTGAACCATCCAACAGCCCCTGGGCATCCTCGTTAGTACTGGTGCCCAAATGGGACCGGACCACCCGGTTCAGCATAGACTACCATCAGCTAAATTACCACAACCGATGACTACCCTAAGCCCCGGGTCGATGACCTTTTAGATTGCATCGCCGGCGGCAACTTCCTGACAACTCTAGACCTTTGCAAGCGGTTTCAGACCCCTCTACAACTCCTACTTCCCATGGCTTTCCCAGTGTACGTTTCATCACCCGTAACTCCGGCCCCCAGCAACGGATCTTGTCGCTTTTTAGACTGTGACATCTGGGGACCGAGACACCCTGGAAGTGCTGCCGCTCCCCTGAGATAACCCTGGAATAACCCCCTCCATATCGCTGGGACTATATGGGACTATAACTTCTATGGGGGCACCAGCCTGTTTGGAGGGGCGGGAATGGTGGGCAGGGCCGGATTTACATCTCAGGTGGCTGTAGGCACAAAAACCTGAAGCGCCCCCCCAACCCCCCCACCCCCCCAGAAAAAAAGTGGAAAAAATGAGGACTTTTTTTTATTATTATTTAGGACAACTAAAAATAAATATTAGATGTAAAATGACATTTTCCCTTTTATGGAGATACACAAATACACACACCAATTGCAATATTTGTTGTAATGGAATCTACACCAAAAATCAATATTCACTTGACTCAAATGGCCATACAATTTCTATTATGTATAACAAAAACAAATCATGTTAAACTTTTAATGCAAAATATTCTAAAGAAACCCTATTTAAAGGGACATAAAATGTGACAGTTTGCTGGGCATTTTATTATTGCACTAGTGCTTGCACAGAAGTGTGTTAGCCTCTTGCAAAAGAGTTAAACACATAGTCAATGTCAGTTCTGAGACAGCAATACACATCTGTGCAGACCCAGATGGGCTCATAGGACATGTTTATTGACAAGCCATTAGTGTATTGCTTTTCTGGAGATGACTTTGACTATGTGCTTAACATTTTGTTGGAGTTAAACACAGTTTTGTGTAAACAATAGCAATATTAAAACTAGCAGCATGCAAGCTCATCACCATCAACAACCTGTGCAGCCAGTGGAAGAAAATATAAAATGTAGGTATTTTTTTCCACTACATGAAAAAAATCTTGTAAACTCTGATATTTTTGGTACAAATACACACAGATGTTACATTTATTTTGTTCTGAAATATAAATATCATATGATGTTGCTCTCAAAGGAAAACATGGGATGTTGTAGATTATATGTAATCCAGGGGTCAACAAATGTGTTTAAAATTAGAATTTAGAAATTCAATGGGAGGGGTTTAGTTTTAATCTTTGCCCCTCTCTCCTTCATGTCTCCCTCAACTGCTGTAACATATTCCCAATGAAACACTCGACTTTGTAGGCACCTGGCAGCACAATTCTTACTAAAATAAATGCCCTCATAAAAAAAATAAAAAAAATAAAAAAAAAATATTTTATTATTATTGACAGGCAGGCGCCCCTCACTGCAAGGCGCCTGTAGGCACATGCCTACTGTGCCTAACGGGAAATCCGGCCCTGATGGTGGGAGATCTGGGGGTCTCATAAGACTCCATATCAAGATGTGTTTGTGTATATAAGCAGTGTGTTTCCACAATAGAGTTGTTCTTTGTTTCACCCGAATACTGGTTCTGTTTGGTTATTTGGGTGGGTTCCACTATAATCACTTTGCTCTGCTACATAGCGGCATGTTCCAGGTATAGGAAGGACCCTTCTGGTGGAGCTACCCAGTCGGGGTAGCCGGTGTCTGTCACAAATAGCTTTATGAGTGGTAACCATGTTACTGTAGTTGTACTCAGCAGATAATGTCCCATTAATGGTTTATTGTTAACCTACTAGTCTAATATATATATATTTACTTCTTAAAGGGACATAAACCCAAACATTTTCTTCATGATTCAGATAGAACATACAATTTTAAACAACTTTTCAATGTACTTCTATTATCAAATTGTCTTCATTTTCTTGTTATCCTTTGTTAAAAAGCAGGGAGGTAAGCTCAGGAGTGTGCACGTCTTCAGCACTATATGGCAGCAGTTTTGCAACAATGTTATACATTAGCAAGTGCACTAGATGGCAGCACTATTTCCTGTCATGTAGTGACTCAGGTATGTGCACACTACCTACCTAGATATCTCTTTAACAAAGAATAACAAGAAAATAAAGCAAATTTGATAATAGAAGCAAATTTGAAACTTTTTATAAATTGTATTCTCTGCCTTAATCAAGAAAGAACCATTTTGGGTTTCATGTCCCTTTAAAGGGAAATAAAACCCCCAAAAAATATTTTGTGATTCAGACAGATCATACAATTTATAAAAAGTTTCCAATTTATTTTTATTATTCAATTTGCTTCATTCTCGTGATATTCTGTGTTGAAGAGATACCTAGGTTGCATCTGCAGCACTACATAGTAGGACATAGTGCTGCCCTCTAGTGTTCTTGCATATGGATAACATTCTTGCACAACTGCTGCCATATAGTGCTTAAGAAATGGGCAGGCTCCTAAGCATTCCTCCCTGCTTTTCAACAAAAGATACCAAGGGAACAAAGAACATTTGATAATAAAAGTCAATTATAAAGTTGTTTAAATTTGCATGTTCTTTCTGAATCATGAAAGAAAAGTTTTGGGTTTCATATCCCTTTAATACTGCTCTGTGTAACAGCTTTTCTAACTGAACACATCAACAATTATCTCTGGATGTCAAAACAGGGAAACGTGATAACCCAGATACGTGATCTCTAGAAACCTCATGATAATCAGCAAAGGCTTCTGCTTGTTTCATGCCAATTTAAAGGAGTTTACTGTGCAAAAACATTGTAAAAAGCTTGGCAGAACGTAGGCTTCAGTTTCAAAGAAATTCCAATTAATGTGCAATATATGACTGCAATATAACAGGGACATGAATATGAATAAACAACTATAAGGAACCGGTTCACAGGCTTTTCAAGAGATTTGAATAGGGATTTTATGGACCTTCATGGAAGATGATCTTGTCACAAATCAGGAAATGAGGCCAATCATAACCCAGTCTATAGTGCAGTAGTAAATACATCAGTACCTTTACTGAAGCTGTAAGTGAAGTTCAGCGTAAATAAGAAGTGGGAGAGCAGGTGAGTAACCATGGTTACTGATCAGCTGATTATTTCACCTGTGCACCGGCTCAGCTATAATAAAAAACCTGGCCTGTTGGGGGTACTTGAATAACGCGGTTGAGAAACACTGGTCTACATGGCACAAAAAGACGATCACGTGGAAAAATTAAGTGAGACGTTGATGGGTGCAATGCTGCAAAAAATTACCCGTAACATAAAAGACGTGACGCAAAATAATGACGTGCTATGAAAATAGACTCACACAGCAAAAAGGTGCAGATGGCATCTTCATACAACTAAATAAAAATGTGTATCTGTGATTAGGAAACTTAGGCCTAGATTTAGAGTTCGGCGTTAGCCGTGAAAACCAGCGTTAGAGGCTCCTAACGCTGGTTTTAGGCTACCGCCGGTATTTGGAGTCACTCAAAATAGGGTCTAACGCTCACTTTTCAGCCGCAACTTTTCCATACCGCAGATCCCCTTACGTCAATTGCGTATCCTATCTTTTCAATGGGATCTTCCTAACGCCGGTATTTAGAGTCGTTTCTGAAGTGAGCGTTAGAGCTCTAACGACAAAACTCCAGCCGCAGGAAAAAAGCAGGAGTTAAGAGCTTTCTGGGCTAATGCCGGTTCATAAAGCTCTTAACTACTGTACCCTAAAGTACACTAACACCCATAAACTACCTATGTACCCCTAAACCGAGGTCCCCCCACATCGCCGCACCTCGATTAAATTTTTTTAACCCCTAATCTGCCGACCGCCACCTACGTTATACTTATGTACCCCTAATCTGCTGCCCCTAACACCGCCGACCCCTATATTATATTTATTAACCCCTAATCTGCCCCCCTCAACGTCGCCGACACCTGCCTACACTTATTAGCCCCTAATCTGCCGAGCGGACCTGAGCGCTACTATAATAAAGTTATTAACCCCTAATCCGCCTCACTAACCCTATCATAAATAGTATTAACCCCTAATCTGCCCTCCCTAACATTGCCGACACCTAACTTCAATTATTAACCCCTAATCTGACGACCGGAGCTCATCTCTACTATAATAAATGGATTAACCCCTAAAGCTAAGTCTAACCCTAACACTAACACCCCCCTAACTTAAATATAATTTAAATCTAACGAAATTAATTAACTCTTATTAAATAAATTATTCCTATTTAAAGCTAAATACTTACCTGTAAAATTAATCCTAATATAGCTACACTATAAATTATAATTATATTGTAGCTATTTTAGGATTAATATTTATTTTACAGGCAACTTTGTAATTATTTTAACCAGGTACAATAGCTATTAAATAGTTAAGAACTATTTAATAGTTACCTAGTTAAAATAATAACAAAATTACCTGTAAAATAAGTCCTAACCTAAATTATAATTAAACCTAACACTACCCTATCAATAAATTAATTAAATAAAATACCTACAATTACCTACAATAAAACCTAACACTACACTATCAATAAATAAATTAAATACAATTTCTACAAATAACTACAATTACATAAACTAACTAAAGTACAAAAAATAAAAAAGAACTAAGTTACAAAAAATAAAAAAATATTTACAAACATAAGAAAAATATTACAACAATTTTAAACTAATTACACCTACTCTAAGCGCCCTAATAAAATAACAAAGACCCCCAAAATAAAAAAATGCCCTACCCTATTCTAAATTAATAAATTTAAAAGCTCTTTTACCTTACCAGCCCTGAACAGGGCCCTTTGCGGGGCATGCCCCAAGAAATTCAGCTCTTTTGCCTGTAAAAAAAAACATACAATACCCCCCCCAACATTACAACCCACCACCCACATACCCCTAATCTAACCCAAACCCCCCTTAAATAAACCTAACACTAAGCCCCTGAAGATCATCCTACCTTGTCTTCACCATACCAGGTTCACCGATCGGTCCAGAAGAGCTCCTCCGATGTCCTGATCCAAGCCCAAGCGGGGGGCTGAAGAGGTCCATGATCCGGCTGAAGTCTTCATCCAAGCGGGCCAGAAGAGGTCTTCCATCCGATTGAAGTCTTCATCCAAGCGGCATCCATCCGGAGCGAAGCGGCAGCATCCTGAAGACCTCCACCGCGGAACATCCATCCTGGCCGACGACTGAACGACGAATGACGGTTCCTTTAAATGACGTCACCCAAGATGGCGTCCCTCGAATTCCGATTGGCTGATAGGATTCTATCAGCCAATCGGAATTAAGGTAGGAATATTCTGATTGGCTGATGGAATCAGCCAATCAGAATCAAGTTCAATCCGATTGGCTGATCCAATCAGCCAATCAGATTGAGCTCGCATTCTATTGGCTGTTCCGATCAGGTGTTTTTTATCAGCTCAAACAGCCCCATTGTTTCCTATGGGAGAATCGTGCACGAGCACGTTTTTGAGGCTGGCCGCGTCCGTAAGCAACTCTGGTATCGAGAGTTGCATTTGCGGTAAAAATGCTCTACGCTCCTTTATTGGAGCCTAACGCAGCATTTTTTTGAACTCTCGATACCAGAGTTAATTTTATGGTGCGGCCAGAAAAAAGCCTGCGTAGCGTTAACAGCCCATCTACCGCCAAACTCCAAATCTAGGCCTTAGGCATCTGCCTAGGGCACCATCAATCAAATGGCACCTGCATGGTTTATAGTATAGACCACTGGTTTTCAAACCTGTCGTAAGGCCTCCATGACAGACTACATTTTGAGGACTTCCTGAACTAGAGCACAGGTGAAATAATCAGCTGATTAGTAACCATGGTTATTTTAGCTGCTCTCATGCAAGGTAATCCTGAAAACCTGACCTGTTGGGGAGGCCTGCGGACAGGTTTGAAAACCAGTGGTATAGACTCTTTTCATTATATCAGACATTGTGTGCAGTAATCAATTAAAAGCTAACGAGCGTTATCATATTTTATTAAACTTAAATAGTAGGAGCATTATATAAAATATTCATAGCATATCTGACTTGAATTATACAATGATGTTGATATTCCTCTTTTTTAGTCCCCTAGTTCATTCATATAGGTCTCTCTTGGACATTTTGTGTAAACTCGTTTTGAGTCCGGGAGTTATTTTTAAACATAAGATAACGTAAATACATAAAGAAAAAATTGCATCTAAAAAAGAAACTGACATTTGAAAGATGGAATCATTTTCATTACAATGATACATGAACCAGAACTGAGTACACACGCAGCGCACAACTCACAAAGGTCGACATCTGAAATTGTCATTGTGTATGAGGGACATTCAAACAATCTGGGCAAAACTCCTGAACGCCGTATTATAACCATAAGCGTAAGAGTCATTTTTTGCGTTATAAAATATATGCCCACAGGCGCTGTGTTAAGTCTTTATCAACACGCTACTCCTGCTACCAATTATTAAAATATATTTTTAGTTAAGACCCCGCCTGCGACCCAGGCTGTTGGCAGTGAGAAGGATCCCCACATTGCAACCTCCTCACATGCGGGAGTTGTAATTCTGTAGATTTGAAAACCCCTGTTCTTTGCTCAGGATATAAGACATTTCCCAAGAGGTCCCCCCAACTAACCTCCACAGGAAACACCCTATATAATATATATAATGGCAATTAGAAGGGTAAAGGCAAAGGCAGATAAATAATTAAATAAATAACAGTACCTGTTATCTGCTGGTAATAAGGGTGTGATACTCATAAAACAGGTGCTTAATCTAGTTTTGTAGAGCACAAACAGAAATTATAACTTCACATTGAACTTAAAATCTTAAGTATGCAAACATGTAAGGTGAAATGAGCTAAGTCACATATAAAAATATTTGCCAAATAGGATAAGGTATAACCTGACTTTTCTAAATTACTGAGTCTCAGGTGGTTCTCAGTTATCAACTGACTGTTAGGATCCAACTCGTTTAGGTAGAAAGATGTGTACGTCCACAGGGAAAAATCCATTGTCATTCCATAAGATGGGATGTTTGCAGGTAGATAACGATCCAGAGAGATATTTTTGGCAATCTTGTAATCCCCCGAACCCTCGGAGCGACTCAACCCTCAGGGTTGCCTTGTCTGTTGGCGTAGTCCCGGGGTTTTGATTAGCAGGTTGTAGGGGTGGGCTAGCAGCTTCAATTTGACTTGATATGTCAGAAGGCAGTAGATATTTGGGTGTGAGATAGGCATTGAAGGTCAAATTAGTATTGGCGGTCTTTTGTTGTGGCTTAGTTGAAGATGAGCCAGTGTTCTGTTGTGGTATCACCACATGGAGTGGCGTTAATGCAAGGAGTGGTGTTGTACCTTTGTGCAAGGTTCTCCGCTGCTGGGGAGGTGCAATGGGAGTGATAATTACCACAGCTCCATCTCCTAGTGCTCCCTTCGTGTTCACTGTGTTGTGATATTTCAGCTGTAGATCCATTAGGTAGCCCCAGGTTGCTCTTTGGCATAGATCCATTAGGCAGGTTTCTAGCTTTGACAAGAAGCAATCTATCACCTAGGTTACGAGTCTTGCGTTAGCCTTAAAAAGCAGCGTTGAGGGGTCCCAACGCTGCTTTTTAACGCCCGCTGGTATTACAAGTCTAGCAGGTACAGGTGTACCGCTCACTTTTCTTCCGCAACTCGAGCATACCACAAATCCCCTTACGTCAATTGCGTATCCTATCTTTTCCATGGGATTTGCCTAACGCTGGTATTTCGAGTCTTGGAAGAAGTGAGCGGTAGAAACTCTCCTGTCAAGACTCCTACCGCATTTAAAAGTCAGTAGTTAAGAGTTTTATGGGCTAACGCCGGAACATAAAACTCTTAACTAAACTGCTAAAAAGTACACCCATAAAATAGCTATTAACCCCTAAACCGAGGCCCCCCACATCGCAAACACTTTAATAAATATATTAACCCCTAATCTGCCGACCGGACATCGCCGCCACTTTAATAAATATATTAACCCCTAAACCGCTGCACTCCCGCCTCGCAAACATTAGTTAAATTTTATTAATCTGCCTGCCCTAACATCGCCGACATCTACCTACATTTATTAACCCCTAATCTGCCGCCCACAACGTTGCCGCTACTATATTAAATGTATCTTGTCAGGAATACAGCAAATGGCTTGAAGATTGTTTTTCTCTATGATACTGGTTGATAGATTGATAAATTCACTGTAGAAAGCATCCTGTATCGGCAGATTTTGGATTCTCAGCCAGAGCTCTAGAGATGTGCGACCGCTTCGGATCGCTGCTCAGACGGGTGTCCCTTTATCGTATTTCTAAACTATTTTATCAAGAGGCAGGAAGGGTAAGGTAAGGGATGGCAAATTGTGAAACAGTGGTGCTTTACTAATAAATCATAGCAATAATCATAAGGATAATAATAATTGTGGTGTAACTGATACAAGGGATTTCCTTATACATAAAGAAATCTGTACAAACTGTGAAAAACTATTTTTAGAGCTGATTAAGTCTCACTATTCGGTATTGTCAGCATTTTATTTTACATGATCTAAGAAGAATTATTCATACATTTCTGCTTTCTGTTTGAAGTCTGCTGAGTCCGGAGAATTAATTTCTCTGGTTTTCTTATCCAATGTCTGAGAAGTCTATGCAGAGCAGGGTGGTGCTGCGGTTATTCAATGCGAGAGACCCGTAGGGGAGGTGGGGCAGGGTCTGGGAAATCCCTGGTTTCGCTTGAGACATTTGCCATGAAGGAAAGCTAAGACAGCGTGATGGAGCTCCCAAACCCTTACAGCAGTACAATATACAGGACAATAGGAAGCTCTAATTCAGTATAAAGAATGTTAGAGGCATCAGGTAATCACTCAAAACCGCAATACACCCAGCACATGTGTTATTTTCCTGGTGCAAAGCTGTCAGAGACCAGCACAATAGCCTCAAGTAAACACTGAAAGACAAAGTACCAGATTACAAGTAGCGCCCATAGGAGTTTTTCGCTTGCGCGCTAACTGTGCAAAAAGTAAACTTTTAACGTGTGTGGGTTAGCACGCATATTACAAGTTGAAAGTAAAAAGCGAAACCTGATGGATACTGACGTCAGATACCGCGTTAACTTCTTCTACCCATAGACTTCAATGGAACTCGCTGTTATAAAACCCTAACACTTTTTGTTTGCATACGTTAGACCAACAGCGCTAAACCGGCCTGGTAGTGCCGCCCACTAGGCCAGCAACGATCCCCAGCCTGTAGTGTGGGGGTATCACTGAAAACCGTATTTGATCAGCCATTCCCCTGCAAAAGGGCTTGCCATGCACATTGAAGGGGTTTATAGGGGTTAAACACTTGCACATAGGATTGCCAGGTGTCCAGTATTTCACTGGACAGTATTTTAGCAGACTGTCCAGTAAAATCTTCACAAATATACTGGACACTTAAATGTCCCTGAGTATTAGCAAAATGTAAAATGCCTCCTATGCCTTAGAACATCACACATATGGTACAGAAAGAAGTGAGGGTCAGTAAAGGGGGTCAAATAATTTCTGTTTATGTGTGTTACTGGTAGCTAAAGAGGTTAAATTATTTATTTGTATGTTATTAGCAGTCAAGGGGTAAAATTACTTCTCAATTGTGAAAAGTATACATGTGGGGGTCTAAGGTAGAGCTTTCGAGGGGGGCATTGTGTGACCCCCACCTAAAATTGTGCCCAGTTACCGATAGATTGTCCAGTATTTTTGTGGGGGCAGTTGGTAACCCTAAATGCACGTGAGTAAAATTCAGGGTTCAATTGAAGCATTTTTGCAAACACCCATGTATTAGTAAGAACACCATGTATACCCCAAACGTAGTAAAAACAATCGCTGTAACCGTAATAGACGTTACTAGAAACATATTTATTTAAAATGATTGTATTTTTTTAAATTGCATCCTCTATCCGAATCACAAAAGTCACCACTGGCTCTCTAAGAAGATTGAATACTGGTGCACGAGCCCTCACAGCATATGTGGGTATGCCGCTAAAAAAACTGTAACAATGTTTACCAGAAGCTTTATGCTAATGAGACTATATTGCAAAATGCTTCTATTTGAAACTGAAATTTACCAATGCACAATTCAATTTTGATCTTTCTATTCCTTTAATACTTAGTAGTTCATGTTGTGTCTATTTCGCTGGTAGACCACAACAGGAGAAATGTTCTCTGGTCCCCTTCAGTGACACCTAGATTGCGAGTTTTGCGTTATTACTTTTAACGCTGAAAAATTGGCCATTACGCTGGAATGGCCAGGAACGCATATTACGAGTCACGGAGGTATAGCTATACTGCAAGCATTTTAGCCTGTAACGCAACATCTATTCTACACTCAAAAAAATGACATTTGAGTTTGGGATTTCCATAGCGCCGGTATTACAGGTTGTGCGTTCAGGCTAAAATGCTTGCGTTATGCGCTATGCCTAGAGGCGTAGCTAGAAACCACAGGGCCCAGGTGCAAGAATCTAAGAAGGGCCCCCCACCCCCAAAAAGTGAATTTGATACAATCATTTTTTTTTTAACATTTGACACAGAAAAAAAATGTGAATCAGATTACATGTCTGCAAAAGGAGGTACCCCGTGCCCACAGTCTGTGAGATGGTCTGACCCCCCTATTACTGTATATAGTGACACTGTTTAACCCACCAGTACTGTATATAGTGAGTTAGTGACACAGTCTGTAATCTGCCGGTGAGATGGCTGGTCTGACCCTACTTGCCCCAGTACTTTATAAAGTGAAAACTTAAGTCTGTGACATAGTCCAGCCCCCGTACTGTATATAGTGGTACTGTATAGTGACACTGCTTACCCCCACCCCCCATGCTGTAGTAACAAGGTCTGTAATTTGCTGGTTCCACAAACATACACACACACACACATACATGCATAAATACACACACAGTCACATACATACACACAAACATACACATACATACATACACACACATACATACATACATACACACACATACATACACACACACACACACACACACAGTCACATACATACACACACATACACACACACAGTCACATACATACATACACACACATACATACACACACATACATACATACATACACACACATACATACACACACACACACACACACACACAGTCACATACATACACACACATACACACACACAGTCACATACATACATACATACACACACACATACACACACACAGTCACATACATACATACATACATACACACACCAATGGGTAAAACAGAAACACTAACCCCTGTAGTCAGAGACACTAGTGAAGCATCATGTCCCACTCACACGATATCAGTGCAGGCAGTGGCTGGTCAACTTTTTTATTTAAAAAAAATTAAAAAAATTTGAAGCTGGGCCCCCACCCTTGGGGGCCCAGTCGCAATTGCAACCTCTGCACCCCCTGTAGTTTTGCCCCTGTCTATACCGACACAATCCATACCGCCATCTGAGAGCAGAAAGTACACTAACACCCATAAACTACCTATTAACCCGCCATCTGAGAGCAGAAAGTACACTAACACCCATAAACTACCTATTAACCCCTAAACCACCACCCTCCCACATTGCAAACACTATTTAAAACTTATTAACCCTTAATCTGCCGCCCACCCACATCGCGACTATTAAATTTATTAACCCCTAATCTGCCGCCCACCCACATTGTCAACGCAATTTAAATATATTAACCCCTAAACCGCCGCTCCCTGACATCGCCACCACTATAATAAAGTTATTAACCTCTAAACCGCCGCTCCCCGACATCGCTGCCACTAAATAAACATATTAACCCCTAAACCTCCAGCCTCCCACAAAGCCGCCACTAAATAAACCTATTAACCCCTAAACCTCAGGCCTCCCACATCACCCCCACTAAATAAAATTATTAACCCCTAAACCTCCGGCCCCCCCACATCGCAAAACACTAAATTAAACTATTATCCCCTAAACATAACACCCCCTAACTTTAAATTGAAGTTACAATATAACTATATTTAAATAAATAAAAACTTACCTGTGAAATAAAAATAAACCTAACATTAAACTATAAATTAACCTAATAACACACATACTAATGCAAACTGTGTAGTTTCGCCAAGGTTAGTATACTTCTATACCTTATGCCAAATTCGTACAATACAGACAGTTCAAGTTACAATATAATTTGATAATGTTTGATTTAGCTGGTATAAACTTCAGGATAGGAAACTGATACCGTTTTTTTTCACCATAAACAATCATGAATCCTTTGCACACATAATACATGCAATGTTAAGTTATATTTATTCAGCTGGATTGTTGTCATTACACTAGGCTCAGTAAAAACATTTTTAGGTACAAATGTGCTCTTACGTGCAGCTCACACTTTCTAGTATCCACGTATAAAATCTTGTATCACACGTAATATATAACAGAAGTTATCTAGATGTTGCACTGAGCTCACCTTCGTGAAATGAACAAACGAACCAAGTTACTCACTGTTTTTCCGGCCCCACACTTGCAAGATGGTAGACTAATAATAATGTTCCACCTCACCGGACAGCGTTGTCTGCAAAAAACCCCGTGACTTGAATCTCCTCCACAGCAATCTCCAATGCCACAATCTTTAACAATACCTCCAACATGAGTAGGAATAAAAGTTCAAAAGACAGAGCTTAAATTGTTGGCCTTTTATTTCTACTCATGTTGGAGGTATTGTATAAATTAACCTAGCCTTACTATTTTAATAAAATTTAAAAAAATACCAATTAAAAATACTAAATTACAAATTAAAAAACTAATCCTACAAAAATTTTTTAAAAATCTAACATTACACAAAAAATAAAGACTAAAATTATGAAAAATAAAAAACACTAAGATTACAAAAAATAATAAACGAAATGATCAAAAATAAAAAAATATGGGGGCGTGTCCGGGCTATGGCCTAAGATGGCTGCTAAATTGGGAGCTTTGCTACTCAGAGTTACATTCCGCCTGTAATCTGTGGATTATATAGCCATCCAGCAATAATTTATATCTTATATCATAGAGGACACTTAGCTGAATGGCACTATATAAAAATTTTCTTTGCTAAGCAACACCAGGACTTCCCAAACCGGACCGCTGAGTGTCTCTGGCGGCCTCCAAGGAGAGAGATCCCAGCTCCCCCCCCCCCCCCGGGAAACCGGGTAAACAGAGTATACTGACATCCTCTGTCAAAGGTTTTTGATAACCCTCATATAATGGAGGAGCTATTTGTTCTGCTTCAGGAATTATTGGAGGAGCATGGAAGGAGGATATGCGAAAGGATAGACCGTATTGTAACCCCATCTACTACGCAATTGGAGGATGCACGGCAGAGTGAGGCTCAAGCATTTGTCCCAAGGCACTCGGACGTGGAAGAACTATCTCAGGCTGGTTCCCCTGACCTAGGACTGGGAGTATGTGCAGCAGAGCGCCCAGTGAAAAATATAAGGAAACGCTTTGCGGCCTCTGTGGCCGGGCGACCAGCTCCTGTCTGTTCTGCTGAGTCTACCAGGAGTGACGCAGGTACCGGGAGAGCTGGACTGAAGAAAGACCACTCTGTGACAGCTATACATATCTCGGAGGGCTGCCACAAGGTGTACAGATCATCTACTTACCCTCCTGACTCCCGATGCCATGATCTGGATGGAGACGCTTTGGTCCTATCATATGTTCAGGTCGGCTTTGTGCGATGGTGGTCCCGTGGCCCTGAGGCCCCCTTTCCCTTGAAGGCGGTGAGACCTGGGGTTGGGTAAACTGTGAAATGAAAGACCGGGATCCGGCAGGATCCCTCTAGCCTGCCGGACTATGTGAACTGTACCGCATAGAAACCTGCAAGGACTGAGTTCTTACGGTTGCAGGGTCTGGGGGTAGTGGGATCTATGTGACTTCTTTTATTTACAATTGTGATAGCCATGATTAGTTGTTCAAGCCCAGTATGTCCTCTGGATACTGCCAGCAATCTGGGGTGCTAACTTTTGAACTTTATGCTGATCTATGTTTTTCATGTACATTGCATTATTTCAGTTGTTTATTCATGTTGTACTATACTGCAAGTATATTCCCTTGGATATAATAGCGCCTTGACTGTACTTTAACCCTCTTCTCAGTATACTGTTTGAATTTGGCTGAACTTGCTTTATATGTACTTCCATTGGTGGGGGTTGGTAGGGGGTTTACACCTCACTATAGCTAATCTGCCACAAGATTTAATTAAGTAATCTAGATGGGTCCCTTTGCCTCAGTATAAATTTTGGTAGCCTTAACGTACTGTCTGCGGCCGAGGCGGTATGTGTGGCACATCATTTTCCCCAGGGCCCTGGTAATATATTGAGATACATAGAGATTTTAGGTGAATTTTGTTTGTGCATATGGCCTAGATATATCCTAAGCTCATTACCTAGTTTGGGTGCAGGGGGAGCTCGCATAGTGTGGCAGGACCCATATCCATCTTCCTCTGGGATGGTGTAAATCTGTACCCTAGAATTCACGGTATTCTGTGTGGCTTTTTTTTCTGAGTCCAGGGGAAGTTCACTCTGTTTTGCTCTGGCATATAATTAAATATTAGCTTAGTGGCTGAATTTTGACCATAAGTAGTCTCCTTTGCTTATTAATAATTTTAAATCTCTGGGGATTAAATGTTTAAAGGGACATAATACTCATATGCTAAATCACTTGAAACTGATGCAGTATAACTGTAAAAAGCTGACAGGAAAATATCACCTGAGCATCTCTATGTAAAAAAGGAAGATATTTTACATCACAATCTCCTCAGCTCAGCAGAGTAAGTTCTGTGTAAAAAGTTATACTCAGCTGCTCCCAGCTGCAGGTAAAAAAAATTAAAAAAATGAAGAAATGAACAGCAGCCAATCAGCATCAGCAGTGCTGAGGTCATGAACTTTTACTGTGATCTCATGAGATTTGACTTGACTCTCATGAGATTTCATTGTAAACTTCCTTTACCTGATTGGTGAAATAAGATGAGAGTGCACGATGCTCATCCCTTCAGATGTCCCAGGACAGACACACTAAAATGCTGCTTAGAAATCCTTTACAACGGGAGGTGGCTACTGAGGAACTTTTGAGGTAAAATATCTTTCTTTTTTACATAGAGATGATCAGGAGATATTTTCTAGTCAGCTTTTTACAGCTATGCTGCATCACTTTCAAGTGTTTAAACATTTGGGTATTATGGCCCTTTAATTATTAAGGCCTAGATTTAGAGTTTTGTCGGTAACGACCCGCGTAGCTAACGCTGGCTTTTTTCTGGCCGCACCTTTTAAATAACTCTGGTATTGAGAGTTCACAGAATGGCTGCGTTAGGCTCCAAAAAAGGAGCGTAGAGCATATTTAACGCAACTTCAACTCTCGATACCAGAGTTGCTTACGGACGCGGCCAGCTTCAAAAACGTGCTCGTGCACGATTCCCCCATAGAAAACAATGGGGCTGTTTGAGCTGAAAAAAAAAACTAACACCTGCAAAAAAGCCGCGTTCAGCTCCTAACGCAGCCCCATTGTTTGCTATGGGGAAACACTTCCTACGTCTGCACCTAACACTCTAACATGTACCCCGAGTCTAAACACCCCTAACCTTACACTTATTAACCCCTAATCTGCCGCCCCCGCTATCGCTGACACCTGCATATTTTTTTTAACCCCTAATCTGCCGCTCCGTAAACCGCTGCTACTTACATTATCCCTATGTACCCCTAATCTGCTGCCCCTAACACCGCCGACCCCTATATTATATTTATTAACCCCTAATCTGCCCCCCACAACGTCGCCTCCACCTGCCTACACTTATTAACCCCTAATCTGCCGACCGGACCGCACCGCTATTATAATAAAGTTATTAACCCCTAATCCGCCTCACTCCCGCCTCAATAACCCTATAATAAATAGTATTAACCCCTAATCTGCCCTCCCTAACATCGCCGACACCTAACTTCAAACATTAACCCCTAATCTGCCGACTGGAGCTCACCGCTATTCTAATAAATGTATTAACCCCTAAAGCTAAGTCTAACCCTAACACTAACACCCCCCTAAATTAAATATAATTTTAATCTAACGAAATAAATTAACTCTTATTAAATAAATTATTCCTATTTAAAGCTAAATACTTACCTTTAAATAAATCCTAATATAGCGACAATATAAATTATAATTATATTATAGCTATTTTAGGATTTATATTTATTTTACAGGTAACTTTGTATTTATTTTAACCAGGTACAATAGCTATTAAATAGTTAAGAACTATTTAATAGCTAAAATAGTTAAAATAATTACAAAATTACCTGTAAAATAAATCCTAACCTAAGTTACAATTAAACCTAACACTACACTATCAATAAATTAATTAAATAAAATACCAACAATTACCTACAATTAAACCTAACACTACACTATCAATAAATTATTTAAATACAATATCTACAAATAAATACAATGAAATAAACTAACTAAAGTACAAAAAATAAAAAAGAACTAAGTTACAAAAAATAAAAAAATATTTACAAACATTAGAAAAATATTACAACAATTTTAAACTAATTACACCTACTCTAAGCCCCCTAATAAAATAACAAAGCCCCCCAAAATAAAAAATGCCCTACCCTATTCTAAATTAAAAATGTTCAAAGCTCTTTTACCTTACCAGCCCTGAACAGGGCCCTTTGCGGGGCATGCCCCAAGAAATTCAGCTCTTTTGCCTGTAAAAAAAACACATACAATACCCCCCCCAACATTACAACCCACCACCCACATACCCCTAATCTAACCCAAACCCCCCTTAAATAAACCTAACACTAAGCCCCTGAAGATCTTCCTACCTTATCTTCACCCTGCCAGGTTCACCGATCCGTCCTCGGAAGTCTTGATCCAAGCCTCGGAAGTGTTGATCCAAGCCCAAGCGGGGGGCTGAAGAGTGACGTCCATCCTCGGGCTGAAGTCTGGATCCAAGCGGCGACTGAAGAAATCCATCCTCGGGCTGAAGTCGGAAGTCCATCATAGGGATGAAGTCTTCTATCAAGCCGTATCTTCAATCTTCTTTCTTCTGGAGCGGAGCGGAACCATCTTCTTCCAAGCCGACGCGGAACATCCTCTTCAACCGACGACTAGACGACGAATGACGGTTCCTTTAAATGACGTCATCCAAGATGGCGTCCCTCGAATTCCGATTGGCTGATAGGATTCTATCAGCCAATCGGAATTAAGGTAGGAATATTCTGATTGGCTGATGGAATCAGCCAATCAGAATCAAGTTCAATCCGATTGGCTGATCCAATGAAAAGTGAGCGTTAGACCCTTTCCTGACTGACTCCAAATACCGGCGGTAGCCTAAAACCAGCGTTAGGAGCCTCTAACGCTGGTTTTCACAGCTACCGCCAAACTCCAAATCTAGCCGTAAGTTTATTAGCCTTAGCATTGGGTCCATGAGTGGCCCTGTTAACATTCTCCCAAGCTTCACCCCTTACCTATATCTAACATCCGGGGTCCAAAAGTGACCGCAAACTCTTAGTCGGGGTATACTTTATTTCTAATTTTTATGGGGGACTTGTTGATATAATGTTCTAAAGTGTTATATGTTCTGATGTGAATGTTATGGACACATACAGGCCTGCTTTTTGTTACCTAGAATCTTTTTATGAAAGTCAGGCCGTATGACTACCACCTGTTACTTTATTTTTTGTTGTCCAAATGAAAATGTATATATCTAAAAAAGAGGTGCCGCGCATGGCTTTATATATTTCCTACTGTCAAGGTTGTAATACTGTTTATGGACTCTAAGACATGCCTTCTGTATTGGATATTTGAGAAGTGATGTATGTTGTTAGGCGTGTTGCCATGACAATTATATGAGAATGTTATGTATGTCATTTCTACGTCAATAAAAACGATTTAAAAAAAATAAAAAAAAATATTATACCTAATCTAATAGCCCTAAAATAATAAAAAAGCCCCCCCCCAAAGTAAAAACACCACCTAGCCTACAATAAACTACCAATAACCCTTAAAAGGGCCTTTTTGTAGGGCATTGCCCTAAGTTAAACAGCTCTTTTACCTGTAAAAATAATACAAAGTCCCCCCAACAGTAAAACCCACCACCCAACCAACCCCCAAAATAAAAAAATCTAACTCTAAAAAACCCGTTAGCTACCCATTGCCCCTAAAGGAGCATTTTTATGGACATTGCCCTTAAAAGGGCATTCAGCTCTTTTACAATTGCCCAAAGTCCTAATCTTAAAAAAATAAAAATAAAAAAAAAGCGGAGGATAGCTATCCTGGAAGCCGATGCCATCCTGCACGGAGCTTCCTCTTCATATGGTCAACGCCGTACACTGAAGCTTCAATGCAAGGTAGCCGTTTCAAAATGGCATACCTTGCATTCCTATTGGCTAATTTGATTCTTAAATTCAAATTAGCCAATAGGATGAGAGCTACTGAAATTCTATTGGCTGATCTGGGACTCCCTGTGCCTCCTGCTCTGTGACCCCCTGTACCTCCTGCTCTGTGTCTCCCTGTGCTCCCTGCTCTGTGTCTCCCTGTGCTCCCTGCTCTGTGACTCCCTGTGCCTCCTGCTCTGTGACCCCCTGTACCTCCTGCTCTGTGTCTCCCTATGCCCCCTGCTCTGTGACTCCCTGTGCCTCCTGCTCTGTGTCTCCCTGTGCTCCCTGCTCTGTGACTCCCTGTGCCTCCTGCTCTGTGACTCCCTGTACCTCCTGCAATATGATCCCCTGTATCTCCTGCTCTGTGTCTCCCTATGCCCCCTGCTATGTGTCTCCCTATGCCCCCTGCTCTGTGACCCCCTGTACCTCCTGCTCTGTGTCTCCCTGTGCCCCCTGCTCTGTGACCCCCTGTACCTCCTGCTCTGTGTCTCCCTGTGCCCCCTGCTCTGTGACTCCCTGTGCTTCCTGCTCTGTGACTCCCTGTACTCCCTGCTCTGTGACTCCCTGTACCTCCTGCTCTGTGTCTCCATATGCCCCCTGCACTGTGACTCCCTGTACCTCCTGCTCTGTGTCTCCCTATGCCCCTTGCCCTGTGACTCCCTGTACCTCCTGCTCTTTGTCTCCCTATGCCTCCTGCTCTGTGTCTCCCTATGCCCCCTGCTCTGTGACTCCCTGTACCTCCTGCTCTGTGTCTCCCTATGCCTCCTGCTCTGTGTCTCCCTATGCCCCCTGCTCTGTGACTCCCTTTGCCTCCTGCTCTGTGTCTCTCTATGCTCCCTGCTCTGTGACTCCCTTTGCCTCCTGCTCTATGTCTCCCTGTGCTCCCTGCTCTGTGACTCCCTGTGCCTCCTGCTCTGTGACTCCCTGTACCTCCTGCTCTGACCCCCTGTATATCCTGCTCTGTGTCTCCCTATGCCCCCTGCTCTGTGACTCCCTGTGCTTCCTGCTCTGTGACTCCCTGAACTCCCTGCCCTGTGACTCCCTGTACCTCCTGCTCTGTGTCTCTCTATGCCTCCTGCTCTGTGTCTCTCTATGCCCCCTACTCTGTGACTCCCTGTACCTCCTGCTCTGTGTCTCCCTATGCCTCCTGCTCTGTGTCTCCCTATGCCCCCTGCTCTGTGACTCCCTGTACCTCCTGCTCTTTGTCTCCCTATGCCCCCTGCCCTGTGACTCCCTGTACCTCCTGCTCTGTGTCTCCCTATGCCCCCTGCCCTGTGACTCCCTGTACCTCCTGCTCTTTGTCTCCCTATGCCTCCTGATCTGTGTCTCCCTATGTCCCCTGCCCTGTGACTCCCTGTACCTCCTGCTCTGTGTCTCCCTATGCCCACTGCCCTGTGACTCCCTGTACCTCCTGCTCTTTGTCTCCCTATGCCTCCTGCTCTGTGTCTCCCTATGCCCCCTGCTCTGTGACTCCCTGTACCTCCTGCTCTGTGTCTCCCTATGCCTCCTGCTCTGTGTCTCCCTATGCCCCCTGCTCTGTGACTCCCTGTGCCTCCTGCTCTGTGTCTCCCTATGCTTCCTGCTCTGTGACTCCCTTTGCCTCCTGCTCTATGTCTCCCTGTGCTCCCTGCTCTGTGACTCCCTGTGCCTCCTGCTCTGTGACTCCCTGTACCTCCTGCTCTGTGACCCCCTGTATATCCTGCTCTGTGTCTCCCTATGCCCCCTGCTCTGTTACTCCCTGTGCTTCCTGCTCTGTGACTCCCTGAACTCCCTGCTCTGTGATTCCCTGTACCTCCTGCTCTGTGTCTCCCTATGCCCCCTGCCCTGTGACTCCCTGTACCTCCTGCTCTGTGTCTCTCTATGCCTCCTGCTCTGTGTCTCCCTATGCCCCCTGCTCTGTGACTCCCTGTACCTCCTGCTCTGTGTCTCCCTATGCCTCCTGCTCTGTGTCTCCCTATGCCCCCTGCTCTGTGACTCCCTGTGCCTCCTGCTCTGTGTCTCCCTATGCTCTCTGCTCTGTGACTCCCTTTGCCTCCTGCTCTGTGACTCCCTGTGCCTCCTGCTCTGTGTCTCCCTATGCCCCCTGCCCTGTGACTCCCTGTACCTCCTGCTCTGTGTCTCTCTATGCCTCCTGCTCTGTGTCTCTCTATGCCCCCTGCTCTGTGACTCCCTGTACCTCCTGCTCTGTGTCTCCCTATGCCTCCTGCTCTGTGTCTCCCTATGCCCCCTGCTCTGTGACTCCCTGTACCTCCTGCTCTTTGTCTCCCTATGCCCCCTGCCCTGTGACTTCCTGTACCTCCTGCTCTGTGTCTCCCTATGCCCCCTGCCCTGTGACTCCCTGTACCTCCTGCTCTTTGTCTCCCTATGCCTCCTGCTCTGTGTCTCCCTATGTCCCCTGCCCTGTGACTCCCTGTACCTCCTGCTCTGTGTCTCCCTATGCCCACTGCCCTGTGACTCCCTGTACCTCCTGCTCTTTGTCTCCCTATGCCTCCTGCTCTGTGTCTCCCTATGCCCCCTGCTCTGTGACTCCCTGTACCTCCTGCTCTGTGTCTCCCTATGCCTCCTGCTCTGTGTCTCCCTATGCCCCCTGCTCTGTGACTCCCTGTGCCTCCTGCTCTGTGTCTCCCTATGCTTCCTGCTCTGTGACTCCCTTTGCCTCCTGCTCTATGTCTCCCTGTGCTCCCTGCTCTGTGACTCCCTGTGCCTCCTGCTCTGTGACTCCCTGTACCTCCTGCTCTGTGACCCCCTGTATATCCTGCTCTGTGTCTCCCTATGCCCCCTGCTCTGTTACTCCCTGTGCTTCCTGCTCTGTGACTCCCTGAACTCCCTGCTCTGTGATTTCCTGTACCTCCTGCTCTGTGTCTCCCTATGCCCCCTGCCCTGTGACTCCCTGTACCTCCTGCTCTGTGTCTCTCTATGCCTCCTGCTCTGTGTCTCCCTATGCCCCCTGCTCTGTGACTCCCTGTACCTCCTGCTCTGTGTCTCCCCTTGCCTCCTGCTCTGTGTCTCCCTATGCCCCCTGCTCTGTGACTCCCTGTGCCTCCTGCTCTGTGTCTCCCTATGCTCTCTGCTCTGTGACTCCCTTTGCCTCCTGCTCTATGTCTCCTTGTGCTCCCTGCCCTGTGACTCCCTGTACCCCCTGCTCTGTGACTCCCTGTGCCTCCTGCTCTATGTCTCCCTTTGCTCCCTGCTCTGTGACTCCCTGTACCCCCTGCTCTGTGACTCCCTGTGCCCCCTGCTCTGTGACTTCCTGTGCCCCCTGCTCTGTGACTCCCTGTGCTCCCTGCTCTGTGACTCCCTGTACCTCCTGCTCTGTGTCTCCCTATGCCCCCTGCTCTGTGACTCCCTGTGCCTCCTGCTCTGTGTCTCCCTATGCTCCCTGCTCTGTGACTTCCTTTGCCTCCTGCTTTATGTCTCCCTCTGCTTCCTGCTCTGTGACTTCCTGTGCCCCCTGCTCTGTGAATCCCTGTGCCCCCTGCTCTGTGAATCCCTGTGCCCCCTGCTCTGTGAATCCCTGTGCCCCCTGCTCTGTGACTCCCTGTGCCCCCTGCTCTGTGACTCCCTGTGCCCCCTGCTCTGTGACTTTCTGTGTCTCCTGCTCTGTGACTCCCTGTGCCCCCTGCTCTGTGAGTCCCTGTGCCCCATGCTCTGTGTCTCCCTGTGCCTCCTGCTCTGTGTCTCCTTGTGCGTCCTGCTCTGTGACTCCCTGTGCTTCCTGCTCTGTGACTCCCTGTGCCTCCTGCTCTGTGACTCCCTGTGCCTCCTGCTCTGTGACTTCCTTTGCCTCCTGCTCTGTGACTCCCTGTGCCCCCTGCTCTGTGTCTCCCTGTGCCTACTGCTTTGTGACTCCCTGTACCCCCTGCTCTTTGACTCCCTGTTCCTCCTGCTCTGTGACTTCCTTTGCCTCCTGCTCTGTGACTCCTTCTGCCCCCTGTTCTGTGACTCCCTGTGCCCCCTGCTCTGTGTCTCCCTGTGCCTCCTGCTGTGTGACTCCCTGTGCCCCCTGCTCTGTGTCTCCCTGTGCCTACTGCTTTGTAACTCCCTGTACCCCCTGCTCTGTGACTTCCTCTGCCCTGCTCTGTGGCTCCCTGTGCCCCCTGCTCTGTGACTCCCTGTGTCCCCTGCTCTGTGACTCCCTGTGCCCCCTGCTATGTGACTCCCTGTGCCCCCTGCTGTGTGACTCCCTGTGCCCTCTGCTCTGTGACTTCCTGTGCCTCCTCCTATGTGACTCCCTGTGCCCTCTGCTCTGTGACTCCCTGTACCCCCTGCTCTGTGACTCCCTGCGCCTCCTGCTCTGTGTCTCCCTGTACCTCCTGCTCTGTGTCTCCTTATGCCTCCTGCTCTGTGATTCCCTGTGCCCCTTGCTCTGTGACTCCCTGTGCCCTCTGCTCTGTGACTCCCTGTACCCCCTGCTCTGTGACTTCTGTGTGCCCCCTGCCCTGTGAGTCCCTGTACCCCCTGCTCTGTGTCTCCCTTTACCCCCTGCTCTGTGTCTCCCTGTACCCCCTTCTCTGTCGCTACCTCTGCCCCGTCCTCTGTAACTCCCTGTACCTTCTGCTTTTTTACCCCCTGAACCCCTGCTCTGTGTCACCCTGTACACCCTGCTCTGTGACTTCCTCTGCCCTCTGCTCTGTGTCTCCCTTTACCCCCTGCTCTGTGACTTCCTCTGCCCCTTCTCTGTGACTCCTTGTTCCCCCTGTTCTGTGACTCCCTGTACCTTCTGCTTTTTTACCCCCTGAACCCCTAACTGTCTTTCTCACATCTCTTCCTGGATGTCCTCTCACTAGCTCAAGCTAAATCTCTCCAAAACTGAGCTCCTCATTTTCCCCCCTTCTTCCAAAATCTCCACCCCCAATATCTCTATAACTGTCGACAACTCCATCATTACCCCTACCCAGCATGCCCGATCTCTTGGGGTCACATTTGACTCAGATCTTTCCTTCACTCCTCACATTCAGTCCTTGGCTAAAGCCTGCCGCTTCCACCTTAAAAACATCTCCAAAATTAGACACTTCCTTACACAAGACACAACTAAGATTTTAATCCACTCTCTCATTCTTTCCCGCCTTGATTACTGCAACTCTGTCCTCTCTGGTCTCCCCACCTGCCACCTAGCTCCTTTACAATCCATAATGAATGCCTCTGCCAGACTCATCTTCCTTTCACGTCGCTCTTCATCTGCTGCTCCTCTCTGCCAATCCCTTCACTGGCTTCCTCTTGCCTCTAGGATCAAACACAAAATTCTCACTCTGACATACAAAGCCCTCAACTGCACTGCTCCCCCCTATATCTCAGACCTTGTCTCCAGATACTCTCCCTCCCGTCCCCTTTGCTCTGCTCATGACCTCCTCCTCTCCTCCTCTCTGGTTACCTCATTGTACTCCCGTTTACAGGACTTCTCCAGACTGGCTCCCACCTTGTGGAACTCTCTGCCTCGCTCCACAAGACTCTCCCCTAGTTTTGAAAGCTTCAAGCGCTCCCTAAAGACTCTACTGTTCAGGGATGCATACAACCTACACTAACCTTTCTTTATACCAGTTCCTCTCCTCCATTGCTATCCCCTGAACCCCCTTAAGTCTAGCTGTTTGTAGATCACCTTTTTAAGAGCTAATTACAACAGTTCAACTCTTGGCAGGGCCCTCAACCCAACTGATCCCTTTAATTGTTTTGTTGTACTACCCTCTGTTCACAGCGCTGCAGAATCTGTTGGCGCTCTACAAATAACCGATAATAATAATAATAACCCTTGCTCTGTGTCTCCCTGCACCACCTGCTCTGTGACTTCCTCTGCCCCCTTCTCTGTGACTCCCTGTACCCCCTGCTCTGTGACTCCCTGTGCCAACAGCTCTATGTCTGTCTGTGCACCCTGTTCTGTTACTCCCTGTACCTTCTGCTTTTTTACCCCCTGAACCCCTGCTCTGTGTCTCCCTGTGCCTCCTGCTCTGTGACTTCCTCTGCCCCCTGCTCTGTGTCTCCCTTTACCCCGTGCTCTGTGACTTCCTCTGCCCCTTCTCTGTGACTCCCTGTGCCCCCTGCTCTGTGACTCCTTGTGCCCCCTGCTCTCTGACTTCCTCTGCCCCCTTCTCTGTGACTCCCTGTGCCCCCTGCTCTGTGACTCCCTGTAAACCCTGCTCTGTGACTCCCTCTGCCCCCTTCTCTGTGACTCCCTGTGCCCCCTGCTCTGTGACTTCCTCTGCCCCCTTCTCTGTGACTCCCTGTGCCCCCTGCTCTGTGACTCCCTGTGCCCCCTTCTCTGTGACTCCCTGTGCCCCCTGCTCTGTGACTCCTTGTGCCCCCTGCTCTGTGACTCCTTGTGCCCCCTGCTCTGTGACTCCCTCTGCCATCTGTACACTGAATCCACTGTTTTCTTTCTTACAGAAAAGACCTTGGCTCAGACTGAACAGATTCAGAAGTCTGAGTCTGAAAGAAAAGAGTTGCTGGAGCACATCAAGGTACCCAACAATACTTTATTTAACTCTAAAACTCTTAACTCACTGTTTTGTTTACTGTCTTCTACTTTTGTTTGTTCCTTTTTCATTCAGTGCAAATGTTCCTGATCTCCCTCTCAATCTCTCTCCGCCCTCTTGGTCCAACACTCTATTTGATCTATTTCTCTTCTTTGCTTTTTGCTTCAGTACCCTCTCTCCTCCTCTATAACCATGTTCCCTCTCTCCCCATATCCTTTCATATCAATCACACTTTCCCCTGCTGCCTTCCACCTCACCCCTGTACCCCTCTTTCTGTGTCTCAGCAGCTGCAGAGCGATATATCTTGCATTGTTGCAGACATCGATGATTTTGAGAAAAGGTGAGTATGGTCTTGATTGTCAAAGTGGGCTTTAATGAAGGTAGGGACCACTCTTCAGTTTATTTAACATTACATACTTATCCCAATGTCTACTGATTACAGCCGTAAAACCCAGCGAGAGAATGAACTTTACAGCGCCAGACGCAAATTCAACATGGACCCTGAGAAAGTGAGTAAGAGGTATCCCGGGGGATAGGTTACCAGTATCAGTCTGCAGCTGAGCATTAGCAGACCTCAAGAGATCTTGAATTGGTTTCTGGAAATGAATAATTTGCTATAACGTAATATAGTATAGATTATCCCTCTATAAAGTCATAAAATAAACTGTAGATGTTTTCTGTAGCTGGCATTTTAATGCTTTGACTATAGGGTAATGATTTACTAATGTCAGGGAATTAGACTGGCTATCACTAATGTCACTAATTGCTTTATGTGGGTTGTGGACAAATTCATACTTCAAAGTAACACAGTGGAATTAACATTCACATGTTGGGGCCTATTTATTAATGTGCGAGTGGACATGATCCGATATTGCGGATCATGTCCGCTGCACATCGATAAATGCTGACAGCAAACGCTCTCGGCATTTATCATTGCACCAGCAGTTCTGGTGAACTGCTGTGCAATACCGCCCCCTGCAGATTTGCGGCCAATCGGTCGCTAGCAGGGGGTGTCAATCAACCCGATCGTATTCAATCGGGTTGATTTCTGTCCGCCGCCTCAGAGCAGACGGACAGGTTATGGAGCAGCGGTCTTTAGACCGCTGCATCATAACTTCTGTTTCCGGTGACCCCTATGGCTCGCTGGAAACACGGGGCATCAAGCTCCATACGGAGCTTGATAAATATTCCCCGTTTTAGTAATGATGATGTTCAATTATTAGCATCTGTTCTACACAAACATCTGAATAGTATCACAATCTGCAATGGGAGATTTCACTGAGCACTTTGATTTTTTTTTTAATATGACGTTCACCCATCTCTGGCCTAGTTTTCATTGAGGTGGTAAATTGTAGAAACTGGTTATAAAAACATTTATCTTTATTAAAGTCTATGGAGATTTTTTATGTTACAACCAGTTTCTAAACGTTGCCACCTCAATTGAAACTAGGCCTCTACCTGGTAACCTCTTTGAATTTTATAATCCAGGACTAAGAGTAATGGAGGGACAGGGAAGACAGGGGTGGACCTAATTTGGGCTAGTTTCCATTGAGTTGGTAAAGTTTGGAAACTGGTGGTAACATAAAAATTCTCTATGGACTTTAATGGACTTTACCACCTCAATGGAAATGAGGCCTTAGTCCTAGTTTCTATAGTTGTGGTAAATTTTTGAAACTGGTGATAAAAACATCCTCAATTGAGTTGAACATTTGTATTTGAAAACATCCATTTTGGAACCTTAGGCCAAGTTTCCATTAAGGTGCTAAGGTTTGGAAACAGGTTGTAAAAACATTTATTTCCATTAAAGTCTATCTATGGTAGACATGTGCATGGGGAAAAAATTCGGTTCGGTTAGGATCGATTCGGATTTTTTCGAATTTCGGTTCGGAGCGATTTGAATTCGGAAAAATTTGAATAAATTCGGTTCGGATTTGTTTCGGATTCATTCAGATTTGAATAAATTCGGTTCGGATTTGTTTCGGATTCATTCAGATTCGAATAAATTCGGCTGGATTCGGTTCGATTCGGTTCGGAAATTCGGAATTTCGGTAAGTGTTAGGTGGGATTAGACTAGTATTATGTACTAAATTCGGCTGGATTCAGTTCGATTCGGTTCAGTTCGGAATTTCGGTAAATGTTAGGTGGGATTAGACTTATACTGTACAATACTAGTGTAATCCATGGCCATCCGAATTTACCGAATAAATCCGAAGTAATTCGGATTTATTCGGTAAATTCGGCAGTATTTTAATTCGGAAATTCGGTTCGATCCGAATCGCCGAATTTTCCGAATTTCCGAATCGATCCGAAACGAATTGCACATATCTAATCTATGGAGAATTTTAAGTTAACACCAGTTTCAAAACTTTACAACCTCAATGAAAACTAGGCCTGTAGGCCTGATAATCTAATGTTCTGCGAGATTATCTAGATGTGAAGGAGAGGTACATACATTACAATTTAATACTCAAAAAAGACACCACAGATTTTGCAAGATTTCTCTCCATGGCCTAATTTTCATTGATGTGGTAAATTTTGGAAACTGGTAATAAAAATTGTATTGAGAATTTTATGTTACCACCAGTTTTCAAACATTTCAAATGTTATCACCTCAATGGAAACTAGGCACATGTCCATGGAAACTGGTGGTAAAAACATTTATCTCAACTACGGTCTATGGAGATTTTTTTATGTTACCACCAATTTCCAAACTTTACCACCTCAATGGAAACTAGTTCTTAAAGAGAAAACACGCTCATACTTTTTTTACTACTGTGCCACTTATGGGCTTGTTTCCATTGAGTCTTTAAAATGGAGCCGTAAGCTACTGACAGCTAAAAGTAGTTTACGGCTCCATTTTAGTACCAGGTTTCCATTGACATCTGTTGCGCATTGCATGCAATGTTAAAATTATACTACTCCCTGTCCTTTTAGGCAGGCCACACCCACAACTGCTTAACCACCCCACAGAGCACCTGATTCTGCTTAGAACACCTGCTACTAATTTTGCCCATGGAATACCCATAACTACGCCTCCTCCCATCCGTGGAACAACTGGGACTAAATCAAGGAGTGTTTGCACCCCCCCCCGCCACAATCAAGTTTATTTAAATAACCACTGCCTAACAGATTCTAGGGATTTCCCTAGCTGAGTACAAGTGAGTCATTCACGGCAGATGAGCAGCTAAGGGAAATACCATCTGACCTGCTGGAGGGTAAAACTAAGAAACACTGATTTCTGTGATTCATTTTATGTTAACATCAGCTGCCTCAAGGCAAAAAAGTGCTCATAGCTGGACTGGGAATAAAAAGCAGCCCTGGAAAAATGGAAGACTAGCCCTATTTTCTATCCATAGAATGCACAAGTCACATTTTTCTCAGGGAGATTACTGAGATACACCTTCATAAATTTATTTTCAGAATTAAATTATATTAGTTTGTAATAAATAAAAAAAGGTAGATTGTTGTTATATAGGCACCCTACAACCTAAGTTCATCCATGATTCCCTTTCATAGTGTGAAAATATAGTGTGGTCTAGAGAAACCACTCAAAAGAGTGTCTCACAGTCTGACTTTATTAGACACAAGAAACTAGACATATTTGGTAATGACTATCCGAACGTATGAACAAACTAAATTTAAAGGCAGCAAAAAAACCTGACGAAATTCATCAATATTCATTCATTTTCTTTAGATTACCTTTAGGGGTTAAAATACTTACCTCTAGCATGCTGGAGAGCAGCACAAATCCCAACTCTTCTTCATAGAGCTCTGAGCCCCGCTAATAGGCTTAGTGCGACGGATCCCAGGTTCAAACTAATTTCCCTGAATATTCGTTCAGAAAGCTTTAGCCAAACTAAATTTTTAATGCTGCACATGTCTACTAGAAACCATTTGAAAGAGGGCTAGTAAAAATGGCACATAGTCTAAGAAATACAACTTACAAGGAAATACTTATGGAGGCCCATTCGTCAAGCTTGTTGGCCCGTGTTTCATATCAGCATTTATGAAGCAGTGGTCTAAAGACCGATGCAGACAGGAATCGCCACAATTCAACCCGATTGAGTATGATCGGGTTGATTGACACCCCCCTGCTAGCGGCCTATTGGCTGTGAGTCTGCAGGGGGCGGCGTTGCACCAGCAGCTCACAAGAGTTGCTGGTGCAATGCTGAATACGGAGAGCTTATTGCTCTCCGCATTCAGCGAGGTCTGTTGGACCTGATCCGCACTGTCGGATCAGGTCCGACAGACCTTTGATCAATAGGCCTCATGGCCTCAATACGTATAGCTCAGAAGAGAAAAGAAGAGAGAAGATACAGCTACATTGGCTCATCAGCAGCAAATCCTCCTTAGACTGTAGCCGGCCTACCGGGAAATCTCCTGGTGTCCTGGTAGGCCAATCATGCCTTGAAAGGGCTGGGAGTACCCCTTACCAATGCTTCCGGTTTTCCTAGGGGAATACGTACTACAGACTGAAAAACAAGGTAGAAATGCCTAAAGAACCTTTTCAATTAGATTTTATGTAAACATTAACGTTTAGATAAAGCAATAATTAGAGAGAGGGCTGGTGTTTTTTCAGAATCGTGTGTAGGGTTACTTATTAAATCTTTCCTCAAAATTTAATTCTATACCAGGTCTTTGCTTTAGAAATGCTAGAGTTTGAATTTCCTTTTTTAACTTTTCCAGATTGTGTAATAATGGCTTTTTAGTTCCTCATCGAACAGTCTGATGTAATGTTTATTTGAAACTTGCTTCACGCCTGTAGGATCCTGTTGTAATACTAATTTCTGTTAGTGAGGGCCAGATGGACGCTTCCTGTTTGGGCTTTATAATAAGGAGTTGATCAAAAAATGTTGACGTGATCACAATCAGACATTTTCACTTTTTTAATTATCGTTTTAGTAAAACTGTTTCAGTATCGGTTTGGTAAAAAATGCCCCTATACTTAATATGTGCAAGTCCTATTTCTGCAGTCCATATTCCCAACCATTTGCTCCACATTTATCACTGGATATCCCAAAAAGTTATCATATGTAACATTGGTTTTGTGCACAGGCAAAACACACTAACATTATCTGCTGCCATATTGGATGGCATCACCAAAAAAGATACAAACACTACCAGCTCAATGAATTAAAGTTTAAAAGTGATAATAAGCACTTTTTATACTAATAAAAATTAGGCAAATCTATAACCCAACAAACAAAAATAGGGGAACCTGCTTTGGAGCCCTTGGAGGGACAAGTTTGCTTATGCAGACCTGATACAACATTACCTCCCAACGTTTGTGGCTGGGTATCAGGGACTCAGGAGGTTGATGGAGGCCAGTCGCCATTTTGTGGGAGGAGATATGTTGGAAAGTGGGGGGATAGAGGGTGATTTGTAGGTGGGGTTGTGGGTGTGTCTGATTGTTTGTGGGCGTGTCTGGGTGCTCAATGGATGTGGTAAGGGAAATTTTACAAATAGAGACATATGGCTGTCTCAGAGAGAATGCGGGACATAGCTCAGGATCAGGGACTGATCGTAATCCAGCTACTGCGTCTTAACTTCTCCAGCACCTCAGAGATGGAGGAGTTCAAAACCTTTAACTCGCGATTAGTCACACAAGAAGAGGTGGTGGCGCTGTACAAGGATTTCCTTATTGTGCAATGTTAAACACAGTTGATTCTTAAAGGGATACTAAACCCAATTTTTTTTCTTTCAGGATTCAGACAGAGCAGCAATTTTAAGCAACTTTCTAATTTCTCTTGCTATCTTTATTTATAAAGCAGGAATGTAAAGCACCCTAGATAGCACTTGCTGATTGGTGACTACATTTAGCCACCAATAAGCAAGTGTAACCCAGGTTCTGGACCAAATATGGGCCGGCTCCTAAGCTTTACATTCCTGCTTTTTAAATAAAGATAGCCAGAGAATGAAGAAAAATTAATAATAGGAGTAAATTAGAAAGTTGCTTACAATTGCTGTTCTACTTGAATCATTAAAGAAAAAAATTGGGTTTAGTGTCCCTTTAAGCACTTGGATGTCAACATGTTAAACGTTAATTCTCTTATGCACAAACATTTTATGGCAAATAAAATAAGGTCTAAGGATATAATTCTTTATCAACTGTACATTTGTAATGAGGCTGAGCGTGTACATATTCATCATGAAAATCAAAAGATAGCGAAGTATTAAAAAAATATAAGGACGATGCCAGTAACTTTAGGAGTAAGCGGCAGACCACACAGTAACTATTGGGCACACTATGGTGAGATACCTACATACAGGATAGTGTTAAAAAAAACAATTATTGAATTTACAATGTTAAAATTGGAATAATATTACTGATAAAAACAGTGCACATACGGTTAAGTGTTACAGGTTTAAAAAAAAAATTGAAATCCTAAAAAAGAAGTTCCAGTGTGAAGAGTTCTTTATATTTCTATTGTACAAATATGTCTTGCAGCATCGGCGAGTGGGCTGAACAGAATGTTCCTTGGGTATACATTAAGTTTCTTTACAATTTGTATCAGAATCTTCTGATTAATCCTGTAGGTCCTGAGATTTTCAAATGTAGTTTGGTTAGTTTGTTTCACTATACGCATTGCGCTTATGAAAGTGAAGGAAAAATATGTTTGTGCAACTAGAAATGCCAGGTAAATGATGCTGAAAACAGTGTGATTTGATATCTATGTGCTTCAGAAACAATGTTCCTATCAGTGCCAGGTGCTCCCTGTCACATTCACTCTCCCCTGCAACAATCTGCATTCTATTAAGATTCATTACTTTCTATAAAGGTAAACTCACAACTCACCAGGAATTCTTGGCTCAGACTACTTTTTAGATTATTCTGCTAGTTCTGCCCATGATAGGGTCGGCATGATGTTTCTTGCCTTGCTGATGAATTTTAGATTATTTGGCCCTTAAGCATGATCTGCCTATTTAAGCAAGTTTTACTCTGACATCATAGTTCTGACTTTGCCCTGTCAGAACTATGATGTCAGAGTAAACATCTTGTGCAGCCAAGAATTTTTTGTACTGAATATTTGTGGAAATCAGTTTTCCCGAATATTTTTTGGCTGCACTATTTGATACTTGTTTTGTTTAAAATGAAAATAAATCTGAATTTTAGATAAACATTAAATTTTTTTTCCATTAAAACAAATGTAAATGTTCAAAGCTACAGCTGAAAAGTTTACTTGTAGCTAGAATACTTACCGTAACTCGCTTTGTGGTAACAGCAGGCTTAACGCTCTTGGTTCCCAGGACCTGCACTTACTTTAGTGCAGGTCTTGGAAGGAAAGCGCGCTAAGCCTCCTGTTATTGTGGCCGGAGCTCTGGCAAGAAGATGATTGGTTAGAGTGTTGTTAAGGTAAGTATTAACCCTTTAAAAAAAATGAAAGGTAACAAGTGAATACTGACTATTTCCGTGAGTATTTTTTTTTTCCTGTAATTTTCTTTGGCGCATTCATTTTCGGCACAAATGCACATCTCTATTGTTTACTACAGTGTTTAAAATGTTTCATGATTCAAATAAATCAACTTTCCAATTTACTTTTATTATCAAATTCGCTTCATTCTCTTGACATCCTTTGTTGCAGCAATGCACTACTGGGAGCTAGCTGAATACACCCGGTAAGCCAATGACAAGAGACACATACGTGAAGCCACCTATAAGCAGCTAGCTCCAAGTAGTGCATTGCTGCTACATAGCCTACCTAGGTATGTTTTTCAACAAAGGATACCAAGAGAATGAAGCAAATTAGATCATTGATATAAATTGTAAAGTTGTTTGAAATTCTATGCTCTATCTGAATCAAAAAAAGATTCATTTTGACTTTACTTTCCCTTTAAAGGGACATTAAAGCCATTTTTTTTTCTTTCAAATTTCATAATAATAGTTAATTGGAAACTTTTATTAAATTGTATTCTCTGAACAATGAATGCAAATTGTTTGGGTTTAATGTCCCTTTAAGATTGTAATCTAAATTAAGGCAACACTGAACAGTGCTCACTTTCTAGAAGCAGAAGATCTCACTACTGCAGGACAATATATAAAGTAACATAGCGAGAGAGTAAATACAGTTCTCTGGCTCACAGGCACTTCAGGGAAGTCAGAACTGAGCTTGCAAGTTTCAGATAGTGAACAATTGTAACAACATTTTATAAATAGCTACATTAACAGCAACACTTCTCTAAAAACAGAATTAGCAGGCTCAGCAGATTCAGAATGCACTATTATATTTATATTTCATCACTTGTCCGAAGATGGCAGCAAAATGTGAAACCAAAATTGTTCTCTCATGATTCAGATAGAGAATACAATTTTAAAAAAGTTTCCAATTTACTTCTAGTCTCAAATTTGCTTTGTTCTCATGTTATTCTTTGTTAAAGAGATGCCTAGGCAGGTAGCGTGCACATGCATGAAGCACTATATGACAGTAAATAGGGCTGCCATCTAGTGGTCTTGTAAATGTATAACATTAGTACTACATGACAGGAAATAGTGCTGCCCTCTAGTTGTCTTGTTAATGTATAACATTAGTACTACATGACAGGAAATAGTGCTGCCACCTAGTGCTCTTGCTAATGTATAACATTAGTACTACATGACAGGAAATAGTGCTGCCCTCTAGTGCTCTTGCTAATGTATAACATTAGTACTACATGACAGGAAATAGTGCTGCCCTCTAGTGCTCTTGCTAATGTATAACATTAGTACTACATGACAGGAAATAGTGCTGCCCTCTAGTGCTCTTGCTAATGTATAACATTAGTACTACATGACAGGAAATAGTGCTGCCACCTAGTGGTCTTGTTAATGTATATCATTGTTGCAAAATTGCTGCAGACACATGCAAACTCCTGAGCTTACTTCCCTGCTTTTCAACAAAGGATAACAAGAAAACAAAGACAATTTGATAATAGAAGTAAATTGGAAAGTTGTATAAAATTGTGTGTTCTGTCTGAATGATGAAAGAAAATGTTTGGGTTGTATGTCCCTTTAAGGGAGGGGCTTGTCCACTATAACTAAATGTTACGGCTTCCCGTGACTATTCAATAGATACACCCCCAGTCATATCCAACGGTTTACGGTAAATACAAACCCCACCCCCCTACTTTTCTCTCTTTTTTTAGTTAGATTATGTCAAGAGAGCTTTTGGGTCTGGCGGACACTAAACTGATGACAGATTTGTTAATTTGTTTATTAGTTTGTTTATTAAAAAGGATGTTATCTGTACAAATGCAACTTTGTTAGATATTGAGCAATCTCTGACGCAAATCATCGATAGTTGCAATTTTGGAAAGTTGCTTGCTTTTTCAACTTAAATAAGAATAATGAGTAGTGCACCGAGGATATAAAGTTACATTTGACTCTGGTCTCGGAGAGACTTTTCCATGTGTTGCATATAGTTTTCTTTTAGAGTTGCCAGTCATGTTATTTTCCTTCCCTCCTAATGATTTGTCACAACTAAGCAAACCTTTTGTATGGAAAACAGAAATTATGGTTATGTGTCATGTGTATTTTGTATTTCACCATAAATAAATGCTACTGGTTTGCTAGATATAGCAGTTTTTTTAAAGTGCCCCCCTAAAGACTTCTCTCCCCAGCAAAACCCTATGGGCCAGATTACAAGTGGAGCGGTATTTAACACTCCCATTCATGCACTAACTCTGCAAGGAGTAAGCTTTTTGCATTTGTCTGGCAGCGCTCGTATTACAAGTTGAAAGTAAAAAGTTTTCACAAGGAAATTAAAGGGATCGAAAAGTAAAAATTGAAATGTGCATGGGTTTATTTAAATTTAAAATAGAAGTATTTTCGCAATATACATCCATTAGCAAAAATGTTTCTTGTAAAGGGTATTACTGTTTTTCTGTGGCATACGCACATATGCTGTAAAAGGCCCGTGCACCAACATTCAAACAAAACCACTTCTCAGAGAGTCAGTGGTGGCTTGTTGGACACAAATGACATATTCACAGAAGAAATACACATCATCTTCACCTCTCTGAGCCTGAATAATCATTCAGGGGCCCTCACAGCATATGTGCGTATACTGCAGAAAATCTCATAATTTTACAAGAAGCATTTTTGCTAATGGAAGTATATTGCAAAAATGCTTCTATATTTCAAACTGAAATGTACCCATGCACATTTATTTTTACCTTTCTATCCCTTTAAAAAGAGTAAAGTTAAAGGACACTAAAGTACAAATTAAACTTTCATGATTCAGATAGAGCAGCAGTTTTAAAAGACTTTCAAATTAACTTCTATAATCAAATTCTTCACATTCTTACACTTTCTAAATCACCAGTTCCTACTGAG
This sequence comes from Bombina bombina, assembly GCF_027579735.1. NCBI lineage: Eukaryota > Metazoa > Chordata > Amphibia > Anura > Bombinatoridae > Bombina > Bombina bombina. The sequence goes on from NC_069505.1 coordinate 414,569,658, forward strand.
CATGTGCAAGAGTTCAAAGTATATATGTATACTTAGTCTGTGATTGGCTGATGGCTGTCACATGATACAGGGGACCAGAAAATGTAAGTCAGTTATTGAAATTGGTAAGAAAATACGTTATTTTTCATTTAAAATTAAGGATTCAGTTCTATTACATTTTAGGTTTTATTGTGCACTTGTTGATTATGCAGTTCTACTGTATTTAAAGGGACATTCCAGCCAAAATTTTAATTCACATGGGTGCACTTTAGTTTTGAAAAGAAGCATTTTTTGTAATATAAACGTAGTAGCCAAAATGCTTCTAATAAAAGCTATAGCTGTTTCAAAAGTGTATTAAAGTATGCACCGTGCACCAGCATTTAAACACAGCACTTGTTTAGAGATCCTAAGTTGCTTGTACTATCTGGTAATTACTTAGTCTGACATAGTACAAACCCCACTGGTCATCTGAGCAGCTGCAAAATTTAAAATGCTGGTGCACATAGAATATCTAGCTTTGCTTCACAGGCACGTGCAGAGAAAAATGTTAGCACTAGAACAGAGAGAGTTTTTACTAGACACATTTTTACCAATTTATGTATATTGCAAATATGTTTCTACTCAAAGATCTGATTCATCTATGTGCATTTAGATTTTGTCCGGAATGTCCCTTTAATGGTCATTTAATGTTACATTAACCATGAGTTGTGTTTTGCAGATTGTATTTAGGATACGCACATATCTGTATTTGTTATTATATCACAAGTGCGATTCTTTATATCTCCGTTTGTTGTGTTTCTAGGGCATCCAAATGCTGATTGAGAAAAAACTCCTTGAGAGGGACCCTGTGAAGATTGCTCAGTTCCTGTACCAAGAAGCTGGACTTAGCAAGACGGCCATTGGAGAATACTTAGGTCAAAGGTCAGAGCACAAAAACCTGTCAGACATTTCCTTTAACAAATTAAAGTATTGGGGCTTTATTCTAAATATGCTACATAAAATCTTCTCAATATGCTACAGAATTCTCAGTTAAAGCAAATGACACTGAGCTGCTTACAATCAAGTCTGAAGGTCACTCCACCCTGGTAATCTGCTTGGTCTCTGCAATATGTTTAAAGGGGCATTAAACCCAAAATCTTTCTTTCATGATTCATATAGAGAATACAAATTTAAGCAACATTACAATTTACTTCTATTATTTATTTTGCTTCATTTTTTATATATCCTTAGTTGAAGAAAAAGCAATGCACATGAGTGATCCAATCACACGAGGCTTCTATGTTCAGCAACCAATCAGCTACTGAGCATATCTAGATATGCTTTTCAGCAAAGAATATCAAGAGAATAAAGCAAATTAGATAATAGAAGTAAATTAGAAAGATGTTTAAAATTACATTCTCTTTCTAAATCATGAAAGAAAAAATGTGGGTTTAATGTCCCTTTAATACCGTTACCATCTCTCCCGCTCCTAAATCTATTAGTATTAGTGCCACAGAGCGCTCTGAGATCCCTTTAGATCACTCTAGCGATACTTTCAGTAAATCCTCCTCTGTCCCTGCAACAGAAGGCTCAGTTTAAGGGCGTTCTCTTTTCAATCTACACACATCATCTTAAAGGGATATGAAACTCAATAATGTTCTTTTGTGATTCAGACAGAGCAGACAATTTAAAAAAAAAATCCAATTTACTTCTATTATCAAATTAGCTTTGTTCCAATGATATTCTTATTTGAAGAGATACCTAGGTAGGTGTCTGCAGCATTACAGGACAGGAAATAGTGCTGCCATCTAGTGCTCTTGTATATGAATAACATTCTTGCAAAAATGCTGCCATCTAGTGTTTCAGAAATGGGCCGGCTCCTAAGCTTATGTCCCTGCATTTCAATAAAAGATAGAAAGTTGTTTAAGATTCTATGTATAAAAAATGTGAGTTTCATATACCTTTAAGTTCCTTAAATAGACATGACATAGTTTGATAGTTTAATATAAAAAGAGGCAGTAAAATTAAACTTTCATCATTCCGATAGAATACAATTTTAAACAACTTTCCTTTTTATTTCTATTATCTAAATTTGCTCTGTTCTCTTGGTATCCTTTGTTGAAAAGCATAACTAGGTGGGCTCAGGAGCAGCAATGCACTACTGGGAGCTAGCTGCTGATTGGTGGTTGCACCTATATGCCTCTTGTCATTAGCTCACCTGATGTGTTTAGTTAACTCCCAGTAGTGCATTGCTATTCCTTCAAAAAAAGCTAGCAAGAGAATAAAGCATGATAATAGAAGTGCACTGGAAAGTTGTATAAATGTATATGTTCTATTTGAATCATGAACAGAAAATTGTGAGTTTCACTTCCCTTTAATTATGTTTAGTAAAAACTTTGCATTATTTTCTTTTATTAACTTTTCCTGTAATTAAAGTCTAAAAATGATTGTTTTTCTCAATTCCCCTGAGTTACTATAAAGTAATGGGCACTGCCATCTTGGAACCTAGGTCTGCACCTTATCTGAGCACAATTAGGGACAGATATAACACCAGCAATAAAAGAGGCTGTGCAAACAAGGCTGTGAGATAACCCTGTTAGATAGTCACTTTAACAATCCTTTATTTCACACAGCTCTCATTGCGCACTCTCTTTTATTGCTTGTCTTATATCCATCTCATGGTATGGAAAAACAAACCTAGGTAGGCTCAGGAGCAGCTATCTACTGCTGGGAGCTAGCTGGGGATTAGTGGTTGCACATATTTCCCTCTAGTCATTGGCTCAATAGCTCCTATTAGTGCATTGCCGCTCCTTAAACAAATAATAACAAGAGAATAAAGCAAATTAGATAAAGTAGTAAATTGGAAAGTTGTATGCTCTGTCTTAATTATAATAGAAAATAACTACTGAAGTTCATGTCCCTACTAATATACATTTTGAAAAATTGGCATCTACATTTTATTCTCAGACTAATATTTGCTTTGAATACATCAGTTTAATTATCCTCTTTCTGCTGATGACGCCCAAACCTAACTCTTTGTACCTGACCTATTCTCATCTCTCTTCCACATCCGAAATTGTTTATTGGGTAGTATCTTATCTTGGATGTCCCCTCATGATCTCTACCCTTGGAAATGTTACCTAAAAGGTGATAGCCTCAAAGGTGATGAGAGCGGCGCTTATAGGTGTAAGCAGGGGTTAAGAAAGAAATATCCAGTAGAAAACGCTATCAACTGATTTACAAATACATTTAATACATATAATAAAATATAACAAAACTAATAATATTAATTGTGATCACAATTTTATAAACTATACCACAAAAAAAAAATATATCTATTTTCCGGAACCTAAAATTATAACACTTGATTTAAAAACAACTCGAATGAATACTAACAAATAGGAACAATGTATCTAATATGATACGTAAAACAATGTGTCTTTCATAAAGTAATGTATCAATTCAATGTCCTCTTTTGTTTGTATAGTGAAATTCTTGATATTCAAAAATAGCAATATAATGTTCCCAAAGATTTTGAACACAGTGTTGGATTTCTTGTTGATTAGTGTGCACACAAAATGATAATGTCTTAAGGGTGCGATGGTCTTACTTTCTGAATGCTGGGTTACCGACCTTCAGGGAGCTGCATGATATTGTCTGTTAGCTGTATACAGACCTCACATGCCTTCCGTTGTTTCACGTTCACCCTTGGTCTCCAAGGTAACCTTTGACAAAGGGGAATTTTCCAGCAGTATACTGTTCTGGTCCTTGTGAAAAGGACAGTTCAGCCCCAAAAAGCAATTCTTCTTTGGTATGAATATTTGTACAGCCAGCATACAAAGCAAAATAGAATTCCAACATTGCAGTGCTTGCCACAAATCAAGACCCTTATTAGACCATACCCTTATTAATTAATTTTCCCTTATTTTTCAAATCTCTTATTGTTGATACCAATGTCATCAATGTATCCCCTCCTGCCCACAGCCTCACTTATGTATCAGAACTTTCATCCTTCCTTGACTAGTTCATATTTCTCACTTTGTCTACTGTATTCTCACATGCTCACAGCCTTTCTTATGTATCAGAACTTTCATTCAATCCTTGATTAATTCATATGTCCCACTTTGTCTACTGTAATCCCCTCCTGCCCACAGCCTCACTTATGTATCAGCACTTTCATCCATTCCTTGACTAATTTAGATGTCCCACATTGTCTACTGTAATCCCCTCCTGTCCACAGCCTCACTTATGAATTAGTGAAGGAAGGTTGAAAGTTTTGATACATAAGTGAGGCTGTGGACAGGAGGGGATTACAGTAGACAAAGTGGGACATATGAATTAGTCAAGGAATGGATGAAAGTTCTGATACATAAATGAGGCTGTGGGCATTACAGTAGACAAAGTGGGACATATGAATTAGTCAAGGAATGGATAAAAGTTCTGATACATAAGTGAGGCTGTGGGCATTACAGTAGACAACGTGGGACATATGAATTAGTGAAGGAAGGTTGAAAGTTTTGATACATATGTCCCACTTTGTCTACTGTAATGCCCACAGCCTCACTTATATATCAGAACCTTCATCCATTCCTTGGCTAATTCATATGTCCCACTTTGTCTACTATAATCCCCTCCTGCCCACAGCCTCACTTATGTATCAGAACCTTAATCCATTTCTTGTTTAGTTCATATGTCCCACTTTGTCTACTGTAACCCCAATCCTCGCTGTGCACACTACCTCTAGCATTCAGTAGCTCTATATCATCAATGCCTCTTCCAGAATCATCTTCATTACACATTAAGGGGCCGATTTATCATTGCATTAATCTCAACGCATTCGCTGGAGTCAATACACTCGCCAGACATTATTGCCACAAATCTACATACGACGGCCTTATTTATTAATAAAGTCTGTCAAAAAACATGCATGTCAAGTATCGGACTGTTGATAAATAAGAGTCATCGATGTAGCAGATATTTTGTTTTTTTTCCAACTTTTTATACCATTTCATTACTGTCCATGAACAAGCACATTTCTCTAACACTAATCTTTTATTTTTCATCTGTTAATGTCCAAGAAATAGCTAGATTATACCTGAACAAACAATAATATCTCATAGAAAGTAATTTTTTTATTTATTTGTTATACAAAAAATCTGATATATGATATTTTCACATACATTAATGTATATTTGTATTTCTATAAATCATGATATGCCTATCTCCTGTTTTTTTCTTTTTTTTTAAAATGATTTTTAATGCTAGAATTTGTACATATATCTGCACATACTTGTGTATGTATATATATATATATATATATATATATGTGTGTGTGTGTGTGTGTGTTATGTCAAATATTTTGCAAACATATTTTCATGTCCATAAATTCCTTTTTTTTGTTCTAAACAATGTTATCTTTCATTTCTCTGTGTTTAGTTATACCACTATATGTACTGTATATAGTGTAAATATATAATTATTCTGAGCAAGAATAATTGTGAATATAACGTAATTAGGGTATCATATCTATTTCTTTGCAATCAATGGAAATTTTAAGAGCTGGGCCAGTTTTCTCTCTGCATCTGTGTAACCCCTCCTGATTGCAGTCTAGTTTGAGACACCACCCCTACACAGGTGTTATAAAATGGGCTGGCATATAAGATAACATTTCTAAATGAAAATTAAATTCAAGAGAAGGAAGAAAAACACTGAAAATAGCATGCCAGTAAAGAGGTGATTTTAATTTCTGCTGTATCTGATTCCTGACAGTTTAATGTTAGGTAGTCTATCCCTTTGAGCTATCAGTTTAAGATTATATTGAATCAAACATCATTTGATTATTAAAATCATTGTCAGAAATATTACACGGTGTGGCCTAATGTCATCATCAATGTTTATCTTTAATACTAATTTCACATATACATACTTTCAAAGTATAATACACAATGTAACAAATGGCACTTACAAGTTCTGATGAGTGATCAATGACACAAGTATCGAGCAATTTGATTCGTCAAATCGTTCAGAGAGGGATTGCCTGGTATTTCGGGGCTGGACTGTACTGTGAAGTCAGGATCAGACTGATATGCTTCAGGAAAGTTCTTCTCTGTGAAAGGCACATGTTGAGCAAAAAAGAGGCTGCTTCTTGGGTGGTAACTAGCTATAGAACAAGCTATTATGCTATTGTTCGTTCTCAGGTTGAGCGCTTCTCTCTTTTTTTTATTTTTTTTTATTTATAGTTTAAAATGTATATTTCAATGAAATTGGCTGATTTCATTAATCACGTGATCATGCATTTACCAATAAGACGTGATGGAAAACTTTTCTAGTTTGTGGGTTGTTTAGGAGTTTGAGTATTGCGTCAAATTTGGTGCGAAGTGGAGAATGGGACTTGTATTACATGTATTAAACATGGTGCAAATAGATTTATCCAAAAAAAGAAAGTTGGCTATATTATGCAATGTATTTATTTCATTTTTATCCCTATATCTACTAGTGCACCAAATTTCAAGCAATACTTCGCACCAAATTTGGAGCAATAATATTGTTGCCTTGTAATGAGAGACAGATGTAACATAACCCATATATAGGCTAACATCTCCCTAATTTACTTTTATTATTTATTTTGCTTCATTGTCTTGCATCATCGAACGATAGGTATGCTTTTTCGGAATAGACGCAAGCTTACCTGTTAAAAATGTTGTAAATTGGCAAGAGGGTCAAATAGAGTCAAATGTGATGATCAGTATTCCGCTCGAATAAAACAAGCATCGATCTGCGTCGGATTGATATTGCAGGAGCGTATATTACGTCACACATTTCAACATTTGACGATCTTGATGTTTGTTAACTACAACAAATCTTTGCATCTAATTTAACGCGAGATTTCAGCGTATTATCAGTTGAAGCATTAATAAATTGGCCCCTAAGAAAACAAAGCAAATTAAATAATAGAAGTAAATTAGAAAGTTGTTAAAAAATTATTTTCTCAATAATGAAATAAACATTTAGGGGCCAAATATTTATGCTCCGAATGGAGCTTGATTCCCCTGTTTCCGCGCAAGCTTTTAGGCTCGCCGGAAACAGAAATTATGAAGCAGCGGTCTAAAGACCGCTGCTCCATAACTTGCCCGCCTGCTCTGAGGCAGTGGACAGAAATCAACCCGATCGAATACGATTGGGTTGATTGACACCCCCTGCTAGTGGCCGATTGGCCGCAAATCTGCAGGGGGCGGCATTGCACCAGCAGTTCACAAGATGAACGTATGCTGTCTGCATTTATCAATGTGCAGCGGACATGATACACTACATTGTATCATGTCCGCTCGCACTATGATAAATCTACCCCTTAGAGTTTCATGTCCGTTTATGATAGTAATAGTTTTAAGAATCATTGGAGTTTTTTTAGGTAAACCATTTCATACGCTTTTCAACTAGAATAGAGATGTTGTTCTACTAATATAAGTTATTCAAGGACATTCCAATCCAATCAAGCAACAGTTTTGATTGGTTGTAGGTGGGGCCCGACCCTTTTTGGGAAGACTGTCTGTATGGCTTGGTCAGTCCCTTAAAAACAGGACACTGAGGGGCTACTGGCAGGTAGTGGGCTATACATCCTGCAGGATGCAGACAGTTAGGAGGTGTGTATGCATCTTGTCATTCTCTAACTGAAAGAGACACTAAAAGTGAAAATTAGACTTTCATGATTCAGAGAGAGCAGCAGTTTTAAAAATCTTTCCCATTTACTTCCATTATCAAATTGTGCATAGTCTTTTTATAAACACACTTTCTGAGGCACCAACACCTACTGAGCATGTGCAAGAGTTACCAGTGTATATGAGTCTGTGATTGGCTGATCGCTCTCACAAGATGCAGGGGGCTGTCAAATTGAATTTTCTTTTTAAATTTGTCATAAAAAAATCTACTGCTCATTTAAAATTCAGACTAAGGGGCATATTTATTATGTTGCGAGCGGACATGATCTGATATATTGGATCATGTCCGCTGCACATCGATAAATGCACACAACATACGCTCTCAGCATTTATCATTGCACCAGCAGTACAATTTTTGAAGACCCCATATCCAAGCTCAACGAAGCGGCAGAAGTCCTCAGCAAAGCTGACAGAAGTCTTCATCCAAGCGGGCCAAAGTCTTCATCCAAGCCGGCAGAAGTCTTCATCCATCCGGCGAGGAGCGGCGCCATCTTCAAGACATCCGGCGCGGAGCATCCTCTTCTGATGACGTCTTCTGAACAATGAAGTTTCCCTTTAAATGGCATCATCCAAGATGGCGTCCCTTACATTCCATAGGAATTAAGGTGGAAAAAATCCTATTGGCTGTTGCAATCAGCCAATAGGATTGAGCTTTCATCCTATTGGCTGATCAAATCAGCCATTATGATTGAGCTTGCATTCTATTGGCTGATTGGAATAGCCAATAGAATGCGACCTCAATCCTATTGGCTGATTGGATCAGCCAATTGGATGAAAGCTCAATCCTATTGGCTGATTGCAACAGCCAATAGGATTTTTTCCACCTTAATTCCTATTGGCTGATAGGATTCTATCAGCCAATCGAAATGTAAGGGACGCCATCTTGGATGATGTAATTTAAAGGGAAACTTCATTGTTCCAGAAGACGTCGGAAGAAGAGGATGGTCCACGCCGGATGTCTTGAAGATGGAGCCGCTCCATGCCGGATGGCTGAAGATAGAAGCTGCTTTCTGGATGAAGACATCTGCCGGCTTGGATGAAGACTTCGGCCCGCTTGGATGAAGACTTCTGCCGGTTTCGCTGAGGACTTCTGCCGCTTCATTGAGGATGGATGTCGGGTCTTCAAAAACTGTAAGTGGATCTTCGGGGGTTAGTGTTAGGTTTTTTAATGGTTTATTGGGTGGGTTTTAATTTTAGATTAGGTACTTTGGGCGGAAAAAGAACTAAATGCCCTTTTAAGGGCAATGCCCATCCAAATGCCTTTTTCAAGGCAATGGGGAGCTTAGGTTTTTTTAGATATAATTTTATTTGCGGGGTTTGGTTGTGTGGGTGGTGGGTTTTACTGTTGGAGGGGTTGTTTGTATTTTTTTTTACAGGTAAAAGAGCTGATTTCTTTGGGGCAATGTCCCGTTAAAAGGCCCTTTTAAGGGCCATTGGTAGTTTATTGTAGGCTAGGTTTTTTTTATTTTGGGGGGGCTTTTTTATTTTCATAGGGCTATTAGATTAGGTATAATTAGTTTAAATATTTGATCATTTATTTTTTATTTTGTGTAATTTAGTGTTTATTTTTTTTGTAACAGTGTTTTTTATTTTGTGTAACTTAGTTGTTAGTTTTTTGTAACTTAGTAATATAGTAGATTATAGTAGATTTAAATAATTTGAGTAGGGTTAGGTTTTTAAATATGTAATATAGTTAATTTAATTTGTAGTTTAATGTAATTTTAGTATAATAGTTAGGGTAGGTTAATTAATAGTTTTATATAGTTTAATGTAATTTTAGTATAATAGTAAGGGTAAGTTAATTAATAGTTTAATATAGTTTATTTTAGTTCTAAAGGTAAGTTAAATGTATTATAAGATAGGGATGAGTTAATATTTAATGTAAAGTTAGCGGGTTGTTAGGTTTAGGGGTTAATAGCTTAATTTAGTTTACGGCGATGTGGGGGGCTGGCGGTTTAGGGGTTAATAGGTTTAGTAAGTGGTAGTGATGTGGGAGGCCAGGGGTTTAGGGGTTAATACATTTATTTAGTTGTGGAGGGCTCCGGGAGCGGCGGGATAGGGGTTAATAACTTTATTAGAGTTGCGGTGGGCTCCGGGAGCGGCAGGATAGGGGTTAATAACTTTATTAGAGTTGAGATGGGCTACGGGAGCGGCGGGATAGGGGTTAATAACTTTATTAGAGTTGCGGTGGGCTCCGGGAGTGGCAGGATAGGGGTTAATAACTTTATTAGAATTGCGGTGGGCTCCGGGAGCGACGGGGTAGGGGTTAATAACTTTATTAGAGTTGTGGTGGGCTCCGGGAGCAGCGGGATAGGGATTAATAACTTTATTAGAGGTACGGTGGGGTCCGGGAGCAGCAGGATAGGGGTTAAACATTTTAGTATAGTGGCGGTGTTTAGTGACAGGATATAAATAAAGCTGGGAAAAAGCCGAATAGCAGCGAGATCGATGACTGTTAGTTAACAACAGTCCGCTGCTCATCGCCCCGTACTTGGTGCGCGGCTTTTTGACAGCTTTTTTGATAAATATGGAGAGCGTATTCAGGTCTGCGGCCGCGATGTTAGGCACTGTTAGGCGAGCGTATTGGTGCCGTAGAATACAGCACAGTTGTCTTTTTATTGTGCATTCATGGATTATGCAAATCTACTGTATTTAAAGGTTCTTTAACTGATAGCATCTACAAAACAACACATTTCTTACTAACATAATGGCAGTGGCTAACATTGTTGTCTGCAGACTAAAGAATGTTAATTTGTTTTGCAAATGTTAAGACTTAGCTGATATTTCATTCTATAGAAACACAACAGAAATGTCTAGTAATTACAAGGTGTTTACTGTCCCTTTAATTACAGTCATTTGCCTCTTACCAGCTTTTGTACATGTTAATTAGAGAGACGTCATTAAAGTGAAGCTATAACCTATAATCTCCTCATCTGCTATTGCTGTAAATTACCATTGAAAAGTAAATTTCCACTCCCATCAGAGTGTCTGCAGTAGTGACGGATGATTGTGCTGAAAGTGTAATTCGCTTGGTAGAACAAATAGTCCTGTGGACATTCGTTTTGAAGAATCGTATGTTAAGAACAAAAATCCATTAAAATTCTGTATTCGAATGTTATTTCCGGTTTTCTTTCTTTTTCGAATGTTCATAAATACAGCAAATATCCACATTTGAAATTTCAAATGTAACATTCGATTTAACAAATACTATTCAGAAGATCAATACTTCCATGTAGTAGGGAATTTAGTAAATTGATACATAATAGATACAAATATATAGATTTAAATGTTCTGTTTTGAATATTGAATATATTTAGACAGCATTAGAAATACTATTACATTAAAAAAAGTTGGAATGTTGTACAAAATTCGAAACAAACTAACAAATATGTTAAAATTTGTTTAATTTTTCAAATGTTGCAAACATTCGCTCATCCCTAGGCATCTATTTATCAAGCCGTCAACCGCAAATACACTGGAATTCCACAGCGTATTTGTGGCGAGCCTGATTCCCCTTAGTTATCAAACCCTACAGACCGGCAAAAGTAGAATTTTGTGACGTAACATACGATCCACCGATACAGATCGATGCTTGCATCATTACAGATGTTCCAAATGCAAATTTGGCACAATCTGACTACTTTTGCTAGTTATCAAATTTCTACCAGGTACGCTCGCCACTATTCCGGCCCAGCGTACCTGGTTTTCAATCCTGGAGGCGGTGGATGCCATAGGAAACAATGGGAGTCTGAAAGCAGCAAAAGCTTATGTTCGCTGCTGCCCGATATCCCATTGATTCCTATGGTAACGTTTACACCTAACATGTACCCCGAGTCTAAACACCCCTAATCTGCCCCCCTACACCGCCGCCACCTACATTATACTTAATAACCCCTAATCTGCCGCCCCCTACACCGCCGCCACCTACATTATACTTATTAACCCCTAATCTGCCGCCCCCTACACCGCCGACACCTACATTATATTTATTAACCCCTACTCTGCCCCCCCTACACCGCCGCCACTATATTAAAGTTATTAACCCCTAAACCTAAGTCTAACCCTAACACCCCCTAACTTAAATATAATTTAAATAAATCTAAATAAATATTCCTATCATTAAATAAATTATTCCTATTTAAAACTAAATACTTACTGTTACGGTTACCCTTAGTCTCGCTGAGAGATGGACCGCTTAGTAGCCTGGATTCCTATTGCTGAAGAGGGGAGAAACTGCTTTCCATAGTATTCTATATGAGTCTCGCAAATGTAGAATAATCCCCCTTAGCTGTAGTACAGCTAGGATACCCTTCTGCCCACAAAAACGAGTCAACGCTGCGATTGAGGGACAACCAAGAACTGAGGACTGGGATGCCCAGCCTGCTTTTTATTTAGGTTACATGCACACAGGGCACTCCCAGGGGGGGAAGCATAAAATCCCCCATCACACATTTAGACAAAGCCCTTGGACAGGCCACCGCAGATAACAAGTACACACAAGAAAACAATTGAGTCCTTCTTATCACCTAGCAGTGAATGCTTATCACAAACTTAATTACAGTACACAATATGCTAGGAAACCTGCCTCAGAAAATAGTTTTCTCAAAACTGAACAGAGTTAACCCTTTATGAAATGATACTTGTTACAGTTTTCTTGGAGCCCTTCTTAGGCGCTGGCTTGGCTGGTTCAGGCATTGCTGCTGGGAAATAAGTTTCTTCACAACAAAATAACTAATGCTTCTGTAACAGTGCTCCCTTTCTGTGGAACACTCTGGCAGACACGGTCTGACCCCTTTTCGGGGCAGACTAAGGCTGTCCAGACCGCTGGTTATGCGGGGCTGAGGTCGGTTTGTCTGGACAACCCGTCGGCGTTGCCATTCTGTTTCCCAGGTCTGTAAGTAATGGTGAAATTGAAGGGTTGCAACGATAAACTCCAACGTAATAGCCTGCCATTATCTCCAGAGACCCGGTTCAGCCACACCAACGGGTTATGGTCGGTGACCAGAGTGAACTCCTGCCCATATAAATAGGGAGTCAATTTCTTTAATGCCCACACCAAAGCCAAACACTCCTTTTCGACCGCTGCATAGCTGACTTCGCGGGGCAGGAGCTTCCGGCTGATGTAGGCAACTGGATGCTCCCCTCCATCTTCGCCTACTTGGCTGAGGACGGCTCCCAGCCCGAACATGGAAGCATCTGTGTGGACGATAAAACGTTTGTTAAGGGCTGGAGCCGCCAAGACAGGAGCGTTAATTAGAGCATTTTTGAGAGCCTGGAAAGCCGTTTCACAGTGGGGAGACCACAGGACCTGTCGAGGTAAGTTCTTCTTGGTCAAGTCAGTCAGGGGTTTGGCAAGTGTGCTGTAGTCTGGTACGAACCGTCTATAGTACCCTGCCGTGCCCAGGAAGGCTAGGACCTGAGTCTTAGTGATGGGGGTGGGCCAATTGGCGACAGCTTCTATCTTGGCCGGCTCTGGTCGCTGCTTTCCACACCCCACCCGGTGACCCAGGTACTGTACCTCGGCCATCCCAAAGTGGCATTTTTCTGGCTTCAGAGTCAGGCCAGCAGCCCGGATCTGATCCAGAACCATTCCTATGTGAGCTAAGTGGTCCTCCCATGACTCACTGTGGATCGCTATGTCGTCCAGGTAGGCGCAAGCAAAACTCTGGAAGCCATCCAGGAGCCTATCCACCAAGCGCTGGAATGTAGCTGGGGCATTCTTCATCCCAAACGGCATTACCCTAAACTGATATAAGCCGAATGGGGTGACGAATGCCGACTTGGGGATAGCCTCCGGGGCCAGGGGAATCTGCCAGTAACCTTTGCAGAGGTCAATAGTGGTCAGGTAATTTCCCCTGGCTATACGATCGAGTAGCTCGTCTACCCTGGGCATAGGGTAAGCGTCCGTCACGGTCTTTTCATTGAGCCTCCGATAGTCTACGCAGAACCGGGTGGTCCCATCTTTCTTGGGCACCAAGACAACTGGGGAGGCCCAGGGACTATCGGAGGGCTCAATTACCCCGAGTTGGAGCATCTCATCGATCTCCTTCTTCATTCCTATCCTAACTGCTTCGGGGATAAGGTGAGGTGTTTGGACTGTAGGAGTTGGTTGAGTGGGGCTAAGTCGGTCTCCTATCTGAACCTGAGCCACTATACCTGTGGGGAGACTCTTTTCTAATAGGTCTGGAATGGGTAGACTGTCGGGGCCTTCCTGAGGGGAACAACATACGGCCGTCACGTTCTCTGGTCGCTCAAAATATTCCTTGAGCATGTTTACATGGAATGTCTTTCTAAGATTGTTGTCGTGGCAGCTAGCTATCACATAAGTGGTGTCTCCCCTTTTCTCTACGATCTGGTAGGGGCCCTGCCAGGACGCCTGCAATTTGTCTGTCTTCACCGGCTTAAGTACTAACACCTTTTGTCCTATGGTAAAGATTCTCTTTCGGGCCCCCCGATCGTACCATACTTTCTGTCTTCTCTGGGCCGACTGGAGATTAGCCCGCACGGATTTGGCTAATTGCTCCATTCGGTCCCTGAGTTCCAGCACGTATGGCACAATGGGGACACCGTCAGTCTCCATCTCTCCCTCCCAGTGCTCCCGGATCAGGTTTAGGGGTCCCCGTACCTTTCTTCCGTAGAGCAACTCGAAGGGAGAGAACCCTGTCGTTTCCTGGGGCACCTCCCGATAAGCAAAAAGGAGGTGCGGCAGGAAGCGTTCCCAGTCTCGGTATTCCTGAGTGAACGTCTTGAGCATTTGCTTGAGGGTCCCATTGAACCTCTCACACAGCCCGTTCGTCTGGGGGTGGTATGGGGAGCTCAGGAGGGACTTAATTTTGCAAACCTGCCAGAGTTGTTGGGTCAATTCAGCCGTAAATTGGGTGCCTCGGTCGGATAGGATTTCTTTTGGAAATCCTACCCGGGAGAACACCTGTACTAGTGCATTCGCTACCGTATCCGCTTGTATGTTGGATAGGGCGACAGCCTCTGGGTACCTGGTAGCGTAGTCCACTACGGTAAGAATGTAGCGCTTACCGGAGGGACTAGGGGTAGCCAGTGGTCCCACTAGGTCAATAGCAACCCGGCTGAAGGGTTCCTCTACAATGGGCATATTTACTAGATGGGCTTTAGGGTGATCGCCTCGCCTTCCTACTCGTTGACACACATCGCAGGTGTTACAGTAAGTTCTAACGTCGGCGTGTACCCCTGGCCAAAAGAACGTGTGAGTAATGCGGTGTAGGGTACGGGTTACAGCTAGGTGGCCTGCTAAGGGGATGTCATGGCCTATCTTGAGGATTTCTTGACGGTATTTGTGGGGCACTACCAGCTGTCGCCTACGCTGTCCCCTTTTCTCTGTCCAGCGGTATAGTTTCCCTTTTTCCCATAAGAATGTTTCATTATCTGCCCCGCCCCCTCCGGTCTCTGCTCGTTCCCGGTACTTTTGTAAGGTCGGGTCAGTCTTAGACTCTGTCTCGAAAGCATCTGGGGTGTCCCAGGGTATGGGGCCTAACATGTCAGGCAATGTCGGGGTAGGTCTTACCTGTGTCTCCCGCACTGGTGAGAGTTCTCGCTCCGTCCGGGCTTGGGCCCGTGTAGTCACTGGGTCCGCCTCGTTGTTGCATACTGGAGCATAGGCAGAAGTCATGGGGCCCAAATCATTGCCCAGTAGTACTTCGGCAGGTAAATTATCCATTATGCCCACGTTCACAGCCCCCTTTCCCGCTCCCCAATCAAGATGCACTTTAGCTGTTGTAATTTTGTACACATCCCCCCCCGCCACTCTAACGGCCACAGTCTGTCCAGATCGCTTGTGCTCCGGCACCAAATGACTCTGTACCAGCGTGATAGTAGCCCCTGTGTCTCTCAATCCCTCGGTAGATCGCCCCTCGAGCCATACCTTCTGCCGATGGTGCTGGCGGTTATCTGAGGCAGCATATACAGGGTCCGCCTCGTGAAGCGGCCCCAAATATTCCTCCATAGGGGCCTCTTGGTTAACACAGAGGGTCCGGGCCGGACGATATGCCCCAGAGGGGTAATTGTAATTCCTGGGTGTCTGGTGCGTATTAAGGGGGCAGCTAGCCATGAAATGCCCTGGTTGCTTGCATCGGTGGCAAGTCGGTCTGGGACGCTCAGAGCTGTTATTGGGTGGTCCTGAGTGTTGGGGGGGCCCTGCAGGCACCGGGGCTCGGAATTCAGCACGAGGGGGTGCACGGTAAACCTCTCTGGGTTCGTGAAGACGGGAGTCATAATGTTCATCGGCCAATTTGGCTGCTTCTTCTAAGGTAGAAGGTCGCCTGTCTCGCAGCCATTCCTTCCCTTGCTGTTCCATGCCATTATAAAAATGTTCTAAGAGAAACAATTGTAAAATTTCCTCACCAGTCACCGCTTTACTTCCGCTCATCCAGTGATTTGCCGCTCTCCGCATTCGGTGCGCCCATTCCATATGGGTATCGTTAGGCTTCTTTTTCGTGCCCCGAAACTGTCGGCGATACGCGTCCGGAGTTACTGCGTACCGTCGCAACAGTGTCTCCTTAACTAGCTCATACTGTGTCACTTCCTCAGCACCCAGAGTACGAAAGGCTTCCAGGGCTCGCCCGGATAGTTTCCCAGACAATATCGTGGGCCACTCCCTGTTGGGAATCTGGTGCAGGGCACATTGCCTTTCGAAGTCCGCCAAATATTCATCAATCCCTGTCTCGCTCTCTAGGAAGGGTCGAAATGCCGCATAGGGTATCTTGGGCCTCCCAGCATTTTCGACAGGGATGATTACCTGCGGGGCTTCAGCATTGCGGTGTGCGTTCGCTAGGTTGAGTTCGTGGGCTCGAGTCTCTCGTATATCCTTGTCCGCTTCCGCCATCAACTGCTGTACCAATTCCATGGAGGGGTTCGGCCCGTACAGTGAGAGCCTCTCCCGAACAATCCTGGTTTTTTCGTCACTAATCGTGGTCGGTGTTTCCGCCATTGTGAAGCTCTGATCCAGTTCGGTCAATTCTGCGATCAGCTCTCTCCTCGGCCGGTTGCTGGCGTACCCCCCTCTGCTTTCAAGTAAATCCTTTAGGGTTGTACGCTTCAATTTTTCGTAAGCGCTCTCCATCCGTTCTGTACCTCTCCTAGGAAATCCAGGAAAAATCCCACCGCTGCCGCCAAATGTTACGGTTACCCTTAGTCTCGCTGAGAGATGGACCGCTTAGTAGCCTGGATTCCTATTGCTGAAGAGGGGAGAAACTGCTTTCCATAGTATTCTATATGAGTCTCGCAAATGTAGAATAATCCCCCTTAGCTGTAGTACAGCTAGGATACCCTTCTGCCCACAAAAACGAGTCAACGCTGCGATTGAGGGACAACCAAGAACTGAGGACTGGGATGCCCAGCCTGCTTTTTATTTAGGTTACATGCACACAGGGCACTCCCAGGGGGGGAAGCATAAAATCCCCCATCACACATTTAGACAAAGCCCTTGGACAGGCCACCGCAGATAACAAGTACACACAAGAAAACAATTGAGTCCTTCTTATCACCTAGCAGTGAATGCTTATCACAAACTTAATTACAGTACACAATATGCTAGGAAACCTGCCTCAGAAAATAGTTTTCTCAAAACTGAACAGAGTTAACCCTTTATGAAATGATACTTGTTACAGTTTTCTTGGAGCCCTTCTTAGGCGCTGGCTTGGCTGGTTCAGGCATTGCTGCTGGGAAATAAGTTTCTTCACAACAAAATAACTAATGCTTCTGTAACACTTACCTATAAAATAAATCCTAAGCTAGCTACAATATAACTAATAGTTACATTGTATCTAGCTTAGGGTTTATTTTTATTTTACAGGCAAGTTTGAATTTATTTTAACTAGGTAGAATAGTTATTAAATAGTTATTAACTATTTACTAACTACCTAGCTAAAATAAATACAAATTGACCTGTAAAATAAAACCTAACCTAAGTTACATTAACACCTAACACTACACTATAATTAAACAAATTCTCTAAACTAAATACAATTAAATACAATTAAATAAAATTATCTAAAGTACAAAAAACAAACACTAAATTACAGAAAATAATAAACAAATTACAAGATTTTTAAACTAATTACACCTAATCTAATCCCCCTAACAAAATAAAAAAGCCCCCCCAAAATAAAAAAAAGCCCTACCCTACACTAAATTACAAATAGCCCTTAAAAGAGCCTTTTGTGGGGCATTGCCCCAAAGTAATCTGCTCTTTTACCTGTAAAAAAAATTACAACCCCCCCCCCACATTAAAACCCACTACCCACACAACCAACCATACTCTAAAACCCACCCAATCCCCCCTTAAAAAAACCTAACACTAACCCCTTGAAGATTACCCTACCGTGTGAAGTCTTCACCCAACCAGACCGAAGTCCTCAACGAATCCGGCAGAAGTGGTCCTCCAGACGGCATCTTCTATCTTCATCCATCCGGCGCGAAGCAGCTCCATCTTCTAGACATCTGACGTGTAGCATCCTCTTCTGACGACATCTTTTTGAACAATGACGGTTCCTTTAAGTGATGTCATCCAAGATGGCGTCCCTTCAATTCCGATTGGCTGATAGAATTCTATCAGCCAATCAGAATTAAGGTACAGCCTTAATTAGAACAGCCAATAGAATGCGAGCTAAATCCTATTGGCTGATTGGATCAGCCAATAGGATTGAACTTCAATCCTATTGGCTGATTACATCAGCCAATAGGATTTTTCCTAACTTAATTCTGATTGGCTGATAGATCAGCCAATCGGAATTGAAGGGACGCCATCCTGGATGACGTCACTTAAAGGAACCGTCATTGTTCAAGAAGACGTCGGATGAAGAAGATGCTCCACGTTGGATGTCTAGAAGATGGAGCCGCTCCGCGCCGGATGGATGAAGATAGAAGATGCTGTCTGGATGAAGACTTCTGCCCGTCTGGAGGACCACTTCTGCCGGTCTGGAGGACCACTTCTGCCAGATTCGCTGAGGACTTCGGCCCGGTTGGGTGAAGACTTCTCACGGTAGGGTGATCTTCAAGGGGTTAGTGTTGTTTTTTTTAAGGGGGGATTGGGTGGGTTTTAGAGTAGGGTTGGTTGTGTGGGTGGTGGGTTTTAATGTTGGGGGGTTGTAATTTATTTTTTTTTTACAGGTAAAAGAGCTGATTACTTTGGGGCATTGCCCCACAAAAGGCCCTTTTAAGGGCTATTTGTAATTTAGTGTAGGGTAGGGCTTTTTATTTTGGGAGTTTTTTTTTATTTTGTTAGGGGGATTAGATTAGGTGTAATTAGTTTAAAAATCTTGTAATTTGTTTATTTTCTGTAATTTAGTGCCTCTGCAAACTGCCCCCTTATTTCAGTTCTTTGTCAGACATCCATTTTAGCCAATCAGTGCTCACTCCTGGGTAACTTCCTGTGCATGAGCTCAATGTTATCTATATGAAACTCATGAACTAATGCCCTCTAGTGGTTAAAATGCATTCAGATTAGAGGCAGTCTTCAAAGTCTAAGAAATTAGCATATGAACCTCCTAGTTTTAGCTTTCAACTAAGAATACCAAGAGAACAAAGCAAAATTGGTGATAAAAGTAAATTGGAAAGTTGTTTAAAATTACATTCTCTATTTAAATCATGAAAGTTTTTTTTGGACTTGACTGTCCCTTTAATTGTATTTAATTTAGGGAAATAATTTAATTATAGTGTAATTGTAACTTAGGTTAGGTTATATTTAACAGGTATATATGTATTTATTTTAACTAGGAAGTTATTAAATAGTTAATAACTATTGTATCTAGTTAAAATAAATACAAACTTGCCTGTAAAATAAAAATAAACCCTAAGATAGCTACAATGTAACTATTAGTTATATTGTAGCTAGCTTGGGGTTTATTTTATAGGTATTTAGTTTTAAATAGGAATAATTTAGTTAATGATAGGAATATTTATTTAGATTTATTTAAATTATATTTAAGTTAGGGGGTGTTAGCAGGGTGGAACAACCGGTGGTGTAGAAGTCACGACTGCGACCGGGCCCCTGAGGTCTGCCCCTCAGGTGGGCCCCCCAGCTTCAGCACATTAAAATACTTTTCTTTTGCGTGTTTTTTAAAAAAAAATGTTTTGCTTGTTTAATGTTTCAACTTTCCCGGAACTAAGCAGCTTTGTCGCTCACATTAGCTCCTCCTGACTGACTGCACGTGTAGTCAGTAGTGTAGTGAGTCACTGATTTATGCAGAACACCAGGTAGACCGTGTGGAGTAAAGCAACAAATCGAGTGTCACACAACCAGAACGTGTGAAATTGGCAGGAGGACTATGTCACTGCCGTGATCATGTGATTTAAGAAAGGTAGGCAGCTGGAGTTCCAGGCGAAGGAGTCGTGACAGATCAGGTGATGGGGGGCACACACAGCCTGCTTGTAGTGCGACTGCGATGTGATTGTACAGCTAGCACTATAAACTATAATCTGAGGCAGCGTAACCATGTAAATCTGGGTGAGGGAGGAGAATGGGCTACAGAGACTGCACTGCTCAAACCCTGCACCTGCCCGGCTGTGCAGAGATGGGAGAGCCGCGCTGAATTGTCATAAAGACAAACCTGCATTAGGGGGCAAAGCAGCAGGAAATGCAGAGCCGCGTATGGCCTCAGCCCTCAGAACAGACTGTTTAAAACATAGCAGCTCCTCCAAATAAGGATTCTGGTCTGGACACCGTCCCCTTCCCAGCTCAATGTTAGAATTTGCTGTCTATTTAACAAATGTCATAAAAAGTTTTCACGTACTATTATTTTCAGGCAACTTCATTTGATTTTATGAGGCTAGAGTCCAACCTTAGCCTACATACTTATGTTATGCCCCAAAAAGTGATACCTATCTGCAGGCAGGTCTCCATTTTTGAGCTATTAGAAGGACATTTGTTTTGAAATTGCATTTTTTGGGAACTTGTGGCCTTAGAAATTTGTCCAGTGTAATTTATTAATTTAGCACCCATAAGCCTGAGTGGCACCAGCTGGACAAAATTTGTTATAGTAGCACTGATTATTTTATTTTAAAAATGTACAGAGCTCTAGGCAATGCATAATATTAATAAAGGAAAGGTAGAAAAATGTAATAGCCCCATGGTGATAGTGTGTGTTGTACATATGGTCTAGGGTGGCATCATGTAATATAGAAGAAAATGGAATGCTGTCAGAAACAGCATAAGAATCCCTTGTGATATTATATGACTTACTATATGTAGGAGGGGATGCATGTTGTCATAGTGACAGGATAAGCGTCTCTTAACAGGTGCTGTAGCGTCTGATAGATTTGAAATATATGGTTTTATTGAACAGACTGAGGGGTTTAATATATAGTGTAACATCAAATTCACTAAGGACGTATACTTGTTCTGCCATAAGCCCAACATTAGACATCTTAGTAAATGTAATTGTGCCACTCAGTTATTTGCTCCAGCTATATTTAGCCTGTTCTATACAACGCCAATTCTCAATGCTATATAGTGTGTTTAGGGCACTGGGTAATTTAACTGCTATATCTGTGATAGCTATACACTGACAGTTAAGGTCTATGTGATTCTACTGCTAACAACATGTGTGAATGTAAAAATCTTCTATTCCAATTTAGCAAAACATGCTGCAAAATTCTTCTAGTGGAATTAAAAATGCACTGGTATCAAATGTATCTTCTGTAATGTTGTTCATTTGATTAGAAGACAATATTAAAGGGCCATTATAGTCAAAATATGACATGCCCCCAGGCTGATCTGCGCCAAGACTGCATGTGACTCTAGAAATAGTGCAGCTTTTTGAGAGTGCTATAGCACCATAGCTGAGCAGTGTTTCAGGGTCATGTGATGTGTCCCTGGTCCAGTCTGGGAGTACTGTTCCACTTTCCTTGGTTTTATATATATATATATATGTGTGTGTTTGTATATGTGTGTGTGAGTTTGTGTTTGAGTTTGTGTGCATATACTCTATGCATGGACTGTACTAATCCCTAAGCTATATTTATGATATACGTGTGTGCGTGTGTGTGTTGTAATGCAGAGTGACTTCATGGATTCTTGCACCGAGGCCCTGGGGTTGCTAGTTACGCCTCTGGGTGTTAGGGTTAGGGTTAGACTTAGGTTTAGGGGTTAATAAATTTAATGCAGAGGGTGGCAGATTAGGGGTTAATAAGTATAATGTAGGTGGCGGCGGTGTAGGGGGGCAGATTAGGGGTTAATAAGTATAATGTAGGTGGCGGCGGTGTAGGGGGGCAGATTAGGGGTTAATAAGTATAATGTAGGTGGCGGCGGTGTAGGGGGCGGAAGATTAGGGGTTAATAAGTATAATGTAGGTGGCGGCAGGGTTCGTGAGCGGCGGTTTAGGGTTAATACATTTATTAGAGTTGCCGTGGGCTCTGGGAGCGGCGTTATAGGGGGTAAAACAGTATAGTATAGTGTGGGTGTTTAGTGACAGGGTACCAATAAAGCTGTGAAAAAGCCGAAGAGCAGTGAGATCGATGACTGTTAGTTAACAACAGTCCGCTGCTCATCGCTCCGTACTTGGTGCGCAGCTTTTTGACAGCTTTTTTGGTAACTTTGGAGAACGTATTCAGGTCCGCGGCAGCGATGTTAGGCGAGCGTATTGGTGCCGTTGAATGCAAGTAAGTTGACGGGTTGATAAATAGATGCCCTAGTCTGTAGTGCCTTTTTCATACCTAAAAGGACATGGAACTCCAACGATTTCTTTCATGATTCAGATAGAGTATACAATGAAAAAAATAGTCCTTTATTAAAAGCAGGTAGGTAGGCTTATAGGTGTGCCCATTTCTGGAGTAGGGATGGGCAATTGTGGATAAATCAAATTTGAATGTTAAATATTTATTTGTATATTCGTTTTACACAATTGAATATCGATAAGCATGACATTTCTTTAAAATTCAAATTTCATTTTCGAATGTTGCTTTCAATTTAGAATTTTGCTGTAGAATCGATTGCTGCTTTTGATTTCATTTCAAATGTTCATAATAATTCAGATATAGAAATTTGAATTTTGAATGTGTATATTCGATATATTATGAATATTCATATCGAATGTTGGAACTGCGAATCGCATAAATTCATTCAAAATCAAATGTTATAGGTAACAGAAAGCATACGTAAAATTTGAATATTCTAACAAATATTACCAAGTATTAATTAAAATTCAAAAACCAGTATTCAAAATTGGAATGTTAGAATGTTTGATAAACATTTGAAATTCTATTCAAAGGGAAAAATGTATAAAAATTTGTTTTAAATTTTGAAAGTTGCAAAAATATTCGCCCATCCCTATTCTGGGTCACTATATTGCAGCAGTTTTGCAAGAATACTTTTAACAATGTTCTATAATTGCAAGAGCACTAGGTGGCAGCATTGTTTGCTGTAATGTAATGCTTCTGACACGTGCAGACTATCTACCTAGGTGTCACTTCAACAAAGAATACCATGAGAACACAGTACATTTGATAATAGAAGTAAATTTGAAACTTTTTAAAAATTTTACATTTTGTTTCAATAACAAAACAAAAAAAAGAAACATTTGGGTTGATGTCCCTTTAAGTATGATGATTTTATCTGATCATGCAACATGCTGTACACTGATTGATTCGCTCAGCTATTTACGTATTTCCCTAACTGTCCACCACAAAGGAGACCAGAAATTTTAATCCCATAAGGTTTTTCATGAGGTGCATCCTTGAACTGCTCTTGATTTGTAAAACCAAATTGTGCTAATAGAACAACAGTTTTATGTCATTTTAAGTATTGTATTTTGCAATGCAGAGCTTGACTGCAGATATATAATATGAGTTTAATGTCCCTGTAAATTGTGGATCTTTTAACCCCTAGACGCCATTAGTACGTTCCATGGCATCCTAAAAGCATTGCGCTTAAACGCCTTTACGATGACATGGAACATTCTAACTTTTTCTGTGTCCTGCTCCCTCCCCCCTTTAGGAAATGGAAAATCAGACTGGGGGATGTACCTAGAATCGTGGTCAGCCCCCATGATCCGATCCTGACATTGAAAACATGTGGGCATGACAGACATAGTTAGAAAGATACAATCACCCCCCTTTAACAATAGCCCCGTTTATGTGGCACTGTACATTATAACCCTAAATGTGCAAAAAATAATCAAAATATAAACTAAAAATGAAACAGAAAACAAAAACTAACAAAATAGTAACATAAATATGATGCTTCTCTCCTCTTCTGCTCCTCCAGGGAAGCACTCAATCTACAGGTTCTTCAGGCATTTGTGGACTGCCATGACTTATCTAAACTCAACCTTGTGGAAGCTCTAAGGTGAGGACTATATAACTGTTTCTGTGGGTTGTACAGCATACATACCATGTGTATACCGAATACTGTGGCTTTGGCCAAAACTAGAGCAAATATGTGTTAAAATACCAATACCACACCGGTCTTCAGGTCTTGACATATACCCTAATACTAACAACCTTAGCAGGTAAGTGCTGTTCCCAAACTGTAATCAGATACCTGTTTATGCCGAGGATGCCAACTTAAGGCTCTGATGCCTGGTTGCACTATCGCTGGGTAACAGGAAGAATCTGGGTTCATCCGTAATCTTTATGGGCTGAGAACTTACTCAGCATCCACTCTTTGCACCTTCCCGTTAGTTGTCTCCATCCAACATGGCAAGTGGCTCTCGGCACCAGGATGATGACGGAAAAAATGACGTGGGGGAAGAAGGTAATTTGCCCGGATCCAAAAGTCACTGAAAAGAAAAGTGGGACCCAACTGGTCAAATCGATAAGGAAAAAGTTAAAAAGTTACTTTTATTCAGCCATCAATAAAAGCAAGGAAAGATAATAGAGGCAAAAAGGTGCGCTAGAAAACAGCTAACCTGATTAGTATGGAAATCAAACAATACACAAATGTGCTGAAAAATATATATAAAATATAATATACATTTCATACTATAATAAAATACGACCACCGGTAGTTTAAAGATTTAGCTAACCATCAATCAAGTTTACAAAAATATACATCAAACAAATTTGTATTGTAAACTAATCTATCATATCTAAAAAGGTTAATATACTAAAAGAGGGGCTAATCTTTGCCGGCTGAATGGATACAAAGTCCCGCTACAAAGATCAACAATGTGGCAGTCTCCTAATGATTCAAAGGGCCAATTGATGCGTGTGAGTTAAGTTCCTTCTGAGTTATAGGGAATAAACAAACAGTCGGCTAGATTTCCAGTTTGGAGTTAGCCTTAAAAAGCAGCGTTGGCCGGTCCTAACGCTGCTTTTTAACGCCCGCTGGTATTACAAGTCTTGCAGGTACAGGTGTACTGCTCACTTTTTTGTCCAGACTCGGAAATACCGCAAATCCACTTACGTCAATTACGTATCCTATATTTTCAATGGGACTTGCATAGCGCCGGTATTACGAGTCTGACAAAAAGTGAGCAGTAGACCCTCTCCTGTCAAAACTGGTACCGCATTTAAAAGTCAGTAGTTAAGAGTTTTACACTACAATTACCTATTAACCCCTAAACCGAGGCCCCCCCACATCGCAAACACTAAAATAAATATTTTAACCCCTAATCTGCTGAACCGGACATCGCCGCCACTATAATAAACATATTAACCCCTAAACCGCCGCACTCCCACATAGCAAACACTAGTTAAATATTATTAACCCCTAATCTGCTGTCCCTAACATCGCCGCCACCTACCTACATCTATTAACCCCTAATCTGCCGCCCCCAACGTCGCCGCCACTATAATAAAGTTATTAACCCCTAAAGCTGTCTAACCATAACCCTAACCCCACCTAACTTAAATATAATTTAAATAAATCTAAATAAAATTACTACAATTAACTACATAATTCCTATTTAAAACTAAATACTTACCTATAAAATAAACCCTAAGCTAGCTACAATATAACTAATAGTTACATTGTATGTAGCTTAGGGTTTATTTTTATATTACAGGCAACTTTGTATTTATTTTAGCTAGGTACAATAGTTATTAAATAGTTATTAACTATTTAATAACTACCTAGATAAAATAAAGACACATTTACCTGTAAAATAAAACCTAACCTAAGTTACAATTATACCTAACACTACACTACAATTAAATTAATTACCTAAATTAAATACAATTAATTACAAATAAATAAAATTATCTAGAGTACAAAAACCCCCACTAAATTACAGAAAATATTAAAGAAATTACAAGATTTTTAAACTAATTACACCTAATCTAATCCCCCTAACAAAATAAAAAAGCCCCCCCAAAATAATAAAAAGCCCTACCCTACACTAAATTACAAATAGCCCTTAAAAGGGCCTTTTGCGGGACATTGCCCCAAAGTAATCAGCTCTTTTACCTGAAAAATTACAATTCCCCCCCAACATTAAAACCCACCACCCACACAACCAACCCTACTCTAAAACCCACCCAATCCCCCCTTAAACAAACCTAACACTAACCCCCTGAAGATCACCTTACCAGGAGATGTCTTCACCCAACCGGGCCGAAGTCCTCAACGAAGCCGGAAGAAGTCTTCATCCAAGCCGGGGGGAAGTGGTCCTCCAGACGGGCAGAAGTCTTCATCCAGACGGCATCTTCTATCTTCATCCATCCGGCGCGGAGCGGGTCCATCTTCAAGACATCCGACGCGGAGCATCCTCTTTTTCCGACGGCTAAACACAGAATGAAGGTTCCTTTAAATGAAGTCATCCAAGATGGCGTCCCTTCAATTCCGATTGGCTGATAGAATTCTATCAGCCAATCGGAATTAAGGTATAAAAAATATTTATATCTATTGGCTGTTCCAATCAGCCAAAAAGAATGCGACCTCAATCCTATTGGCTGATTGCATCATTTCAGCCAATCGGAATTCAAGGGACACCATCTTGGATGGCGTCATTTAAATGAACCTTCATTCTTCGCTTGGTCTTCGTTTGAAGAGGATGCTCCGCGTCGGCTGGATTGAAGATGGACCCGCTCCGTATGGATGAAGATAGAAGATGCCGTCTGGATGAAGTCTTCTGCCGCTTGGAGGACCTCTTCTGCCCGGATCGGATGAAGACTTCTGCCCCTCTGGAGGTCCACTCGTGCCCAGCTGGGTGAAGACGTCTCAAGGTAGGGTGATCTTCAAGGGGGTAGTGTTTTTTTAAGGGGGGATTTGGTGGGTTTTAGAGTAGGGTTGGGTGTGTGGGTGGTGGGTTTTAATGTTGGGGGTATTGTATTTTTTTTACAGGTAAAAGAGCTGATTACTTTGGGGCAATGCCCCGCAAAAAGCCCTTTTAAGGGCTATTTGTAATTTAGTATAGGGTAGGGATTTTTTTTTATTTTGGGGTGCTTTTTTTATTTTATTAGGGGGATTAGAGTAGGTGTAATTAGTTTAAAAATGTTGTAATTATTTTTTAATTTTCTGTAATTTAGTGGGGGGTTTTCGTACTTTAGTTTATTTAATTTAATTGTAGTTAATTGTAGTTAGTTTAGGTAATTTATTTAATGATAGTGTAGTGTTAGGTGTAATTGTAATTTAGGTTAGGATTTATTTTACAGGTAAATTTGTACTTATTTTAACTAGGTAGTTATTAAATAGTTAATAACTATTTAATAACTATTGTACCTAGTTAAAATAAATACAAACTTGCCTGTAAAATAAATATAAACCCTAAGCTAGCTACAATGTAACTATTAGTTATATTGTAGCCATCTTAGGGTTTATTTTATAGGTATTTATTTTTAAATAGGATTAATTTATTTAATTGTAGTAATTTTATTTAATTTTATTTAAATTATATTTAAGTTAGGGGGGAGGGTTAGACTTAGGGTTAGACTTAGGTTTAGGGGTTAATAAATTTAATATAGTAGCGGCGACGTTGGGGGCGGCAGATTAGGGGTTAATAAATGTAGATAGGTGTCGGCGATGTTAGGGACGGCAGATTAGGGGTTAATAAAATGTAACTAATGTTTGCGAGGCGGGAGTGTGGCGGTTTAGGGGTTAATATATTTATTACAGTGGCGGCGATGTCCGGTCGGCAGATTAGGGGTTAAAAACTTTATTTAAGTGTTTCCGATGTGGGGGGGTGGCCTTGGTTTAGGGGTTAATAATAATAGGTAGTTTATGGGTGTTAGTGTACTTTCTAGCACTTTAGATAAGAGTATTATGTTACGGCGTTAGCCCATAAAACTCTTAACTACTGACTTTTAAATGCGGTAGGAGTCTTGACAGGAGAGGGTCTACTGCTCAGTTCTCCAAGACTCGTAATACCGGCGTTAGGCAAATCCCATTAAAAAGATAGGATACGTAAATGACGTAAGGGGATTTGCTGTAAGCTTGAGTCACGGAAGAAAAGTGAGCAGTACACCTGTACCTGCCAGACTCGTAATACCAGCGGAGGTTTAAAAAGCAATGTTGGGACCTCTCAACGCTGCTTTTTAAGGCTAACGCAAGACTCGTAATCTAGCCGCCTATTTGCCAAACTTATTGAAAATTTATATATATATATAACCAACAGATATAGTGACAACCTTATGGGAATGGACTTTTGTCCTAAATATATGCAAAATATATTAAATAGAATTTCACTTGCTCTCATCCTATTGGCTGTTCACCAAACCAATAGGATTCCACTTGCTCTCATCCTATTTGCTGATTTGTAAATGTCAGCCAATAGGAATGCAAGGTACCCTAATAAATATGGGGTACCTTACATTTAATCATCAGTGTGCGGCAGACGATAGCATGAAGAGGAAACTTCATGCCGCCGTGGAGCACCACTGCAGGGAACCACTGCCAAGGAATATTGCCACCAAGGACCATCGCCGCCACCGAGGATCGCCACATCTGGAAACACCGCTCTGTATCTCCGCTCCACGCCGCATTCGCTGTGGATGAAAATGATAACCTGTCTGGAAGAAGATCTTCTCCGCCGGACTTCAGGAACAGTGAGTAGCAACCTGGGGTTTAGACTTAAGTTTTTAAAAATAATTTTGGGGGTGGTTTGTTTTATTTAGATTAGGGATGGGCAGTAAAAGAGCTAAATGCCCCTTTAAGGGAAATGCCCAAACAAATGCCCTTTTCAGGGCAATGGGTAGTTTAGGTTTTTTTAGTGTTAGGTTTTTTATTTTGGGGGGTTTGGTGGGTGGGGGGGGTTTACTGTTAGGGGGGACTTTGTGTATTTTTTGTAAAAGAGCTGATTATCTTTGGCCCTGCAAAAATCCCTTTTAAAGGCTACTGGTAGTTTATTCTTAGAGTAGGCAGTGTTTTAATTTTTGGGGGGCTTTTTTATTTTCATAAGGATTAGGTTAAATTTTGTAAAATGTTAGCCTTTTTTTATTTTTTGTAAACTTATTTTTTTTTATTTTTTGTAACTTTAGAATGTATTAGTTTAGGTAATTTGGGTTAATTTAAGGGGGTGGGTTAAGGGGCTTAGTTATTTAAATAGTTATTTGCATGGGTTTTGGCGGTTTAAGGGGTTAATAAGTTAATTAGGTTTATTGCGATGTGAAAGTTTTGCGGTTTAGGGGTTAATAGGGTAAATAGGTTTATTGCGATGTGGGGGTTTTGCAGTTTAGGGGTTAATAGGGTAATTGGGTTTATTGCGATGTGGGTGGTTGACGGTTAAGGGATTAAGGGGTTAATTACTTATTTTCCGATGTGGGGGTTTGCGGTGTAGGTGTTAATACTTGCAGGCCCATTTATCAAGCTCCGTACGGAGCTTGAAGGGCCGTGTTTCTAAAGACCGCTGCTTCATAACCCTGTCTGCCTGCTCTGAGCAGGCGGACAGGAATCGCCGGAAATCAACCCGATCGAATACGATCGGGTTGATTGACAGCTCCCTGCTGGCGGCCAATTGGCCGCGAGTCAGCAGGGGGCGGCGTTGCACCAGCAGCTCTTGTGAGCTGCTGGTGCAATGTTAAATGCGGAGAGCGTATTGCTCTCCGCATTTAGCGAGGTCTTGCGGACCTGATCCGCAGTGTCGGATCAGGTCCGCAAGCCCTTTGATAAATGGGCCCCTTAGGGTGGGAGGTTCATTTTTTTTTTTGCTATATTTCATGCAGGCGTGTGTTTTTTTTAATACTTGATGCGGGCAGTTAGTTGTTTTTTTAATACTTAATGCGGGCGGTTAGTTTTTGCTTTTGTAATGCTCCGTTTGCCTTCGCTGTATCCCGGTAGATTCCAAAAACATTTCATGTACGCAACTGCCGACGGTGACGGACATTACAAACGCAATTATAGTATATATTTGTATTGTTGCTGGTGTCTGCATCTGAGCACCACTAACCCTTTCTCTGCATAAAGTTTTTGTTATACCCTCATATCGGTACCATTAAAGGCGTGCTTGTCACTTACGGGCCTTTTACATCAATGAGTGGTAAGAATTGACCAAAGTTTTACAGATCATGTCCGTTCCGGAAAGCGTGAAAACCTAACTCGGATGGATGAAAAGCAGGTAATACACAGCTGATCTATGGCCGTTCGACAACAGGTAAATTGAAGCTTGACTAGTGCTGCAATGTTTGAATAATCTCCTATAACAACAGTCACAATGGGATCTATTAGGCTTGCACTGCTACTTTCCAGTGATTTAAAAGGAGTGTTCGAAGGCGGAGCTTGGCCAGGCAGGCAAATGGCTGCGTAGTCACAGAGCTCCGTTACAGCAGAGGGACAAACTTTGGTTTTAACCGGTGCTACACATCCTTCAACGCTAAAAACAGATGGCTCAGCACTCAGAGACCATAAAGATCTTAACGTGACAACTGGGAGTGATCGGGTTCACTTGCACGAGTACATTGAATCAACCGCTGCGTGCTGTGCCGCCGCCATCTTGGAGCTCCCGCAGCAACGAGTAAAAGTTACAACAACATGTGAGTTAACAGCCAAAACCACTGTGACTGTGAAGGAGATCAGTAAAGAGGGCACGCTAGGTTTAGAAAGTGCCTAAACATAAAGGGGCACTATTAAATATACGACACGGACTTACCCAAGATAGCATGTGAACTAACAAAGTGCCCCACACTTAATCCACACTTTCACGGTCTCACACTTGTTTTGCTAGTCCCTTAGGACAAACACAGGAAGTATTGACAGCAACAACACAGGAGGTTTGGAGCTCCGGGGCCTATATTATATTACGTTCTTGTAATTCTGCATAGTGTTATCACGCAAACACAGATAAAATGGCGTCAAAGCACAAAAATAAAGGGGACAAAAACCCTAAAAGCCAGACTCAAGCTAATACACTGGTCAGCTCCTTTTTTCATGCTAACACACCTGAAGTACAGGACACAGACTCCCCAGACCACAATGCCCCTGCCGACCCCTTACCAGCAGCAGACTATATGATACAGCTAAAGCAGGACATTGCTAAACTTCCCTCAAAAGAAGATTTTGACTCACTTAAATCTCTTATAACAAAAGAGCTAACATTGCGAAAAGACATGACAGAGATGAGTGAGAGAATAGTAGACATAGAAGAAACACAGGACACAACATTGGAGGTAATTAGTTTATTACACAATCAAGCCAATGCACGTGAGGATCAAATTGAGACCATGCAAGAGAAAATAGAGGACTTAGAGAACAGGGGGCGGAGAAGCAACCTCCGTATCAGGGGGATTCCAGAAGCAATAAAATCTGCCGATATGATGGAATATTTACAAAGCCTCTTTCGTCAGATTATAGGCGATCAACAAGCTCCACCATGGGAAATTGAAAGAGCCCACAGATCCCTCCTCCAAATGCACCTCCCAGAGACGTCATTCTCAAATTTCTCAGATTCAACGACAGAGAAGCTATTTGGCAGAAAGCAAGATCCTCTCATACGATCTCATACTTGGATCATGATTTACAAATATACCCAGACCTATGCCCAAGTACCATTCAAAAACGAAAGGAAGCTCGCTTTATCACCTCTGTGCTACAGGATAGAAACATCAAATATCGCTGGGGGTTCCCATTTAGCCTAATAGTCCCACATGAAGGGACGACATTCATCTACAAAGGTATTCAGGACTTGGATAAACTTTCAAAAGGTTTGGGAATCCCTCTGAAACCTCCAGGACCTCCATCCTCCTCTGAAGGGCCTCAACCCACCACTCTACACTCACATCTTTCTACCCTGCAGAAAACATCCTGGAATAAAGTCCAATCGCTTAAAAAGAAACGAAAAGAAAATCTCAACACTTCTCCAGCCTCAAATAGAGACTAATTGAAACGGAACTCCTCCTTGATATCTACAGTGGGTGAGATCTTATCTTTGCTCTAGACGGACTGTTGCTGTTATGTTTTGCTAAAGTTTATTATGCATTCTTGGTTATTAATATTGTTCATATATAGTTCAATTTACAATATTCATTTTGACCATGGTGACAAATTAATCACCTGTATCCCAACCTGTAAAGGTAATTTAATATCTATTTTCTTTGAAGGTTTAAGTTTACAACCCTTAATTTAATTGTTTGCACTGTAATTTTGTTTTCCTAAAATAATTATGTCCTCTCTGTTGTAAAACCTCAGACTGAAATTAAAGTAATTTCAGTCACCATTATGGTTCTTTACCATCCCTCCCCCCTAGTCACTTCTCCCAACCCCAAAGTTTACTACAGGTACACAACTGTTCATTTTAGTACATATATACAAGGAATTCTTACAGATACAGATAATATTTGCCCTCATTCCTCTTCTCACCAGAACATACACATGAGCCAGACAGATCTAAAACAGGGCCCAACTTGTGTTCTCACTTATGCTATCATAAGGTTCACCATCGAACATATCACATAATGACTCACACTGCAAAAGACAATAGATTGCTAACTTTCCTGTCCATAAATGCAAAGGGCCTAAACAACCCGCACAAAAGGAATACAGTTATACGAGACCTTAAAAGTAAAAGAGGTGACCTAATATTTCTACAGGAGTCCCATTTTTTAAAAGGCCATGAACCCAAAACCTTCCTTTATAAGTTCGGCCCCTCATATTATTCTTCAAATACTTCTAAAACCAACGGTGTGGGAATTTTAATCAAGAAAGGAATACCTTTTCAGCTGCAGGACTCATATAAAGATACCGAAGGCAGATACATAATCTTAGTGGGTAAACTATATAACACCACCACCACTTTAGTCAGCGCCTACACCCCCAATACCGCCCAGGACAAATTTATATCTTCTCTGACAAACAAGATTTTAGAAGTCGCCAAAGGTATGTTAATTTTAGGGGGCGATCTTAACATTACTTTAGATCCTTTTAAGGATAACTCCAATTACACCTCGTCCACATCACATAGAACCATAGCCTCTGTAAGACTAAAACTGAGAGATCTAGCCGTACATGATGTGTGGAGGATACATCACCCTGACACAGAAGACTTTACCTTTTTCTCACACCCACATTCACGCTATACCCGCATAGATTACATCCTAACTGACGTCACCTTCCTATCACATACCACACAATCTTCAATTCTTACATCGTCATGGTCAGACCATTCTATTGTATCATGCATAATTCACTGGCCCTCAGCCTCCCCCTCCACCTACATCTGGAAACTCAATGAGGAATTATTAGACCTCCCACAATATACTGATAAGCTACAAAAAGCCATACAAGAATTCTTTGATTTTAATACCAGAATTTCATAACATCTGGGAAGCACACAAAGGGACTATACGTGGGGAATTAATGAGCATGCAATCTCACTATAAAAAACAACAGAGACTCCTGTTACAGGATTCCCTATACAAGATGAATGAGCTGGAGATGCAGCTAAAAAAAAAGCCCACCGACACACAAATAGCTAAAGCCTTACAGGAAAGTAAACAAACAACAAGAAATCTTCTAGACAAGGAGTGCAAAAGACTAGCCTTTAAACTTAAGCAATCATTCTATGAAGGGGACAATAAGTGTAGCAGACTTTTCGCCCGCAAATTGAAACGCACATCCAATTGCGCATATATCCTTAAGATCAAAACCGCCGACAAAACACATCATGACACTTCCAACATAGCAGAATCATTCCGTTCTTATTATGACCATTTGTACAACTTAATTGCAACACCCCCAAACAAGCACACAATCACCCCGAATGACATTGCATCCCGTATTGAACACTTCTTAGCAGATAAAAATTTCCCTGAGGTAGCGAAGGAGCAACTAACTCTTCTTCAACAGCCCTTTACTTTACCAGAGATCCGAAAAACTATAACAGACCTTCCCACTGATAAAGCCCCAGGCCCCGACGGTTATACTAACTACTATTACAAGAGACATATAGACATCCTTTCGCCACACCTACTAACCCTCTTTAACTCAATAACACCAGACAACCCCTTTCCCACACAGATCTTGGAAGCCTTTATATCCATAATACCGAAACCTGGGAAAGACCCCGAGCGTGTAGAAAATTATAGACCAATTTCCCTACTAAATACAGATCTAAAAATTTATGCCAAGATTCTCGCCACACCATCCTTCCACAGTTAATTGGTAAAGATCAAGTCGGATTTGTCCCAACAAGAGAAGCGAAGGACAACACGATTAGGGCCACCCAATTGATAGAATATGCCAATCTCAAAAATATCCCGCTCTTGGTCCTGTCGACCGACGCGGAAAAAACCTTTGACCGCGTTGGCTGGCAGTTTCTGAGAGCGGTACTATTAAAAATGGGCCTGGGGCAGGAATTCACAGACCTGGTTTTCGCCATGTACACCACCCCCACAGCCAGAGTTCGAGTAAACGGGTCCCTTTCAGCCCCCTTTAACATCACCAATGGAACCAGACAGGGCTGCCCCCTCTCCCCACTCTTGTTTGCCTGCGTGATTGAGGCATTAGCTCACAAAGTCCGTAATCAACCCCAAATTACAGGCATACAAACTCAAAATTTGCATTATAAAATAATGCTTTACGCAGACGATGTCCTGTTCTGTATTACAAACCCACTTACCACCATACCCCACATACTCCAATTGCTAGACGAATTCGGAGCTGTATCTAACTTTTTGATTAATAAAAACAAGTTGGAAATTATTAACATAAATACCCCCCAGGAAGACATAGACCTAATCAAGCTAAAATGCCCATTCCGATGGCAGACCACCTCACTCCGATACCTGGGTATTCATTTGACCCCAACCCCGGATCAACTATTTGCCCTATTTGCTCGTGCACGATTTCCCCATAGACATCAATGGGGAGAGCCGGCTGAGAAAAAGTCTAACACCTGCCAAAAAGCAACGTAAAACTCAGTAACGCAGCCCCATTGATTCTTATGGAGAAACTAAAGTTATGTTTACACCTAACACCCTAACATGAATCCTGAGTCTAAACACCCCTAATCTTACACTTATTAACCCCTAATCTGCCGCTCCATACATCGCCGCCACCTACATTATACTTATTAACCCCTAATCTGCTGCCCCCAACATCGCCGACACCTACATTATATTTATTAACCCCTAATCTGCTGCCCCTAACATCGCCGACACCTACATTATATTTATTAACCCCTAATCTGCCGTCCTCAATGTCGCTGCCACTATTCTAAATTTATTAACCCCTAAACCTAAGTCTAACCCTAACACCCCCTAACTTAAATATAATTAAAATAAATATAAATAAAATTCCTATCATTACCTAAATTATTCCTATTTAAAACTAAATACTAACTTATAAAATAAACCCTAAAATAGCTACAATATAACTAATAGTTACATTGTAGCTAGCTTAGGGTTTATTTTTATTTTACAGGCAAGTTTGTATTTATTTTAACTAGGTAGAATAGTTACTAAATAGTTATTAACTATTTACTAACTACCTAGCTAAAATAAATGCAAATTTACCTGTAAAATAAAAGCTAACCTAAGTTACACTAACACCTAACACTACACTACAATTAAATAACATACCTAAATTAAATACAATTAAATAAATTAAATAGAATTAGCTAAATTACAAAAATAAACAACCACTAAATTACAGAAAATAAAAAAACAAATTATAAGATATAAGATCTTTAAAGGGACAGTCTACAACAGAATTGTTATTGTTTTAAAAGATGGATAATCCCTTTATTACCCATTCCCCAGTTTTGCATAACCAACACAGTTATATTTATATACCTTTTACCTCTGTGATTATCTTGTATCTAAGCCTCTGCATACTGCCCCTTTTATTTCAGTTCTTTTGACAGACTTGCAGTTTAGCCAATCAGTGCTGGCTCCCAGCTAACTTCATGTGCATCTAAGGTCTAAGAAATTAGCATATGAACCTCCTAGGTTAAGCTTTCAACTAAGAATACCAAGAGAACAAAGCAAAATTGGTGATAAAAGTACATTGGAAAATTGTTTAAAATTACATACCCTATCTGAATCATGAAAGTTTATTTTGGACTAGACTGTCCCTTGAAACTAATTACACCTAATCTAAGAGCCCTATCAAAATAAAAAAAAGTCCCCCCAAAATAAAAAAAAACCCTAGCCTAAACTAAACTATCAATAGCTCTTAAAAAGGCCTTTTGCGGGGCATTGCCCCAAAGAAATCAGTTCTTTTACCTGAAAAAGAAAATACAAACAACCCCCCCAACAGTAAAACCCACCACCCACATAACCAATCCCCCAAATAAAACACTAACTAAAAAAAACTAAGCTTCCCATTGCCCTGAAAAATGCATTTGGATGGGCATTGCCCTTTAAAGGGCATTTAGCTCTATTGCTGCCCAAAGTCCTAACCTAAAAATAAAACCCACCCAATACACCCTTAAAAAATCCTAACACTAACCCCCGAAGATTCACTTACCGGGAGAAGTCTTCATCCAAGCGGCAAGATGTCCTCAAGGAAGCCAGCAGAAATGGTACTCCAGATGGGCAGAAGTGGTCCTCCAGACGGGCAGAAGTCTTCACCCAGATGGCATCTATCTTCATCCTTCGGACACAGAGCGGCTCCATCTTCAAGATATCCGGTCTTCTTGCTGAATGAAGGTACCTTTAAATGACATCATCCAAGATGGCATCCCTTAGATTCCGATTGACTGATAGAATTCTATCAGCCAATTGGAATTAAGGTTTAAAAAAT
Organism: Bombina bombina; assembly: GCF_027579735.1. Lineage (NCBI taxonomy): Eukaryota > Metazoa > Chordata > Amphibia > Anura > Bombinatoridae > Bombina > Bombina bombina. The sequence continues at coordinate 414,606,408 of NC_069505.1, forward strand.
CTTATTGGCTGATGCAATCAGCCAATAGGATTGAGCTCGCATTCTATTTTTTTCAACCTTAATTCCAATTGGCTGATAGAATTCTATCAGCCAATCAGAATCTAAGGGATGCCATCTTGGATGATGTCACTTAAAAGTGCCTTCATTCAGCAAAAAGACGTCGGAAGAAGAGGATACTCCGTGCCGGATGTCTTGAAGATGGAGCAGCTCCACGTTGGAATGATGCAGATAGAAGATGCCGTCTGGGTGAAGACTTCTTCCCGTCTGGAGGACCACTTCTACCGGCTTCCTTGAGGACATCTTGCCGCTTGGATGAAGACTTCTCCTGGTAAGTGAATCTTCGGGGGTTAGTGCTATTGATAGTTTAGTTTAGGCTAGGGTTTTTTTTATTTTGGGGGGGCTTTTTTATTTTGATAGGGCTCTTAGATTAGGTGTAATTAGTTTAAAGATCTTGTAATTTGTTTTTTATTTTGTGTAATTTAGTGTGTTTTTTTTTTGTAATTTAGCTAATTGCATTTCATTTATTTGATTGTATTTAATTTAGGTAATTTATTTAACTGTAGTGTAGTGTTAGGTGTTAGTGTAACTTAGGTTAGGTTTTATTTTACAGGTAAATTTGCATTTGTTTTAGCTAGGTAGTTATTAAATAGTTAATAACTATTTAGTAACTATTCTACCTAGTTAAAATAAATACAAACTTGCCTGTAAAATAAAAAATAAACCCTAAGCTAGATACAATGTAACTATTAGTTATATTGTAGCTAGCTTAGGGTTTATTTTACAAGTAAGTATTTAGTTTTAGTTTTAAATAGGAATAATTTAGGTAATGATAGGAATTTTATTTAGATTTATTTTAATTATATTTAAGTTAGGGGGTCTTAGGGTTAGGGTTAGATTTAGGTTTAGGGGTTAATATAGTATAGTGGCGGTGACGTTGGGGGCGGCAGATTAGGGGTTAATTAGTATAATGTAGGTGGCAGCAATGTTAGGGGTGGCAGATTAGGGGTTAATATTTAACTAGTGTTTGTGATGCGGGAGTGAGATGGTTTAGGCGTTAATATGACGTCCGGAGCGGCAGATTAGGGGTTAATAATTTTATTATAGTTTTTGCGATGCGGGAGGGCCTTGGTGTAGTGGTTAATAGGTAGTTTATGGGTGTTAGTGTACTTTTCAGCACTTTAGTTATGAGGTTTATGCTACAGCTTTGTAGCGTAACACTCATAACTACTGACTTTAAAATGCGTTAGGAATCTTGGCGGTAGAGGGTGTACAGCTCACTTTTTGGCCTCCCAGGCAGACTCGTAATACCGGCGCTATGGAAGTTCCATAGAAAAAAGCCTTTACGAAATGTACGTAAGTTGGTTTGCGGTAAGGCCAAAAAAGTGTGCAGTAAAGCTATACCTGCAAGACTCGTAATAGCAGCGGTCGTAAAAAAAAAGGAGCGTTAGGACCTGATAACGCTGCTTTTTCAGCTTACTGCAAAACTCGTAATCTAGGCGTAAATTTATTTTATAGACCCTCATATATTTATGCTAGTAGTGCTGGCACTTTGTTCTTTTATAAAGCCTGTTCACATGGGCCATTTTTTGCAGTACATCGGTCCCACCCCTTGCTCTCTCTCCCTCCCCCTCTCTTTTGCTCTCTCTCCCCCTCTTTTTTGATCTCTCTCCCCCTCTTTTTTGCTCTTTCCCCTCTTTTGCTCCCCCCCCCTCTTTTGCTCCCTCTCCCCCCTCTCTTTTGCTCTCTCTCCTCCCTCTCTTTTGCTCTCTCTCCCCCCTTTCTTTTGCGCTCTCTCGCTCCACCTCTCTTTTGGTCTCTCTCCTGCCTCTCTTTTGCTCTCTCTCCCACCTCTCTTTTGCTCTCTCTCCCCCCTCTTTTCCTATCTCCCCTGCTCTTTTCCTCTCCCCCCCCTTTTTTCCTCTCTCTCCCCTCTTCCCTCTCTTTTGCTCTCTCTCCCCTCACTTTTGCTCTTCCCCCCTCTCTTTTGCTCTCTCTCCTCTCTCTCTTTTGCGCTCTCTCTCTCTCCCCCTCTCTTTTGCACGCTCTCTCTCTCCCCCTCTCTTTTGCGCTCTCTCTCCCTTTCTCTTTTGCGCTCTCTCTCTCCCCCTCTCTTTTGCGCTCTCTCTCCCCCTCTCTTTTGCGCTCTCTCCCCCCTCTCTCTTGTGCTCTCTCCCCCTCTCTTTTGTTCTCTCTCCTCCCCTCTTTTGCTCTCCCTCCCCCCTCTCTTTTGCACTCTCTCTCCCCCTCTCTTTTGCACGCTCTCTCTCTCCCCCTCTCTTTTGCGCTCTCTCTCCCCCTCTCTTTTTGGCCTCCCAGGCAGACTCGTAATACTGGCGCTATGGAAGTTCCATAGAAAAAAGCCTTTACGAAATTTACGTAAGTTGGTTTGAGGTAAGGCCAAAAAAGTGTGCGGTAAAGCTATACCTGCAAGATTCGTAATGGCAGTGGGCGTAAAAAAGCAGCGTACTGCAAAACTCGTAATCTAGGCGTAAATTTCTTTTATAGACCCTCATATATTTATGCTAGTAGTGCTGGCACTTTGTTCTTTTATATACTAGTCATCAAGCCTGTTCACATGGGCCATTTTTTGCAGTACATCGGTCCCACCCCTTGCTGTCTCTCCCTCCCCTCTCTTTTGCTCTCTCTCCCCCTCTTTTTTGCTCTCTCCCCTCTCTTTTGCTCTTTCCCCTCTTTTGCTCCCTCTCCCCCCTCTCTTTTGCTCTCTCTCCCCCCCTCTCTTTTGCTCTCTCTCCCCCCTCTTTTTTGCTCTCTCTTGATCCACCTCTCTTTTGCTCTGTCTCCCGCCTCTCTTTTGCTCTCTCTCCGCCCTCTTTTCCTATCTCCGCTCCTCTTTTGCTCTCTCCCCCCCTTTTTTCCTCTCTCTCCCCTCTCTTGTGCTCTTTCCCCCCTCTCTTTTGCACTCTCTCCCCCATCTCTTTTGCGCGCTCTCTCTCTCCCCCTCTCTTTTGCACGCTCTCTCTCTCCCTCTCTCTTTTGCGCTCTCTCTCTCTCCCCCTCTCTTTTGCGCTCTCTCTCCCCCTCTCTCTTGTGCTCTCTCCCCCTCTCTTTTGTGCTCTCTCGCTCCCACTCTCTTTTGCGCTCTCTCGCTCCACCTCTCTTTTGCTCTCTCTACCCCTTCTCTTTTGCTCTCTCTCCTCCCCTCTTTTGCTCTCTCTCCCCCCTCTCTTTTGCTCTCTCTCTATCCCCCTCTCTTTTGCTCTCTCTCTATCCCCCCTCTCTTTTGCGCTCTCTCTCTCCCCTCTTTTGCACTCTCTCCCCCTCTCTTTTGTGCTTTCTCTCCCCTCTCTCTTTTGCGCTCTCTCCCCCTCTCTTTTGTGCTCTCTCCCTCCTCCTGTCTTCTGCGCTCTCTCTCCCCCTCTCTTTTGTGCTCTCTCTCCCCCCTCTCTTTTGCGCTCTCTCTCTCTCCCTCTCTTTTGTGCTCTCTCTCGCCCCCTCTATTTTGCACTGTCTCCCCCCCTCTCTTTTGTGCTCTCTCTCTCTCCCCCTCTCTTTTGTGCTCTCTCTCTCTCCCCCCTCTCTTTTGCGCTCTCTCTCCCCCTCTCTTTTGCGCTCTCTCTCTCCCCCCTCTCTTTTGCGCTCTCTCTCCTCTCTCTTTTGCGCTCTCTCTCCCCCCTCTCTTTTGCGCTCTCTCTCTCTCCCCCTCTCTTTTGCACTCTCTCCCCGTCTTTTGCGCTCTCTCCCCCTCTCTTTTGCTCTCTCTCTCTCCCCTTTTTACTCTCTCTCTCCCCCTCTCTATTGAACTCTCTCCCCCCTTTCTTCTTTGTTCTCTCTCTCTTCCCCTCTCTTTTGCGCTCTCTCGCTCCCCTCTCTTTTGCGCTCTCTTGCTCCACCTCTCTTTTGCACTCTCTCTCCCCTCTTTTGCTGTCTCTCTCCATCCCTCTCTTTTGCTCTCTCTATCCCCCCTCTTTTGCTCTCTCTCCCCCTCTCTATTACTCTCTCTTCCCCCTTTCTCCCCTATCGTCTTTTGCTCTCTCTCCCCCTCTCTTCTTTTGCTTTCTCTCTTCCCCTCTCTTTTGCTCTCTCTCTCCCCCCTCTCTTTTGCTCTCTCTCTCTTCCCCCTCTCTTTTGCTCTCTCTTACCCTTTATTTAGCTCTTTCCCATCTCTTTTTTGCTCTTCCCCTCTCTATCTCCTTCCCCTCTCGCGCGCGAATGCGCCCTGCTACGCTTGCTTCCGCCCACCGTCACTGTGCCGCAGCAGATCAGGTAGACTCTAAGGCCAGGTATGTTTGTCCTTGTGCTGTCTCTACTGCGCATGACAGCTTCGGACAAACACACTTGGCCTTTTATATTTTAGGATATATATATAAAAGTGCATTGGAGCCCTTTGCAGTCAAGTAGCTCAAAACATCTAAAATTCTATTTATGCAATATTCATATTTAATACTGTGTATTTAATGTAAATATTTCACATTCCAATGTTCTTTACATAGCAGAATATGTTCTAAGTATTTATAAAAGCGCTGGAATATATATATATATATATATATATATATATATATATATATATATATATATATATATATAGTCAAATTGCGGAACCAAGCACTCATGTTTCTCCGGTATGGCCGGGTGCAGGTACATAAATATCATATACAACCTTCAAATAGAGTCCGCACACTCCGGACTGGTATTCAGAAAACAAACCAGTGATTGTTATTTGAATACAAGGCCAGAGTGTGCGGTCTCTATTTGAAGGTTTTGTATATATATATATATGTTAAGCTTAAAATAATTCCCCGTGGGTTACGCATTAACAAATTCCCCACCTTTGATGTTTCTGATATAGATTTTATCAATTCTTGGAACGAAATATTGTCTGATTGCTCTATTCGTTTGATGTTATTGTTAAATACTTACAAATTGCATTTGCTAAATGGTGTTAGAGAAGAAATAGGTCTATTGCAAGCTGAAATGAATAATAGGCTTGCTGACATTAATTTCTCTAGGTTTGATGAAATACTGAAAAGTGGTGTGGCTGAAGTGAAACAAAGTGTCTTAGAGATTAAGCATACAAAGTTTATTAGAGACCAATTAGACTACACCAATAATAGTGTGTACATTTGGAAACGTTCTGATAGAGGCAACTCTAGACGTGGTAGAAGTAGATCTAGAAACAGACGTCAGAACCAGACATCCGATAATAAAAACACACATAATGATCAACCAAAAATTAAGTCTAATCAGAAGAGAGTAACTTATTCCGATAGTGAATTTGAGTCAGGAGAAGATAATGAGCCTTCAGGTGGTGAGGAACCCCATAGGGGCATCCTTAAACCTGCAACCTCATTTTTGCACACACAAGCCAATGTACAAGACACATCCCAGGGACAAGTGGTCAGACCCAAAGATTCTAACCCAGGTTCTATTTCTACAAATTCTAAATATACTTATGTTACTGATACTGTGAGTGCACAGATACAAGGTACAAATGCCTCTCATGAAGACCAGGTTAATTTGGCTCAGGTTTTTTGTCTTTCAACCCAGAAAACAGGAATAGGGTTAGGAGCACAACAGGGACAGAAACATTATCAGTTGAGGGGCAATCGAGGCAACAGAGGAAACAGGGGGCAAAACAAAAACAAATACAAGTAGTAGATAATGTTGTCAATTTATCTAAGTACATGCTTACACCAGCTCAATTGTCTGTATTAAGTCTGGGTTTGAATTTTTCTCCTGCAAGCAACTTTGACGTTTTTAAAACGTTATTAGATGTTAATAAATTGATAAGAAACATGACTCTAAAGAAATTTTATTGTGGAGCTAGTAATTTATCTGCAGTTGAGATAGATAACCCACGAGTAACATTATCATCACAAATGAAAAATACACGACATGTACAGACGTTCAGTGAGGTATGTGATACCCTTACACTGGAGCAATTAATGAGAGAGGGCGATTCTAAGACCCAATCAGACAACACTAATTTCTACGGTACTTTTAAGAAACCCTCTGAATTCTACCCTATACACACTAGAGGTCCAGTACTTGAAACCTTTTTTAAAAGAGTTGAACGCGACCTTACAGCACTGAAAGCGGTAGAAAATAAGATGCATTCCAATCTGACGAAACAACAAAAACTAGCCCTTGATGAACTCAAGAATAATAAAGATATTGTGGTGCGTTCAGCAGACAAGGGAGGTTCTATTGTGGTCCTCGATAGAGACATGTATTTACAAGAGGCCTTTCGACAGTTAAATAATACTGACAATTATACTCTCTTGTCTGCTGATCCCACTTCAATATATAAACGTGAACTTTTGGGTATTCTGGATGATGGTTTGGAGGATGGGCACTTTGATCGCGACACTTTTGAATTTCTATGTGTTGATCACCCTGTAGTGCCCATCTTCCACCATCTTCCTAAAATACACAAATCCCTTACTGAAGTTAAGGGACGACCCATTGTCAGTGGGATTGGCTCACTGACTGAGCACGTATCACAATGGATGGATGGAATCCTCCAACCATTTGTGCTATCCTTGAATAGTTATCTTGGTGATACGAAACATGTCATCCAAATACTAGAATCTAAAGAATGGAACTTTGGTCAATTTCGATGGGCCACAATTGACGTGGTTTCTTTGTATTCTTCCATCCCCCATAAAGAGGGGCTGGAAGCAGTTTCCTTCTTTCTTAAGAACTATTCGGATTTCAGTTTGAACTTCCAGAAATACATTCTGAGGGTGCTGTGGTTCCTGCTCACCCACAATTATTTCAAATTTGAAGGGGAGTTCTTTCTCCAGAGGTGTGGGACAGCTATGGGGGCTAAGTTTGCCCCCTCCTATGCAAACCTCTTCATGGGTTGGTGGGAGCTGTCCCACATCTATGGAGATAGGAACTCCCACAGGCATTTGATCCATTACTATGGACGCTATATTGATGATCTCCTGTTGATTTGGGTGGGCGGGGGCACAGCATTCTCTGAATTTATTGATGCTATAAATAGCAACACTATTGGTCTACAATTTACATCTGAATTATGTGCTAATACCATTAATTTTTTGGATATTTCTTTGGAAGGAACTAAACAAGGAAAGATAATCTGTAGTATCTATCGGAAACCATCTGCAGGCAATGCACTGCTGCATGCCAGCAGCTGCCATCCCCGACATGTCCCCTTTGCCGTAGCAAAGGGGCAGTTTGTCAGGGTTAGGAGGAACTGCACTCTGAATGACACTTTTTGTGAAAAATCACTAGAATTAAGTGATAGACTGAAAAGACGTGGTTATTCTAACCAAGTGGTCTCTAAAGCTAGAGAGCAGGTCTTAGACCTTGATAGGAACACTTTAATTCAAGGGTCTTCCACCAACACAGTCTCAGACACCCACCAAGGCGTTACTTTTGTAACAGATTTCAGCACACAATACACTGAAATATGCAGGATTGTTAAAAAAACATTTCAAACTCCTCTCAGCTGACGATAAATTGGAAAATTGTGTCAAAAATGGTTTAAGATGTTCTTATCGGAGAGCGAAAACCTTGGCAAATGTTTTATCACCATCAATGTTACCTGAATTGAACAGACCTGTGAGTTCATGGTTAACTCACAAAGGTCTGTTCAAATGCAGACAAAAATGTCGGGTCTGCGAATACATCTTGGTGTCAAACATCTTCAAATCAGAAGTTACGGGTGACACTTTTCCAATTAACAGCTGCCTAAAATGCACATCAACCTATGTAGTGTATCTTCTCACCTGCATATGCTGTCACCTACAGTATGTAGGATTAACTACTAATGAGGTGAAGGTCCGTATTCGTAACCATCTATCAACCATTCAAGCAGGAGAAGCGAGTACTCCTTTAGTCAGACACTTTGCACGTTGCCACAATACAGACATTAGTAGCTTAAGGTGGCAGGCTATAGAGAGGGTGGTATGCCCACCAAGAGGAGGTGATCGCGACAAACTGTTGCAGAAGAGGGAGATGTATTGGATATTTAAGCTTCAGACCAGAGTACCTCTGGGTCTGAATTCAGAATATGACCTAATAAATTTTTGGAAATAAATTTTTGGAAATGATTTGTTGGTCCATACATCTCCCTCTTCTGTGACACTATCCTGTGATCACGGATATCAATTTAGTCAAAGGATTTAATTTGGTATCCTAACACTTTAATTAGACGGGACAGTTTGACTGGTTGTATTGTGTCAACTCTCCCTAGTCCCATCCTTCTAGCAAATTTTTCCAGTTAGTATTCTAGCAAGCAATTTTTGTCCAACAATTTTTTTCTGACATTTTTCTAGAATTATTCTAGTAAAAGTTTTCTTCTAGCAAACGTTTTCAGTAACTTTTGCTGGCAATTTTTCTAGCTTTTCTAGCAATTGTTTCTGGTAATTTTTCTAACAAAATGATGCATATATAAATATACACTATTTATCTAATACAGCTATATGTAATTGTTGAGCATTAATCAAATAACGCATTATTGGGTTCATTAGCACTATAACAAAATTGATTATGTTATTTCTTGTTTATATAAATATATAGAACTTAGTTTCCACAAGAGTGCTTAAGTTTAACTCATGATGTTCATTTATTTCTGTATTCGTGTATTTGTATATACATGTATTTTTATATTCCCTTGCACATGTATTATTATTCTTATTTTTCATGCATAGCGTACCAAGTTTCATGCATAGTTCATACGTTAATTCAGCGCTGTGACTTCTGCATTGATAAATATTTATAGAATAAACTAGTAACTTATAAGAATCATTACATATTTGAACTATTAAGAGGCATTAATGTTTAAAGTGTATATAAGGGGTTAAAAATCCCCAAGTGGAACTTGTCAACAATTAAAGTTTTAAACCAATAGAAGTTGTCCAGCTGCCTTAAATAGGCAGACTGTGATTTTTATTGCAGCTATGATTACGCCTTGAGTGGCGAAACATGTCAGCAGCAGCCATTGTTTGTCAAGTTATACCCGTGATTTTCCATTGATCATGTACCACATGGATTTTTAAACTAATAAATCGAGGTTGGAATTGGAGATACCTGCTTGCACTCGTTTTTTCTTCTTATATATATATATATATATATATATATATATATATATATATAAAAGATACAACAAATGTTTTTTTTTGGTTAAGCACACCACAAAAAGACGATTTGCAACCTAGCACACACATTGTGGAAGTGCTACCAAGGTGACCAACAATTATTACAATTGAAAAAAACAAGAAAGTGTAGGTGCACATTCTACCACTAGAGTCCACATGGTTATAGCATATCTAAATATATACTTCAATTTGCTAAATATACTTGCACTGTTCAAATAAGATTGGGGATAGACATCTCACACAATAATATCGACATATATTTAAATTGCAAAGAATATTATCAGAAAAATATGCTTTTAAATAAAAATGGGATCTTAGTCACACATATGATCATATTCTGCTAAGCCAGTCTACCACTTACAAGGTGTCCCAAATCAGACTGGTCCTATGCTAATCAGTATCCACACTGCAGAAAATTATGTCTATGCAGAGTTCCTTAGCTATATATATATATATATATATATATATATATATATATATATATATATATATATATATATATATATATATATATATATATATATATATAACACAATTGTTAAACTGGAACACACCTGAACTGGGTGGTGTGCATTAACCAAAAAGAGGGTTTGGTCAGCTCCCTAATTTAAAAGATACAACAAAGGGTTTTTTTTGGTTAAGCACACCACAAAAAGACTATTTGCAACCTAGCACACACATTGTGGAAGTGCTACCAAGGTGACCAACAATTATTACAATTGAAAAAAACAAGTGTAGGTGCACATTCTACCACTAGAGTCCACATGGTTATAGCATATCTAAATATATACTTCAATTTGCTAAATATACTTGCACTGTTCAAATAAGATTGGGGATAGACATCTCACACAATAATATCGACATATATTTAAATTGCAAAGAATATTATCAGAAAAATATGCTTTATATATATATTAAAAAGTAAAAAAGATAGATGGAGTATACAAAATTTCGACAAATTTAGTATAAAGAAAAGGGATTGCAGCACTCTTTTTGAAAATAGTATAGTATAAATTAATTTCAGAATCAAATCTAAAAACAGCGGACTCCAGCCGTATCATTGGGCAGAATTCCTACACATCATAGACAAACATTTAAAAAAAGTTGGCATAAATCACACTTGACTGGCCAGTCTTATCTATAAATAATCTATTTGTAATTTGGTATATAGATATAAACAACCAAATAAAAGTACATCTGTGCAGCGCTAAACACTAAAAGTATGATATCATACAAAAGATTATAACAGTGAAGCAACAAATGTAACGCAAAAATGTTGCAACTTTAGAATGGTCCCCTTAATAGATAATAAATAACTTCAAAACAAGTCATGCATTGTAAGACCGTGCTAGTATAGTCATAGTTCCATATAATAGTATTGCACCATTATTAATATGCACCAGTTCAGCAGAGCTAAGAAAAAAGGTTAAAGTTCACTTTACCATTTCCACGGCAGCGACCGTTATTCGGTATTGCTCTTACTACCGATATAAGCTGTTACGCTTAAAAGTAAAGGATCACTGTTACCAAACCTTCTGCAGAGTCGTATCTCAGTGTTTCTTCTTTGTTTGTTCCACACCTCCCGATGCACAACCAGCCACGCTTAACTCAGTGTTTCTTCGCTTCTCCTGGGCTGTGTACCGTCTGAGGCAAATTATTGGAAACAGGTTTGCACAGATCCAGGCCGTGCACTGTATCCGGGGTAAATTCCAGACTTCCACTCTTTTCGATTTTCTTTCCGACTAGTGGTGTCTTTCCCCCATATTATTCAGGGATACTTCCAGGACACATGTAAGTAGCTGCTCACTCCTCCTTTGCCTTTACAAACTTAGAGGTTGTCAGCTGTATATTGCTTCCAATCAGGAACCGACTCATGCAGGTAAAATGATACTTCTTGATTTCTATGAAAAATATAGCAATATATTTGAGGAAAATATCATTTTATGGATCCGTTATGTGGATGACGTCCTCCTGCTATGGGAAGGACCTTTGAAAGTACTTGAGAAGTTCATTACTGATTTGAACAACAATGAAAAAAAACATTCTGCTCACATATCAGATTAATGAAAAAAGTCTTCCGTTTTTGGACATATTGATAAGTAAAGAAGGCAATTAGGGTCCGCACCATGAGATGGGACTACATCTAACTAAATATATTTATTTTTTCACCGTATGTGGTGAAACATGCAATCTCTCCCCTAAAAAATATTTTCTAAACAAAATTTCTAAAGTTAAATGGAAAACTAACTATAGACTTATGGTCGTGGATGTTACCTCGTTATATCCATCTATAGAGCATGCTAAAGGCCTTAAAGCTATAGAATTTTTCATTAACACTATGTGTGACTTTGAAGAAGCCACCAAGATATTTTTGATGAGAGCAATTGAATATCTGTTATCACATAATTATTTTATGTTTCAAACAGAGTACTATATCCAGAGGCGTGGGACAGCGATGGGGGCAAAATTTGCCCCATCCTATGCCAACCTATTTATGGGCTGGTGGGAGTTGTCCCACGTCTTTGGAGATAGTAACCCATTTAAAGAAGAGATAATCCAATATCATCGTTATATTGATGATCTGTTCTTCATCCTGGACTGTGACGCTACTAGAGCAGATCTTTTCTGTCAATATCTCAATTGCAACCAGCAAGGCATTGAATTTACTGGCACACACAGTCAAAGTAGTGTGAATTTTTTAGACCTCACTGTCCAGGGTGGGGAAATTGGGTCCCTTATACAAACCAAGATGTATACGAAGGAAACTGCGGTGAATACCCTGCTACAATTTGAATCCTGTCACCCACGACATGTTTTGAGGGGGATACCGAAAGGAGAATACATCCGTATTAAAAGGAATTGTTCTAAAGAAGGTGAATATCAGCGCCAGGCTAGTGAGGCTACAAATAGGTTTAAACAGCGAGGGTATCGAGATGGTATTCTCCATACAGCAAAAGAAGACGTGGATCAGATTCCCAGAGAACAGTTACTACAATATAAACCCAAGAGACACAGAGGTAATGAGGATGATATGAGTAAGATCAAGTTTATTACTACTTATAGTGTAGAATACACTAAAATATGTAATATAATTTCGGAATCTCTTCCAATTTTGTACTCTGATCCAATTATCAAAGAAATTCTAGACCCAGGATGTGAATTTATACCTAAGAGAGCTAAAACGTTGGCCAACTATTTGTCACCCTCAGATGTGAAATTCACAAAAAATAAATGTTGGTTAAAACAGAAGAAGGGATGCTTCAAATGTCGATGTCCCGTATGTAAAACGTGTAGTTTTATACATGAGGGCGATAAATTTGTATCTAGTACAACTAAAGTGGAATATGACATCAGATTTTTTATCAATTGTGCTACAACACATGTCGTCTATCTTCTTACTTGTGATCTTTGTAAAATTCAATACACAGGGAAAACCAAAAGATCCCTAAAAGATAGGTTTCTGCAACATCTTAGGTCTGTTGAGGATGAAGATAGCGACACACCAGTGTCAAGACATTTCAAAACAAAACATAACTCAGATGTTTCTTCTCTTAAGATACAGGCAATTGATCATATCACTAAATGGAAGAGAGGAGGTAATAGGGAAACATTGCTGAACAAAAAGAAGATATTTTGGATGTTTAGATTACAAACTAGTGAACCAGATGGGCTAAACATCAGACGTGATCTGGATGTGTTTACTTGAGTATATAACATTAGCATAGGCCTTTTGAGAATAGTGTTTGCCTAATCATGTTAAATATCATAAATTGAATCGTCATTAAGAAGCTGCATTTATATATTGTTTTAACCTTAATCCATCCTGTTTTTCATACAGTAATGGGATAATTAATTGCGCTCTTTATATATCTTATTTGTGAATAGTATACGATATGTGAAAATTCTATGACTTTATCAAGATTTATATATTACCCTTAGAGAGACAGGGAGATCATTCATATGTAAATATCTATAGGATTTATTCATAGTTAATGTATATATTTTGAAAATGTTTAAGATGTTGAGAAATTTGTTCGCTCATGTTGTGGATATAGGTATCCAATCAGGTACTCTATTACTGTGATGTCATGATCCAGCTCAGCCTTAAAGGGGCGTTTGAGCTGATCCCCAGGTAAGCAGTGATCAAGTGCACCTGGTGCACGAAACATATCATGCGTGGGGATCTGCTCACTTGCCTGGTTGTTAGGGCTCTGTACAGGACATCCTGGTTTTGTCCTTTTTGGAATAAAGTTGTTTTTTACTTTTTATCCTGCTGCCTGGAATTCGTAATTTTTTCATACAGTACAACGCTTTTTATAGCGCTTTGATCATAACTTTCCTTTCATCCAGAGCGCCTTCTCTGCACTTTACATTATATATATATATATATATATATATATATATATATATATTTTAATATTTCATGTCAGGTTAGCGCACATGAGAAAATGCAATAGGCTTTGCGCGCAAACACCCGTAAGTCACAGTTAGCACATCACTCGTAATCTAACCCTCAGTAAGTTATTCTAACCACATGGGGGGGTAGTTATCAAGCCGTCTACTTTTCTGGCTTTGCCGGCCCAATATGCCCGCCTAAGCTCGCCTACCTTCGCCGCCGCGGACCTTAAAAAATACGCCTAAGTTATCAAATAAAGCTGTCAAAAAGCCGCGGGGCGATGAGAAGCGGACTGTGATAGTTATCACTCATCCGATCTCGCTGCTCTTCGGCTTTTTCCCAGCTTTATTGCTAACCTGTCACTAAGCACTCACACTAAACTACACTGTTCTATCCCTATACCGGCGCCCCCGGAGCCCCCCGCAACTCAATAAAGTTACTAACCCCTAAACCGCCGCTCCTAGACCCCGCCGCAACTCTTATAAATGTATTAACCCCTAAACCGCCACTCCTAGACCCTGCCGCAACTCTTATAAATGTATTAACCCCTAAACCGCCGCTCCCGGACACCGCTGCCACCTACAGTATACCTAGTAACCCCTATCCTGCCCCCCCTACACCGTCGCCCTCTATTATAAAGTTATTAACCCCTATCCTGCTGATCCCGCACCTCTCCGCAACTAAATAAATAGTTTAACCCCTAAACCGCCGCTCCCTGAACCCGCCACAACCTATATTAAACCTATTAACCCCTATCCTGCCCCCCCTACACCGTCGTCAACTATAATAAATTTATTAACCCCTAATCTGCCTCCCCTACACCGTCGCCCCCTATAATAAATGTATTAACCCCTAACCTGCCCCCCACTATGCCGCCGCCACTGTAATAAAATTATTAACCCCTAAACCTAAGTCTAACCCTAACGCCCCCCTAACTTAAATATTAATTAAATAAATCTAAATAATATTTCTCTTATTAACTAAGTTAATCCTATTTAAAACTAAATACTTACCTATAAAATAAACCCTAATATAGCTACAATATAAATAATAATTATATTCTAGCTATCTTAGGATTTATTTTTATTTTACAGGTACCTTTCAATTTATTTTAACTAGGTACAATAGCTATTAAATAGTTATTAACTATTTAATAGCTTACCTAGCTAAAAGAAACTGAAATTTACCTGTAAAATAAATCCTAACCTAAGTTACAATTATACCTAACACTACACTATACTTTAATAAATTATTCCTATTTAAAAATAAATACTTACCTGTAAAATAAACACTAAGATAGCTACAATATAATTAATAATTCTATTTTAGCTATCTTAGGATTTATATTTATTTTACAGGTAACTTTGTATTTATTTTAGCTAGTTAGAATAGTTATTAAATAGTTATTAACTATTTAATAACTACCTAGCTAAAATAAATACAAAATTACCTGTAAAATAAATCCTAACCTAAGTTACAATTAAACCTAATACTACACTATCATTAAATTAATTAAATAAACTACCTACAAATAACTACAATTAAATACAATTACATAAACTAACTAAAGTACAAAAAATAAAAAAGCTAAGGTACAAAAAATAAAAAAATAAGTTACAAACATGTTAAAAATATTACAACATTTTTAAGCTACTTACACCTAATCTAAGCCCCCTAATAAAATAACAAACCCCCCCAAAATAAAAAAATGCCCTACCCTATTCTAAATTAAATAAAGTTCAAAGCTCTTTTACCTTACCAGCCCTTAAAAGGGCCATTTGTGGGGGCATGCCCCAAAGAAAACAGCTCTTTTGCCTGTAAAAGAAAAATACAACCCCCCCAACATTAAAACCCACCACCCACATACCCCTAATCTAACCCAAACCCCCCTTACAAAAACCTAACACTAATCCCCTGAAGATCATCCTACCTTGTCTTCACTCAGCCGAGCAGCGATGGAACCGAAGTGGACATCCGGAGCGGAAGAAGTTAATCCTCCAAGCGGCGCTGAAGAAATCTTCCATCCGATGAAGTCATCATCTGAAGAAAAGTCTTCGATCCGGCCGATGTCATCTTCAAAGAGGCGCTGAAGAGGTCTTCTATCCGGGCGAAGTCATCTTCCAAGCCGGGTCTTGAATCTTCCTTCCGCCGACGCGGAACCTCCTTCTTCACCGACGGACTACGATGAATGAAGGCTCCTTTAAGGGACGTCATCCAAGATGGCGTCCCCTCAATTCCGATTGGCTGATAGGATTCTATCAGCCAATCGGAATTAAGGTAGGAAAAATCTGATTGGCTGATGGAATCAGCCAATCAGATTGAGCTCGCATTCTATTGGCTGTTCAGATCAGCCAATAGAATGCAAGCTCAATCTGATTGGCTGATTGGATCAGCCAATCGGATTGAACTTGAATCTGATTGGCTGATTCCATCAGCCAATCAGATTTTTCCTACCTTAATTCCGATTGGCTGATAGAATCCTATCAGCCAATCGGAATTGAGGGGACGCCATCTTGGATGACGTCCCTTAAAGGAGCCTTCATTCGTCGTAGTCCATCGGTGAAGAAGGAGGTTCCGCGTCGGCGGAAGGAAGATTCAAGACCCAGCTTGGAAGATGACTTTGCCCGGATAGAAGACCTCTTCAGCACCTCTTTGAAGATGACATCGGCCGGATCGAAGACTTTTCTTCAGCGCCGCCTGGATGATGACTTCATCGGATGGAAGATTTCTTCAGCGCCGCTTGGAGGATTAACTTCTTCCGCTCCGGATGTCCACTTCGGTTCCATCGGTGGCTCGGCTGAGTGAAGACGACTAAAGGTAGGATGATCTTCAGGGGATTAGTGTTAGGTTTTTGTAAGGGGGGTTTGGGTTAGATTAGGGGTATGTGGGTGGTGGGTTTTAATGTTGGGGGGGGGTTGTATTTTTCTTTTACAGGCAAAAGAGCTGTTTTCTTTGGGGCATGCCCCCACAAATGGCCCTTTTAAGGGCTGGTAAGGTAAAAGAGCTTTGAACTTTATTTAATTTAGAATAGGGTAGGGCATTTTTTTATTTTGGGGGGGGTTGTTATTTTATTAGGGGGCTTAGATTAGGTTAATTAGCTTAAAATTGTTGTAATATTTTTAACATGTTTGTAACTTATTTTTTTTATTTTTTGTAACTTAGCTTTTTTTATTTTTTGTACTTTAGTTAGTTTATGTAATTGTATTTAATTGTAGTTATTTGTAGGTAGTTTATTTAATTAATTTAATGATAGTGTAGTATTAGGTTTAATTGTAACTTAGGTTAGGATTTATTTTACAGGTAATTTTGTATTTCTTTTAGCTAGGTAGTTATTAAATAGTTAATAACTATTTAATAACTATTCTAACTAGCTAAAATAAATACAAAGTTACCTGTAAAATAAATATAAATCTTAAGATAGCTACAATATAATTATTAATTATATTGTAGCTATCTTAGTGTTTATTTTACAGGTAAGTATTTATTTTTAAATAGGAATAATTTATTAAAGTATAGTGTAGTGTTAGGTGTAATTGTAACTTAGGTTAGGATTTATTTTACAGGTAAATTTCTGTTTATTTTAGCTAGGTAAGCTATTAAATAGTTAATAACTATTTAATAGCTATTGTACCTAGTTAAAATAAATTGAAAGGTACCTGTAAAATAAAAATAAATCCTAAGATAGCTAGAATATAATTATTATTTATATTGTAGCTATATTAGGGTTTATTTTAAAGGTAAGTATTTAGTTTTAAATAGGATTCATTTAGTTAATAAGAGTTAATTTATTTAGATTTATTTAATTAATATTTAAGTTAGGGGGGTGTAAGGGTTAGGGTTAGACTTAGGTTTAGGGGTTAATAATTTTATTACAGTGGCGGTGGCGTAGTGGGGGGCAGGATAGGGGTTAATAAATTTATTATAGGTGGCGACGGTATGGGGGGGCAGATTAGGGGTTAATAAATTTATTATAGGTGGCGACGGTGTAGGGGGGGCAGGATAGGGGTTAATACATTTAATATAGGTTGCGGCGGGTTCAGGGAGCGGCAGTTTAGGGGTTAATACATTTATTATAGTTGCGGTGGGCTCCAGGAGCGGTGGTTTAGGGGTTAATATGTATAGAGTAGCTTGCGGTGGGCTCCGGGAGCGGCGGTTTAGGGGGTAATAACTTTATTTAGTTGGGGCGGTGTAGGGGGGGACAGATCAGTGGTGTTTAGACTCGGGGTACATGTTAGGGTGTTAGGTGCAGACAGCTCCCATAGAAATCTATGGGATGTCTGTCAGCAGCGAACTTGTACTTTCGCTATGGTCAGACTCCCATTGATTCCTATGGGATCCGCCGCCTCCAGGGGTGGCGGTTTGAAAACCAGGTACGCTGGGCCGTAAAAGTGCCGAGCGTACCTGCTAGTCATTTGATAACTAGCAAAAGTAGTGAGAATGCGGAACATCTGGAGTGACGTAAGAATCGATCTGTGTTGGACTGAGTCCGGCGGATCGAAGCTTACGTCACAAAATTCTACTTTTGCCGGTCTCGAGCCTTTGATAACTAAGGCGTATCAGCCTCGCCACAAATACGCTGCGGAATTCCAGCGTATTTAAGGTTGACGGCTTGATAACTAGGCCCCATGAAGGTAAGTACAGCTTTTCCCTATGTATCTCTCTGCTATGTGCAGTATAACTTAATGCAATATGTTCTCTTTATCTGTATATTTTACTCTCTCTCTGTATTTCAAACAGGAGGTTCTTGGGCAACTTTCGACTTCCTGGAGAGGCTCAAAAAATAGACCGTATAATGGAAACTTTCTCTGTCCGTTACTGTCATTGTAATCCAAAGACATTTCCATCTACAGGTACATAATAATGCGATCAAACAATACAGATAGGTGCGCAGTCAGCAATGGGGCTCTGTATAGAAAACAAAAAGAGGAAACCCAAATGTGACATATAGACAAAGGGCTAGCTTCCAAGTGAATAGCAAACTATAGCGCAGGGTGTGTTATCCCTAGCGTGGCCCTGCTAAGAATAGCTCACAATCTAGTTTTACAAATAAATGGAAAAAAAGTTTTACCAGAGAGTCTGAATGCAGCTGACATTTTTTAGCGCACAATATAGTATGATTGGATAGCACAGGGTGTGCTAATATTCAAGTAAAGTATTTTACTAGTATATATAAATATATATACTAAAAGTATATATTTAAATATTAAATGTAAAGATAAGGTTTATTATTGAAAAAAAATGTTTTAACAGTGGTTTCAAGGGAAGGGCTCAGAGGTGTATATGTATGTGTGTATGAATATATGTGTATGTATGTATGTATGTATGTGTGTAGATATATGTGTGTATGAATATATGTGTGTGTATTTGTATGTGTGTATGAATATATATGTATGTATGTGTGTAGATACATGTGTGTATGAATATATATATATATATATATATATATATATATATATATATATATATATATATATGTATGTATGTGTTTAGATATATGTGTGTATGAATATGTGTATAGATATATGTGTGTATGAATATGTGTATGTATGTGTGTAGATATATGTGTGTGTGTATTTGTATGTGTGTATGAATATATATGTATGTATGTATGTATGTGTGTAGATATATGTGTGTATGAATATATGTGTGTATGAATATGTGTATGTATGTGTGTATGAATATATGTGTATGTATGTGTGTATGTGTGTAGATTTATGTGTGTATAAATATATGTGTGTATTTGTAAGTGTGTATGAATATATATGTATGTATGTATGTATGTATGTATGTATGTATGTATGTGTGTAGATATATGTGTGTATGAATATATGTGTGTGTATTTGTATGTGTGTATGAATATATATGTATGTATGTGTGTAGATACATGTGGGTATGAATATGTGTATGTATGTGTGTAGATATGTGTGTGTATTTGTATGTGTGCATGAATATATATGTATGTATGTGTGTAGATATATGTGTGTATGATTATGTGTATGTATGTGTGTAGATATATGTGTGTGTATTTGTATGTGTGTATGAATATATGTGTATGTATGTATGTATGTGTGTAGATATATGTGTGTATGAATATGTGTATGTATGTGTGTATGAATATATGTGTGTATGATTATGTGTAGGATGTATGTGTGTATGAATATATGTGTGTGTATGTATGTGTGTAGATATATGTGTGTATGATTATGTGTATGTATGTGTGTATGAAAATATGTGTATGTATGTGTGTAGATTTATGTGTGTATGAATATATGTGTGTGTATTTGTATGTGCGTATGAATATATGTGTATGTATGTGTGTAGATATGTGTGTATGAATATATGTGTGTGTATTTGTATGTGTGTACTGTAGATATGTGTGTATGAATACATTTGTGTGTATTTGTATGTGTGTATGAATATATGTGTGTAAATATATGTATGTGTGTAGATTTATGTGTGTATGAATATATGTGTGTGTATTTGTATGTGTGTATGAATATATATGTATGTGTGTAGATATATGTGTGTATGAATGTGTGCATGTATGTGTGTAGATATATGTGTGTGTGTGTATTTGTATGTGTGTATGAATATATGTGTATGTATGTATGTATGTGTGTAGATATATGTGTGTATGAATATATGTGTGTATGAATATGTGTATGTATGTGTGTATGAATATATGTGTGTAGATTTATGTGTGTATGAATATATGTGTGTGTATTTGTATGTGTGTATGTATGTATGTATGTAGATATGTTTGTATGAATATATGTGTGTGTATTTGTATGTGTGTACTGTAGATATGTGTGTATGAATATATGTGTGTGTATTTGTATGTGTGTATGAATATATGTGTGTAGATATATGTGTGTATAAATATATGTGTATGTGTGTGTATTTGTATGTGTGTAGATATATGTGTGTATAAATATATGTGTATGTGTGTGTATTTGTATGTGTGTAGATATATGTGTGTATAAATATATGTGTATGTGTGTGTGTATTTGTATGTGTGCAGATATATGTGTGTATGAATATATGTGTTCATATTTGTATGTGTGTGGATATATCTGTGTATAAATATATGTGTGTGTAGATAAATGTGTGTATGAAAATATGTGTATATATGAATGTGTAGATATATGTGTGTATAAATAAACGTGTATGTGTGTGTAGATATATGTGTGTTTGAATATATGTGTATGTGTGTATGAGTATACTGTATGTGTATGTATGTGTGTAGATATACTGTATGTGTGTATGAATATATGTGTGTGTGTATGTATGTATATATAAGTGTGTAAAAATATATGTGTATGTGTGTATGTATGTGTGTATGAGTATACTGTATGTGTATGTATGTGTGTAGATATATGTGTGTAGATATATGTGTGTATGACTATATGTGTGTGTGTATGTATCTATGTATATATAAGTGTGTAAAAATATATGTGTATATGTGACGGATACCCCAGCTACCCTGACTGGGTAGCTCCACCAAACGGGTCCTGCTTCCTCCCTGCTGACTGCAGCTATGTAGCTGGCAAGTGACCACAGCCTGTAGCCACCCCTGATGCCCGACAGCACAAGTATTCAGGGTCCCACCCTGTGGCCGACTCCGGCTACCCAGACTAGGTAGCTCTGTGAGAGGGTCCTTCCTCTGCCTGGAACAGGCTGCTATGTAGCCCAGGAAAGTGATTTTAGCCGGAGCCCACCCAAATACTAGACATACTAGCATTCAGGTAAAACAGGAACTACCTTTTATTGGGACAAGTACACAACATTTATACAGAAACTCATCTTGATAAGAAACTGGACAATTCCACAATTTTCCTGTCATTCCCACCCCTCCAGACAGACCGGCGCCTCCATAGCAGCCACAGTCCGGCAGAATCCCAGGACCCAGGGGTGGCGGTTTCAGGGTGATTCCGGGGGAGTGGTGGCACTTCCAGGGTGTCATTTGAAAGCTCTCGTCCCCAGGTGCCACAGTCCAAAAAGCGGCATGATTCGTTATTGGGGACCGGAAATACAGTTCGTTGATGTTATGGGGGTAGGGGTGTCCAAAACCCCCGGTTCCCAAAGGAGCTACCCTCCGGTAATTCCCCTACCTCTTGTCCTCCTTAGGGGCTACCAATGCTCTGGGGTAAAGGGCCGCTGGAGCGACCAAGGATAAAGTTAGCGGGTGTCCTGCTGTTCTGTGGTTGACCGGGAGTTCCAGGAGCCCGGCCAGTCTGAGAGGGGTTAGGGGGGTGTCCGTTGTGAGGTGGCTGACAGGGAGTTCCAGGAGCCCGGCCAGCCTAGGAGGGTTTTTCCAGTCAGAGACCAGCTTTTTCAAGACAAGTTCCAGTAGGACAAAACAAGCAACAGGAGGCTTCTAGAGATCGCTGTTGCTCTGAGTAGCCCAAAACCGCTGAGAAACAACAGGGATGAGGTAGTAGTGGGGTAGGGGGGTTAACCCTTGCAGCCTGGTACCCATGACAACTCCCTCCTTCTAGTTCGGCAGACCCGGCTAGATCCGCACGGGTCTACTTGGGTCTGTCCGAGGGGCATTCTATGTCAGTCTGCTGGGAAAGTCCATCAGCATTTCCATTGTTTTTTCCCGGCCTGTACTGAACATTAAAGTTGAAGGGCTGCAGGGCTAAACTCCACTATAACAGGCGTCCATTGTCTCCCGATACTCGGTTCAGCCACACCAAGGGGTTATGGTCGGTGAGGACAGTGAAAGGCCGTCCATATAGGTATGGTTGCAGCTTCTTGAGGGCCCATACCAGGGCAAGGCATTCCTTTTCCACTGCCATGTAGCCTACCTCTCTGGGTAACAGCTTCCTACTGATGTAGGCTATGGGGTGGTCTTGTCCTCCTTTGTCCACCTGGCTTAGGACTGCTTTCAACCCGAACATGGAGGCATCTGTGTGAACACAAAAACGTTTGTTGGGGTTAGGGGCGGCCAAGATGGGGGCAGTGACCAAGGCTGATTTGAGGCTTTGGAAGGCAGCTTCACACTCTGGGGACCACAGGACCTGTCAGGAGTTTCTCATGGTTTAGGTCGGTCAGGGGTTTGGCGAGGGTAGTATAATTGGGGACAAACCTCTGATAATAGTCGGCAGTTCCTAAGAAGGCTAGGACTTGGGTCTTGGAGTGGGCCAGAAGGGGGTGATGAAGGTGGATTTGGGGACTGATTCGGGGGCTAAGGGGATTTGCCAATACCCCTTACAGAGGTCAAGGGTAGTCAGGAAGTATCCGCGGGTGTCCAACAGGTCATCGACCCAGGAGCATAGGGTAGGCATTAGTGGTGGTTCTGTCATTAAGTTTACGGTGATGCCCAGGGACTGCTGGAAGGTTCAACAACACCGAGGTTCAACATTCCACAGAGCTACCGGTGCATACTGTCTCTGACAGCTTCAGGTGCTCGGTATGCTACCTGTCTCAGGGGAGCCTGTCCCGGGTATCCACTCGATGGAGGGCCACTGTGGTATACCCAGGGACATTGGAAAACATTTCTTGGTGGTCCTTTAGTAACTGCCGGACTTGCTGTCTCTGGCCCACCTCTAACCTCTCGTCGAGGGTTATGTCTCTGACCCCCTGGAGGATCTCATTCGGGCTGGGGAACTCTGGCATGGAAAGGTTCTCAGAGTCCTCCACAGCCGGAGCACAGATAGTGGCCATGTCCTTGGGTCGCTCTTCATATGACTTGAGCATGTTCACATGAAAGGTCCGCTGGACTCGTTCATTTGAACATTTGGCTACAAGGTAGGTGGTGTTTTTCAGTTTCAAAACCGTGTAGTGTCCCTGCCATGAAGCCTGTAGCTTGTCCATTTTGACAGGCTTCAAAGCTAGGACCTTCTGCCCTACTACCATAATTCGGCTATGAGCATTACGGTTGTACCACCGCTTCTGGTTCCCCTGAGCAGCCTGAAGGTTTGCCCGCACCATGGCAGTGAGGTCCTTCAGCCGGTCTCTGAATAGGACATACTCCACAATGGAGGGTCCTCCCTCCTGTTCTGACCCCTCCCAGTGGGTTCTCAAAAATGTCTAGGGTTCTCTTGATCTTTGGGAAAGGTCGTGGTGGGTTTGGGAACTGCCCAAATGGCCAGCCAGGGGGATGTCATGCCCTATGCGCAACAGGTTGGACCGATACCTTTTCGGTAATACCAGCTGTCGCTTGGGCACTGGCCCTTTCTTCCTCTGGGAGACCCGGTACATTGGAAGCACTCTTTCCCTGGGCTTTGGAGGTCGGCCCCTATGTGGGCTCGGAAGGGGGGGCAAAGTCGGAGGGGGAGGCCCAGGATAGCGGATGGGGAAGGGGGGCAGGGCCCGAGGTCGGGCATTGGGGAGTCAGTATAGGAAGTCGGGGTTGGTGTAGGGTGTCGGGGAAGTTCAGGGATGTGGGTGGAAGGTCTTACCTGGGTCCCCAGCTGCGGTGCGTTGGCTTGGCATTGGGCTTGCCCTCAGGTGGTCACTGGCCAGGAATCCGGGGAAGTATCCACGAAAAAGGTTAAAATGAGGAGGACAAGGTCATTTCCCAGTAGGACCTCTGTGGGAAGGTTCTTCATCACACCCACATCTACAGCACGGGCCCCGGTGCCCAAAGCCAGATGGACAGGGGCTATGGGAACTCGGACAGTGGTGCCTCCCACCACCCGAACAACAAGGGTCTTCCCAGTGGGTGTAGATGGGGAGGCCAGATGGGGCTGAACCAGGGTAATGGTGGACCCAGTGTCCCTTAATCCTTGGGCCGCCTTCCCATTGACCCAAACAGTCTGGTAGTGGTGCTGACAGTTATCAGAGGCCACCAAGTTAGCTTCCTGTAGGGTGTCGACCTTCTCTTCAGCCCATTCGGGGTAGTCCACTGGTTCCGGGGCATACACATAGTGGGCCGCAGTTTGGAAGGTCCGGGCTGGGGCGATTACCCTGGAGGTGGGCTGGGGGTGTCTTTGCTGGGCTGCTGGATGAGGTTGGTTCTGAGTCGGGCATTCCCACCTCAAATGTCCAGGCTGCCCACAGGCGAAGCATCCTCAGGAGTCCCTGACTCTTGCCGGGGGGATAAAGACTGGCTGGGTCGAGGGCCTGTTGGGAGCTGCCGGGGGCTTAATGGCAGTGGGAGCCAGGCGGAGGGCTGGCTGGGGGTCAGAGGGAACCGGGTGGCAGGCATCTGCATACTGGTCCGCCAGAACAGCCGCCTGGCCTGCTGTGGTGGGCCTTTGATCATGGACCCATTCCTTGACCTTGACTGGAATATGGTTGTAAAAATGCTCCAGGAGGAAAAGCTGTGCCACTTCGGTTCCAGTGGTGGCTTGACAGTGAGCTAGCCAGGAGGCCCCTGACCTAGTGAACTTGTGGGTCCACTCTGTGAAAGGCTGCCCCTCTTGTTTCCGGAGTGCCCGGAATTTCTGCCGATGAGTCTCCGGCGTGAGTCCATAACGAGCAAGGATACAGTCTTTCACCTTGCCATAGTCTTTCTGGTTGTCTGGAAAGGTGGAATGGAAAGCAGCTAAAACCTATCCAGACAGCTTGCCAATCAGGACCGATAGTCGGTCGGCGTGGGCGACCCCCTGCAGTTCACATTGGGCCTCTTCTTTGTAGGCCCGTAAGGCCCCATGGGGTAACTTGGGCGCTCGGGGAGCCTGCACCTCAGAGGCAGAAGAAACACCTCCCATAGACTGGTGAAGCTCCGATAACCTGAGCTGGGTAACCTCCAAGGTTATCTTTATGATGACCTCCTGAGGTGGCCGGGTATCATACAGTGCCAGGCGCCACTCCACTTCCCTTTGTATGTCGGATGCAGTTGTCCCCGGGGTAGATGTGGTACTAGGTGCCATGCTAGGCACTGCAGGAGGTTGCTCATGGCACTGATCGTCATCCGACCCACCGGCTGCCTAGTCACCTATCAGCATTTCTCGGTGAGGGCTGGTCTGCTCTTGGGGCCCACAGTCTTTCCTCGGGTCTCCATCTGAACTTGTCTTCACTCTTCAGGTGGTGGTTTGAATGTTCCAGGAACTTGGAAGCATCCCACTGCTGCCAGCCAATGTAACGGATACCCCGGCTACCCCGACTGGGTTTACACCAAACCGGTCCTGCTTCCTTCCTGCTGACTGCAGCTATGTAGCTGGCAAGTGATCACAGCCTGTAGCCACCCCTGATGCCTGACAGCACAAGTATTCAGGGTCCCACCCTGTGGCAGACTCTGGCTACCCAGACTAGATAGCTCTGCCAGAGGGTCCTTCCTCTGAATGGAACAGGCTGCTATGTAGCCCAGAAAAGTGATTTTAGCAGGAGTCCACCCAAATAACTAGACATACCGGCATTCAGGTGAAACAGGAACTACCTTTTATTGGGACAAATACACAACATTTATATAAAAACTCATCTTGATAAGAATCTGGACAATCCCACAATTTTCCAGCCCCTCCAGACAGACTGGCGCCTCCATAGCAGCCACAGTCCCACAGAATCCCAGGACCCAGAGGTGGTGGTTTCGGGGTGATCCCGAGGGAGCGGCGGCACTTCCAGGGTGTCATTTGAAAGCTCTCGGTCACCAGATGCCACAGTCCAAAAAGCGGTGTCCAAAACCCCCGGTTCCCAAATGAGCTCCCCTCTGGTAATTCTCCCACCTCTTGTCCTCCCTAGGGGCTACCAATCCCCAAAAGAGCAGAGCTCTGGGGCAAAGGGCTGCTGGAGCGACCAGGGGTAATGTTAGCGGGTGTCCTGCTGTTATGTGGCTGACCGGGAGTTCCAGGAGCCCAGCCAGCCTGAGAGGGGTTAGATGGGTGTCTGTTGTGAGGTGGACGACAGGGAGTTCCAGGAGTCCGGCCAGCCTAGGAGGGTTTTTCCGGTCAGTAACCAGCTCTTTCAAGACAAGTTCCAGTGGGACAAAACAAGCACCAGGAGGCTCCTAGAGATAGCGGTTTCTCTGAGGAGCCCAAAACCGCTGAGAAACAACAGGGGTAAGGTAATAGTAGGGGGGTAGGGCATTTAACCCTTGCAGCCCGGTACCTGTAACAGTATATATATGTGTATATGATTATATATGTACAGCAGTGTGTGTGTGTATATGTACAGCAGTGTATGTGTATAGCAGTGTGTATGTCTATGTACAGAAGTGTATATATGTCTATATACAGCAGTGTGTGTATGTAAATGTACAGCAGTGTGTGTGTATATGTAAAGCAGTGTGTGTATGTATATATACAGCAGTGTGTGTGTGTATATGTACAGCAGTATGTGTGTGTATATGTACAGCAGTGTGTGTATGTATATGTACAGCAGTATGTGTGTGTATATGTACAGCAGTGTGTATATGTCTATGTACAGCAGTGTGTATATGTCTATGTACAGTAGTGTGTGTGTGTGTGTGTGTGTGTGTATGTACAGCAGTGTGTGTGTATATGTACTTTAGTGTGTGTGTGTGTGTGTATATGTACAGCAGTGTGTGTGTATGTACAGCATTGTGTATGTGTATATGTACAGCAGTGTGTGTATGTATATGTACAGAAGTGTGTGTGTGTATGTATAGCAGTGTGTGTGTATATGTATATGTATAGCAGTGTGTGTGTATATGTACAGCAGTGTGTGTGTGTATATGTACAGCAGTGTGTATGTATATGTACAGCAGTGTGTGTGTGTGCGTGTGTATATGTACAGCAGTGTGTGTGTTTATATGTACAGCAGTGTGTGTGTGTATATGTACAGCAGTGTGTGTGTGTATGTACAGCAGTGTGTGTGTGTATATGTACAGCAGTGTGTGTGTGTATATGTACAGCAGTGTGTGTGTATATGTACAGCAGTGTGTGTGTGTATGCACAGCAGTGTGTGTGTGTATATGTACAGCAGTGTGTGTGTGTATGTACAGCAGTGTGTGTGTGTATATGTACAGCAGTGTGTGTCTGTATTTACAGCATTGTTTGTATGTCTATGTACAGCAGTGTGTGTGTGTATATGTACAGCAGTGTGTGTGTATATGTACAGCAGTGTGTGTGTGTATGTAAAGCAGTGTGTGTGTATGTACAGCAGTGTGTGTGTATATACAGCAGTGTGTGTGTGTATATGTACAGCAGTTTGTGTGTGTATATGTACAGCAGTGTTTGTGTGTGTATGTACAGCAGTGTGTGTGTATGTTCAGCAGTGTGTGTGTGTATATGTACAGCAGTGTGTGTATATGTACAGCAGTGTGTGTGTGTATGTACAGCAGTGTGTGTGTATATTTACAGCAGTTTGTGTGTGTGTATGTACAGCAGTGTGTGTGTGTATATGTACAGCAGTGTGTGTGTGTGTGTATGTACAGCAGTGTGTGTATGTACAGTAGTGTGTGTGTGTATGTACAGCAGTGTGTGTATATGTACAGCAGTGTGTGTGTGTGTGTGTGTGTATTTACAGCAGTGTGTGCGTATATGTACAGTAGTGTGTGTGTGTATGTACAGCAATGTGTGTGTATGTACAGCACTGTGTGTGTGTGTATATGTACAGCAGTGTGTGTGTGTATATGTACAGCAGTGTGTGTGTGTATGTACAGCAGTGTGTGTGTGTATATGTACAGCAGTGTGTGTGTATGTACAGCAGTGTGTGTGTGTGTATGTACAGCAGTGTGTGTGTATATGTACAGTAGTGTGTGTGTGTATATGTACAGCAGTGTGTGTGTGTATGTACAGCAGTGTGTGTATATGTACAGTAGTGTGTGTGTGTATATGTACAGCAGTGTATGTATATGTACAGCATTGTGTATGTATATGTACAGCAGTGTGTGTGTGTATATGTACAGCAGTGTGTGTATGTATGTACAGCAGTGTGTGTGTATATGTACAGTAGTGTGTGTGTGTGTGTATATGTACAGAAGTATGTGTGTGTATGTACAGTAGTGTGTGTGTGTGTGTATATGTACAGCAGTGTGTGTGTATGTACAGTAGTGTGTGTGTGTGTATGTACAGCAGTGTGTGTATATGTACAGCATTGTGTATGTATATGTACAGCGGTGTGTGTGTGTATATGTACAGCAGTGTGTGTATGTATATGTACAGCAGTGTGTGTATGTATATGTACAGCAGTGTGTGTGTATGTACAGCAGTGTGTGTGTGTATATGTACAGAAGTGTGTATGTATATGTACAGCAGTGTGTGTATATATGTACAGCAGTGTGTATGTATATGTACAGCAGTGTGTGTGTGTATATATGTACAGCAGTGTGTGTATGTATATGTACAGTAGTGTGTGTGTATATGTACAGCAGTGTGTGTGTGTATGTACAGCAGTGTGTGTATACATGTACAGCATTGTGTATGTATATGTACAGCAGTGTGTGTATGTATATGTACAGCATTGTGTATGTATATGTACAGCAGTGTGTGTGTATGTACAGCAGTGTGTGTGTATATGTACAGAAGTGTGTATGTATATGTACAGCAGTTTGTGTATGTATATGTACAGCAGTGTGTGTATGTATATGTACAGTAGTGTGTGTATATATGTACAGCAGTGTGTATGTATATGTACAGCAGTGTGTGTGTGTATATGTACAGAAGTGTGTGTGTATATGTACAGCAGTGTGTGTGTGTGTGTGTATGTACAGCAGTGTGTGTATACATGTACAGCATTGTGTATGTATATGTACAGCGGTGTGTATGTATATGTACAGCAGTTTGTGTATGTATATGTACAGCAGTGTGTGTATGTATATGTACAGTAGTGTGTGTATATATGTACAGGAGTGTGTATGTATATGTACAGCAGTGTGTATATGTACAGCAGTGTGTGTATGTATATGTACAGAAGTGTGTGTGTATATGTACAGCAGTGTGTGTGTATGTATGTACAGCAGTGTGTGTATACATGTACAGCATTGTGTATGTATATGTACAGCGGTGTGTGTGTATATGTACAGCAGTGTGTGTATGTATATGTACAGCAGTGTGTGTATGTATATGTAAAGCGGTGTTTGTGTATGTACAGCAGTGTGTGTATGTATATGTACAGCAGTGTGTGTGTATATGTACAGCAG
Organism: Bombina bombina; assembly: GCF_027579735.1. Classification (NCBI taxonomy): domain Eukaryota; kingdom Metazoa; phylum Chordata; class Amphibia; order Anura; family Bombinatoridae; genus Bombina; species Bombina bombina. The sequence continues at coordinate 414,635,881 of NC_069505.1, forward strand.
TGTGTGTATACATGTACAGCAGTGTGTGTGTATATGTACAGCAGTGTGTGTATGTCTATGTACAGCAGTGTGTGTGTGTATATGTACAGCAGTGTGTGTGTATATGTACAGTACAGTACAGCAGTGTGTGTGTGTATATGTACAGCAGTGTGTGTGTGTATATGTACAGTGCAGCAGTGTGTGTGTATATATGTACAGCAGTGTGTATATCTACAATAGTGTATATATGTACAGCAGAGGGGCTGCTCTTGCTGTTTAAAGTGAAGGTCAATTTTTGGGTTCCATAATACATTATTTTGAAGCTTATAGTATAAACACTTAGTCGCTCACTTTATATCTCTAAATAACGCATCCGTTGCAAATAAACAGTTATTATAATGTACCTCCGTTATTGCTCTAATCTCCGCCCATACAGCACTTCCTTATTCAGTTGCATTCTTTCTTTCAAGCGGACTACGCTCGTGCACCGTGTGTTGTTTCTAAATGCGCATGCGTAGCCACATCTAAACAGCGCATGCGTTTCATTTACGGCCGTAACTTTGTATGCAATACAACAAATACAACAAATTCGTGGGTTAGATGAGATCGCTGCTAGTTTGTTAGGATGCGGGAGACAGATGCTGCTGATTCAATGTATCAAAAAATATGACAGTGGAGAACGCATGCGCGTAACCTGAACGAGCATGCAGATGATGACGCGCTGTTTAATTGCACGCATGCGCATATTGTTTCAATGACGAAACAGAAAAGGGGCTGGACGCCACGGGGGTAAACCAAACATTGGAGAGAAAAACTGTCAATCAATAAAGGCACTGTGACGGGCGGATTGTAATGCTGAAACGGAGCGCATTCAGATCGTAAAATATAAAACTTTTTATTGCATTTTTCTATGATTTGATGAATGAACCTCATATTAATTATAGCTAACTTATTGAAAAATTATAAACACAACCCCGGACTTGACCTTCACTTTAAGAACTGATGTCATTTGCAGCTGGCTGTGTGTTAGTTTAGTGCAGGTCACTTCTCCTTTCCTACAACCATCAGTGTTACACATCCTCTATGATAAAAGTAACTATTTAATTGCTAAACCATTGTAGGAGTTTACTGCCTGTTACCTTTGCTCAGACTGACCTATTAACCCCCTATTCTCCTTTCTCACCTCTGTTGGGGCAGATAGCTGCTACATAGTGTCCTTCTCCCTGATTATCCTGAACACCAGTCTGCATAATCCCAGTATTAAGGAGAAGCCGGACCTGAACCACTTCCTGTCTATTCACAGGGGTCTGCAAGCCGGAGAGAACCTTCCTCCTGAGCTTCTTGCTGTGAGTCTGATAATCACTGGCTCACCTGGTAATATAAGACCTGTTTACAATGTTTCATTTCAAAAACTGTCCCAAGCAAGTTCCAAAATAAACTCTACCAATCAGGAAGTTATAATGTTATAAACACATACACAGAGTGACACACACACATGTACACACACACACTTATACATACATACATACAAAGACACACACACATACACACACACTTATACATGCACACACATACACAGACACACACACACAAGTACACACAGACAAGTATACAAACACACACATACTCAGACACACACACACACACATGTACACACATATACACACTTATACACACTCACTTATACATACACACACTGACACACAAACATGTACATGCACACACAAACACATACACACACACTTATACATACAAACGCATACACAGACACACACATGTACACACACACACTTAAACATACAAACACATACACATACAGACACACACACATACACGCACACACAAACACACACACTTATAAATACGCACACATACACACACACATACATACACAGACACACACACATGTACACGCAGACACAAACACACACACACACACTTATATATATACACACGCACACTTATACATACATATATATATATATATATATATATATATATATATTTATATATATATATATATATATATATATATATATATATATATATATATATATATATATATATATATATAGTCAGAGGGTATATTAACTTGCGCTGTGTGTGTAGCAAATGTTAATTTTGCTTGTAAAAGTTACTCCTGGTGTATTTCAATAGCAACTATATCTGAATATTCCACTATCACCAATGGAATGAGAAGTTTAGGGTATGAAGTATGGGGTCCAGGTGTCAGCGCTCATAGAAGGGAGGAAACATAAACAGAAAACAATTTATGGCGCAGTATGAAAGCAATGGTGTATAGTATAGCAATAAATAGTAGAATAATGCTCACCTTATTTGACCTCAAACGTGAAGGGGATTTTATCCCTATCTGTGTTAAAGATGTTAACGTCTGTTCCGCCGGTTGGAGTATGGTGTTTCTTTCCTTCAATAACCTCTTTTCCTCTGTGGGGTGTGGTAAGCTTCTCCTCTGTGGGGTATGGTTAGAAAAATCCTGGAGATGGAGATTATTCCTGGAGATGGAAATTATTGCTTCTCCTTTTTAGAGTGAGAAATAAATAAATGCTTGTAGGTGTTTGTTAAAAACTCCTTTATTAGGCACAAACTAAAACACAAACAATGTGTTTGTGAATATTTATATTAAAAATATTTTAAGGGAGAAAAGCCCCCCAAAAATATTGATGTCCTTGTGATAAAAGTACCAAGCAAAAGTGGGCTTGCAAATGTCCAATTGACGCAGAGTGGGTGTTATAAACTTCTACCCTGAAGCAGTTAATGTGGGTAGAGATAGTAAAAATGGTAACAAATTTTTCCGTCTTCAAAGGATACAGTGCAAACACTACCTTGAACCAACCTTAAAGTGTACAGGTTAATGTTCTATAAGGTGGATTTATTGTAAGGCAGATGTCTTTCAATGTAAATTCTATCACCCCAAAACCGCAACCTAGCTTTGTGGGGCCTCTATGTGACTATGGCTCCTATGGAGGTGCCAGCCTGTGTTGAGGGGTGGGAAGCGCGGGATCAGATAAGACTCTGATCAAGATGGGAATGTGTATATAAGCGGTGTGTTTTTCACAATAAAGGCTATTCATGTTTTATCTTAATACTGGTCTTTCCTGGTTTTTAGGGTGGGCTACTTGCTATAATCACTTTGCCGCTCTACAGCTACAGGTTCCAGATACAAGAAAGATCCTTTTTGGCGGAGCTACCCAGTCGGGGTAGCCGGAGTCCTTCACAACTGGTTGGCAGTGGTGGGATGCTTCCTTCTACCTGGAACATCCAAGCCATCACCAGTCCCACTTCAAATGGAGCACCGGTACTCTGGGCTTAAAAAAAAGTACCCTTAAAGACTTGCTGGAAGTTTGTGGACAAGTGGCCAGCAACAAATACAAGGCAGCGATCATCACTGAGATGATGGAAGGTGATCAAACCAGCGATCAGGCCAGTGAGCCCTTAACTGGGGGGATTGAGATGTCCGAGGTCCAGAGGGAGATCCAGTAGTGGTTGGCGCTCTATGGGACCACCCCAAAAGATTATCACACAGATTATTTCTGACACTACATGCCTCAAAATGCTGGAGGTCCAGAAAGCTATGGGGTGAGCCGCACCAGCCGACCTGAGGCCTGCTTCCCCTAGGAAGAAGTTACCCAATAAGGCTTTCTGTGCCTTTAAAGATGGAGAGGAGGAGATTTATCAATACCTGCAGGTGTTTGAGACTCAGTGAGAGCTGCACAGCATCGCTGATGCCGACCGGGTTACCTTCCTGATTGGGAAGCTGTAGGGGAGGGCCTTGGATGCCTTCAAGGTCATACCCCTGAAAGACAAACAAAACTACTGTATGAGTGGGTGAAGGAGTGCATCTTAGCTAAGTATGCCATCACCCCTGAGGCTCACCGTCTGAAGTTTCGGAGCCTAAGGAGGAGAGAGGGGCAACCCTTTACAGTGTGGACCCACCAGTTCACACGCTCCCTGGACTATTGGTTTTCTGGTTGCCAAGTGACCTCCCTGGCCCAAGCCTCCCATTTCATCCTTATGGAACATTATTATGTCCTCTCCCCGCCGGAGGTATGAGAATGGGTCAGGGATCAGAAACCTGAGACATTGAATAAAGCTCCTCACAGGAATCCGGTGCTACGGGAGTGATCAAGTACGCCATGTACAGTCCAATTGTCCAAAGAATCTGCCCCACCCCAAATGTACCAGAGCACCAGCTGGGGTTTCCAGAGGAGTGGCTCACTGCTTTGAGTCAGGGAGCCCAGCGTACACCGCCACTTGGGCAGAAGAAGAATTTGGGTTTCTGTATGATGTAGACCTCGTGCAGGTGGCAGCTGGCGACAATTGGCTGCACCATCGCCATCCGGTATGGATTAACGGCCGGCAGGCCCAAGGACTACGGGGCAGTGGAGCCACCATTACACTTGTCCAGCCACACCTGGTCACCAGTTCGGACAAGATTAGGAAATCCATTATAGTTTGTGTGGCTGAGGGTAAGTTGCTCCGGATCCTTACAGCACAGGTTCACCTAGATTGGGTGCTGGCTCCCGTGCTCTTGAAGTGGGAGTCATGGCCCACGTGCCGGCGGAAATCTTGTTGGGAAATTACTTGGGTCATCTTGCATCCTCCGTTATGGATGGCCCCACGGATATGTGCCCAGTCACCAACCACCACCTACCAGACTCCAAGCTGCAGCACTCGACCCTGGGACCCAGGTAAGCCACCTCCACCTGACTACTACCCCAACCGACTACCCGATCGCCTAGGCTTCCCCCTCTGACTTTGCCCAGGAGATATAAAGCGACCTGACGTTAGCTCCCTACCAAGCCTGGGCGGGGACCGACCCAGGGGGGTTAGAAGGGGACCACTTTAAATGGGACAGAGGACTTCTGTACCAGATTACAGAGGGTGGTGGGAGCAAGCAGGTGCCCAAGCTACAGTTGGTGGTACCGCAAAAAAGTATCGGTATGATCTGCTGCATATCGGACATGACATTCTACTGGCAGGATATTTAGGGATTACTAAGACCCGCCACAGACTGACCCAGACCTTCTTCTGGCCCAGGATTACGGCAGACGTTAGGCAGTACTGCCGTACTTGCGACATTTGTCAGAGAGTAGGGAAGACCGGTGACCACTCTTAAGCCTCCCTGCATCCCCTCCCTATCATCGATAAACCAGTAGGACCGTAATGCTCGTAACCGCACCCTAGAAGTGGGGCAGAAGGTTCTGGCCCTGAAAACCGACCAGGGAATAGTAAGTACTGGCGCTCTAGGCTGGTGGTAAATAAATTAGTAAAAAAAACATGATATGGGGATAATGGTAGTCACGCCTAGTAGTTCTATTAATAGGGTTTAAATGGAAGCACTCTAAATGTCTAAGTGTATAGATCTCACAAAGCGAAGTAGACTAGTGAAATAGTTATAATATAAATATGTGCTATTGGTGTCAACTTAAATCAGTCTATACAATAATAATCGTATTTGTGTACAATATTGGTGTAGGCCATATGTCTGTAGGTAAGATATATAATTAGTATTCCAGAATATGCATAAGGGACTAGCTCGAAAAAAGCAGATTACAAAAATACAAATTCTTTAATAACAGCAGTATAATGCCTATATAGAATGTCTGATGGTTAAAACAATACATCAATAAATAAATCTAAAAATCTAAATACAAACCTATAAAAAGTACAGAAAATACAAAAAATAAAATACCTCATTTCTGAATAGCACCTAATATTTATATAGCACCAATGTCTGAAACAATTGGATAAATTAGAGGCGGTGATCAGAATAATAGCTAGTTATAAGAGCATATATATAAATTGCTCGCACTGGACGTCCAGGGAAAAGAAAAGAAAAAATATTTCAGATCTCCCAAGGGTGTTAAGGGCACTGTTATAGACAAACCTCTACTCTTAATTTTTCAAGACTCATTATCCTCAGGCATGGTACCCAAGGATTGATGTAAAGCTGATGTGGTGCCACTCTTCAAAAAGGGAAGTAGGGATGATCAAGGATTATAATGGATTATATTGATGAGCATATTCGTGTAAACAAGATTGAGTTCTAATCAGCATAGTTTTATGAGAAATGATTTTGCAAAGGTGTTTGATACAGTGCCACATGAGAGATTAATGCACAAAATTAAGGGACTGGGAATAGCTGAAAATGATAGTTTATGGATAAATAACTGGATAAAAGATAGGGAGCAACGAGTAGTAGTAAATGGATCATACTCAGATTGGACAAAGATTATCAGTGGAGTACAGTGCTGGGCCCTATTCTTTTTAATATTTTTATAAATGACTTGGAACTAGGATTAAATAGCGACATCTCTATTTTTGCAGATGATACTAAGTTAAGTAAGGTCATTAGAAGTATGGGCAGGTAAATGGAAAATTAGATTTAATACGGGAAAATGCAAGGTTCTACATATTGGAAGTAAAAATAAGCAGGCAACGTATTATTTCAATGGGACAAGACTTAGCCAAACACAGCAGGAAAGCTATTTGGGGGTAGTAATAGATAACAAGCTAAAGATGGGTGCACAATGCAGGTCAGCAGCTTCAAAGGCTAATAAAAAACTAGCATGTATTAAAAGAGGCATTGACTCAAGGGAGGAAAGCATAATTCTGTCACTATATAAAGCCCTGGTAAGACCTCACCTTGAGTATGGAGTGCAGTTCTGGGGACCAATCACAAAAAAAGATATTGCAGAACTAGAAAAAGTTCAGAGAAGGGCCACAAAGCTAATAAGGGGATTGGAGAATTTAACTTATGAGGAGAGGCTAGCCAAACTGGGTCTGTTTTCTTTAGAAAAAGGGCGCTTAAGAGGTGACATGATTACTTTATATAAATATATTCAAGGCCCATATACAGAGATGGCAGAAGCCCTGTTTATTCCAAGAAAATTGTTTGTGACCAGAGGTCACAATTTAAGGTTGGAGGAGAGGAGATTTAATCTCCTGCAACGGAAATGTTTTTTCACTGTAAGAGCAATAAAATTATGGAACTCATTACCAAAGAAGGTACCAATACCCTAGATACATTTAAAAATTATTTGGATACATTTCTGTCTATAAGCAAAATTCATGGATATGATTGCTAGTATTAAATGGGTCACCTTTTAGTGGGATTATTTAAGTTTAACTCAAGTTTTTTGTATATATTTTAGATTTGTATAGGTTGAAATCGATAGACTTCGGTCTTTTTTCAAGCTCATCTACTATGGCCTAGATTTGGAGTTTGGCGTTAGCCATGAAAACCAGCGTTAGAGGCTCCTAACGCTGGTTTTGGCCGCCCGCTGGTATTTGGAGTCAGTGATTAAAGGGTCTAACGCTCACTTTTCAGCCGCGACTTTTCCATACCACAGATCCCCTTACGTCAATTGCGTATCCTATCTTTTCAATGGGATCTTCCTAACGCCGGTATTTAGAGTCGTTTCTGAAGTGAGCGTTAGAGCTCTAACGACAAAACTCCAGCCGCAGGAAAATAGCAGTAGTTAAGAGCTTTCTGGGCTAACGCCGGTTCATAAAGCTCTTAACTACTGTACCCTAAAGTACACTAACACCCATAAACTACCTATGTACCCCTAAACCGAGCTCCCCCCACATCGCCGCCACTCGATTAAAAATGTTTAACCCCTAATCTGCCGACCGCCACCTACGTTATACTTATGTACCCCTAATCTGCTGCCCCTAACACCGCCGACCCCTGTATTACATTTATTAACCCCTAACCTGCCCCCCACAACGTCGCCGCCAGCTACTTAAAATAATTAACCCCTAATCTTCCGACCGCAAAGCGCCGCCACCTACGTTATCCCTATGTACCCCTAATCTGCTGCCCCTAACACCGCCGACCCCTATATTATATTTATTAACCCCTAATCTGCCCCCCTCAACGTCGCCGACACCTGCCTACACTTATTAACCCCTAATCTGCCGAGCGGACCTGAGCGCTACTATAATAAAGTTATTAACCCCTAATCCGCCTCACTAACCCTATAATAAATAGTATTAACCACTAATCTGCCCTCCCTAACATCGCCGACACCTAACTTCAATTATTAACCCCTAATCTGCCGACCGGAGCTCATCGCTACTATAATAAATGGATTAACCCCTAAAGCTAAGTCTAACCCTAACACTAACACCCCCCTAACTTAAATATAATTTACATCTAACGAAATTAATTAACTCTTATTAAATAAATTATTCCTATTTAAAGCTAAATACTTACCTGTAAAATAAATCCTAATATAGCTACAATATAAATTATAATTATATTATAGCTATTTTAGGATTAATATTTATTTTACAGGTAACTTTGTCATTATTTTAACCAGGTACAATAGCTATTAAATAGTTAATAGCTATTTAATAGTTACCTAGTTAAAATAATAACAAATTTACCTGTAAAATAAATCCTAACCTAAGATATAATTAAACCTAACACTACCCTATCAATAAATTAATTAAATAAACTACCTACAATTACCTACAATTAACCTAACACTACACTATCAATAAATTAATTAAATACAATTGCTACAAATAACTACAATTACATAAACTAGCTAAAGTACAAAAAATAAAAAAGAACTAAGTTACGAAAAATAAAAAAATATTTACAAACATAAGAAAAATATTACAACGATCTTAAACTAATTACACCTACTCTAAGCCCCCTAATAAAATAACAAAGCCCCCCAAAATAAAAAATTCCCTACCCTATTCTAAATTAAAAAAGGTAAAAGCTCTTTTACCTTACCAGCCCTGAACAGGGCCCTTTGCGGGGCATGCCCCAAGAATTTCAGCTCTTTTGCCTGTAAAAAAAAACATACAATAACCCCCCCCCCAACATTACAACCCACCACCCACATACCCCTAATCTAACCCAAACCCCCCTTAAATAAACCTAACACTAAGCCCCTGAAGATCTTCCTACCTTGTCTTCACCATCCAGGTTCACCGATCCGTCCTGAAGAGCTCCTCCGATGTCCTGATCCAAGCCCAAGCGGGGGGCTGAAGAGGTCCATGATCCGGTCAAAGTCTTCATCCAAGCGGGGCAGAAGAGATCTTCCATCTGATTGAAGTCTTCATCCAGGCGGCATCTTCTATGGTCTTCTATCCGGAGCGAAGCGGCAGGATCCTGAAGACCTCCAGCGCGGAACATCCATCCGGCCCGACGACTGAACGACGAATGACTGTTCCTTTAAGGGACGTCATCCAAGATGGCGTCCCTCGAATTCCGATTGGCTGATAGCCAATCAGATTGAGCTTGCATTCTATTGGAACAGCCAATAGAATGCGAGCTCAATCTGATTGGCTGATTGGATCAGCCAATCGGATTGAACTTGATTCTGATTGGCTGATTCCATCAGCCAATCAGAAAATTCCTACCTTAATTCCGATTGGCTGATAGAATCCTATCAGCTAATCGGAATTCGAGGGACGCCATCTTGGATGACGTCCCTTAAAGGAACAGTCATTCGTCGTTCAGTCGTCGGGCCGGATGGATGTTCCGCGCTGGAGGTCTTCAGGATCCTGCCGCTTCGCTCCGGATAGAAGACCATAGAAGATGCCGCCTGGATGAAGACTTCAATCGGATGGAAGATCTCTTCTGCCCCGCTTGGATGAAGACTTTGACCGGATCATGGACCTCTTCAGCCCCCCGCTTGGGCTTGGATCAGGACATCGGAGGAGCTCTTCAGGACGGATCGGTGAACCTGGATGGTGAAGACAAGGTAGGAAGATCTTCAGGGGCTTAGTGTTAGGTTTATTTAAGGGGGGTTTGGGTTAGATTAGGGGTATGTGGGTGGTGGGTTGTAATGTTGGGGGGGGGTATTGTATGTTTTTTTTTACAGGCAAAAGAGCTGAAATTCTTGGGGCATGCCCCGCAAAGGGCCCTGTTCAGGGCTGGTAAGGTAAAAGAGCTTTTACCTTTTTTAATTTAGAATAGGGTAGGGAATTTTTTATTTTGGGGGGCTTTGTTATTTTATTAGGGGGCTTAGAGTAGGTGTAATTAGTTTAAAATTGTTGTAATATTTTTCTTATGTTTGTAAATATTTTTTTATTTTTTGTAACTTAGTTCTTTTTTATTTTTTGTACTTTAGCTAGTTTATGTAATTGTATTTATTTGTAGCAATTGTGTTTAATTAATTTATTGATAGTGTAGTGTTAGGTTAATTGTAGGTAATTGTAGGTAGTTTAATTAATTTATTGATAGGGTAGTGTTAGGTTTAATTATATCTTAGGTTAGGATTTATTTTACAGGTAAATTTGTTATTATTTTAACTAGGTAACTATTAAATAGCTATTGTACCTGGTTAAAATAATTACCAAGTTGCCTGTAAACTAAATATAAATCCTAAAATAGCTATAATATAATTATAATTTATATTGTAGCTATATTAGGATGTATTTTACAGGTAAGTATTTAGCTTTAAATAGGAATAATTTATTTAATAAGAGTTAATTAATTTTGTTAGATGTAAATTATATTTAACTTAGGGGGGTGTTAGTGTTAGGGTTAGACTTAGCTTTAGGGGTTAATCCATTTATTATAGTAACGGTGAGCTCCGGTCGGCAGATTAGGGGTTAATAATTGAAGTTAGCTGTCGGCGATGTTAGGGAGGGCAGATTAGGGGTTAATACTATTTATGATAGGGTTAGTGAGGCGGATTAGGGGTTAATAACTTTATTATAGTAGCGCTCAGGTCCGCTCGGCAGATTAGGGGTTAATAAGTGTAGGCAGGTGTCGGCGACGTTGTGGGGGGCAGATTAGGGGTTAATAAATATAATATAGGGGTCGGCGATGTTAGGGCAGCAGATTAGGGGTACATAGGGATAACGTAGGTTGCGGCGGTTTACGGAGCGGCAGATTAGGGGTTAAAAATAATATGCAGGGGTCAGCGATAGCAGGGGCGGCAGATTAGGGGTTAATAAGTGTAAGGTTAGGGGTGTTTAGACTCGGGGTACATGTTAGAGTGTTAGGTGCAGACGTAGGAAGTGTTTCCCCATAGGAAACAATGGGGCTGCGTTAGGAGCTGAACGCTGCTTTTTTGCAGGTGTTAGGTTTTTTTTCAGCTCAAACAGCCCCATTGTTTCCTATGGGGATATCGTGCACAAGCACGTTTTTGAGGCTGGCCGCGTCCGTAAGCAACTCTGGTATCGAGAGTTGCATTTGCGGTAAAAATGCTCTACGCTCCTTTTTTGGAGCCTAACGCAGCATTTGTTTGAACTCTCGATACCAGAGTTAAATTTATGGTGCGGCCAGAAAAAAGCCCGCGGAGCGTTAACAGCCCTTCTACCGCCAAACTCCAAATCTAGGCCCATGTTACTATGTACAAATATTAGGTGGTAGCTACATATGTCTAGAAAGCTTGTTATGGCCAAAAATTATATCAAAGAGAAGTGAAAAAGTTGCACAGAAAAGACTAGTCAGTTAAAAATATGTATCCATATTAAAAAATATGTATCGATATTTATAAAATTAGTTCAGTTATTAAATGGTGTGTATGGCAAGATGGTTATTTCAAATATAGTTTATTTGACGGTGTTGGGATAGTCAATCTGAATATGGTGACCAAAGGGTTAGTGAGAAAGTACCTGCACGCCTCTCACTCTTCGTTGAGAGAGAGGGCGTTAATGACGTTGCAGTATTGCCAGGAGGAGAATGGATCGTCTCTCAAAATAAGTGTATCAGTCACATTGACTGTCCTTCTGTTCCTGGAATAATTAGGGAATCCTCTGAACTGCTCACTCACACGGTGTGGGTGTTAAGCAGTGTGAATAGGTTCAGCTTCCTTCTTGGCTATCGCACGAGTGTGGCGTGTATGGCGATCAGCTGTTCACTGATACCGGCTTCTGAGATCAATCTTATGCTGTGCGTTTCTTCGCTGGACAAACTTCACAATATTAATCAATTACACTCCTAGACTTGGGAGTTTTAATGTTCTTCTGTGGTTAAAGTCTAGTACCAGGAGTCAGTAGGATTAAGGATAAAGAAATCCCCGAAATACGTGAAATTACACACACACTATGTGCAATAGCACAAATAGTCCTGATATTGGATTGTATAAATCTCTCTCTTGGAGTCTCTTTCTTACACACACAATCAACACATTTCACCTCTGGGGGCTTTTTTCAAGATGTGTGTGGTGTGTAATATTAGCATATTTATAGATCTCCCTTACTTCTGATAGGTTATGTGAAATTATGCAATTAGCCTCTGGCAACTCCTTCTTAATATTAAAGGGTCAGTATACGATAAAATAGTTTCCCCCTTAATGTGTTTCTAATTACTTTTTTTACCAGCTGCAGAAAATAAAATGTATGAGATTTGCTTTTTAAGGTTTATTTGTGTATATAAATTAGCTGATTTTGTGTTTTGAAGCCACAACCTAGTAAAATGGGTTGAGCTTGTAGGTTTAATCAGATCTCATTACTTTATCACATTGTATACATATACATGCTTCTTTATCTTATATCTGCCTGTAAACCAAACACCAATACTTGGTGAGAACAATGGAAAATTAACATTTTATTGCCTTATCTCTTCTATACCCCACATGCAGTGTAATTTCTTCTACTGGCTGTGTTTACACAGCTTGGCCTTAAGTCCAAAAATTTTCAGGATAGGTGGGGATACCACAGGCTAAATCTGCTATTTCAAATGCCAATATAAAAGTAATAGAAATACTTGCAAATAATTTAATACGATCCAGCAGGTAAAGTGGATCATTGGGAACAAATTAAAGGGAAGATAATTTTTGAGTAAACTGTCCCTTTAAGGTGGAATAAACTAAAGGTGGATTAGGACAGAATAAGAAAGCTACTTCACATCAGTTATCATATTAATCATATAAACTCTGAAAACCCTTCTTTTTGGAATCTACTAGAGAGGAATTATAAATAAATTAAAAAATGATGTAGTTGTCACATTAATCCCAAGATCTCATACATCCAATCAATTCAGCTGACACTGTATGGACATTAATCCAAAATACACAATCAACTAGTATGGTGGATTTTACTTAACAAATTTATTTATTAATTATTAAGGCAATATGTTTTATAATTTTGTTTCTCATAATATATGGATTAATTAGTAGTTCTGTTTGTACATATTAAGACAAAATGTTTTATAATATTATTTCTCATCGGACCAGACCACGACCAACGCCTATCCCATGCCCCTGGTTGATGAACTATAAGATTGCATCACCCAGGGTAACTTCCTAACAATGTCAGACCTCTGCAAGGGTTACTGGCAGATTCCCCTGGATCCAGAATCCATTACGAATTTGGCATTCATCATCCCCATTTGGCCTGTACCAGTTCAAGGTCATGCCGTTTGGGATGAAGAATGCTCCGGCGACATTCCAGAGGATGGTAGATCGCCTTTCCTTTCAGGATTATGCCTGTGCATACCTGGATGACATCGCAATCTACAGCGATACCTGGGAGGAACACTTAGTCCATCTAGGCACCTTTTTGGACCGCATCAGGGCTGCGTGGCTGATGCTGGAGCCAGACAAGTGCACAGTAGGGTTCTCAGAGGTCCAGTACCTTGGGCACTGAGTGGGCTGTGGGAAGCAGAGACCGGAGCTGGCCAAGATTGAGGAAGTCGCTAACTTGCTGACCCCTAAGACCAAAATCCAAGTTTTTGCCTTTCTTGGTACAGCAGGGTACTACCATCAGTTTGTCCCCAACTATAGCACCCTGCCCAAACCCCTGACTGACCGGACCCGAAAACACTTACCCCCACCAGTCCTATGGTCCCCCTAGTGCGAGGCTGCCCTCCAGAGACTGAAGACAGTACTAGTCTCTGCCCCTATCCTGGCCGCTCCTAACCCATCCAAACATTTTTTTATTCATACAGATGTCTCCATGTTCGGATTTGGAGTACTGCTGAGTCAAGTAGATGAGGAGGGCCGTGAACACCCCGTAGCCTACATCAGCAGAAAATTATTACCTCAGGAAGTAGGCTAGGATGAAGAATGCTCCGGCGAGATTCCAGAGGATGGTAGATCGCCTTTCCTTTCAGGATTATGCCTGTGCATACCTGGATGACATCGCAATCTACAGCAATACCTGGGAGGAACACTTAGTCCATCTAGGCACCGTTTTGGACCGCATCAGGGCTACGTGGCTGATGCTGGAGCCAGACAAGTGCACAGTAGGGTGCTCAGAGGTCCAGTACCTTGGGCACCGAGTGGGCTGTGGGAAGCAGAGGCTGGAGCTGGCCAAGATTGAGGCAGTCGCTAACTGGCTGACCCCTAAGACCAAAATCCAAGTTTTAGCCTTTCTTGGTACAGCAGGGTACTACCATAAGTTTGCACCCTGGCCAAACCCCTGACTGACCTGACCCGAAAACACTTACCCCCACCAGTCCTATGGTCCCCCTAGTGCGAGGCTGCCCTCCAGAGACTGAAGACAGTACTAGTCTCTGCCCCTATCCTGGCCGCTCCTAACCCATCCAAACATTTTTGTATTCATACAGATGTCTCCATGTTCGGATTTGGAGTACTGCTGAGCCAAGTAGATGAGGAGGGCCGTGAAAACCCCGTAGCCTACATCAGCAGAAAATTATTACCTCAGGAAGTAGGCTACGCGGCAGTGGAGAAAGAATGCTTGGCACTGGTGTGGGCTCTCAAAAAACTGCAGCCATACCTATACGGAAGGTTCTTCACAGTGCTCACCAACCACAACCCATTGGTATGGCATAACCGGGTTTCCGGGGACAATGGACGTCTGTTGCGGTGGAGCTTAGCCTTGCAGCCCTTTAACTTTACCATTCATTATCAGCCGGGAAGGAGTAACGGCAATGCAGAAGGCCGCTCCCGGCAAAATGAATTGGAATAGCACCACCGGACAGCCTCAAGCTGACCCATCAGGCTCTAGCCGGGTCTGCCGGACTTTGAAGGAGGGAGCACTGTCACAGATACCAGGCTGTCAAGGCTACCTCCTCTCATATTGTGGATTAGTGTGTCCCCACCAGCTTCCCTTTTATTGTTACCCTGTTTGCACATTGTCACAGAAAGAGCTGAACTCTGCCCGCTTGGCCGCTTCATAACTTGCCGGGCTTATGGAACCACTCGCCGGCTGTGCTTGCTAGAGGTCCCTGCTGAACTTTAACCTAGGTTGTTCCAGAGGCCCTTTGCCCCAAAGCTCCACTCTTTTGGGGATTTGTTATGCCTTTGGTGGACAGGGGTTGGGGTGAGTGCTGAGGGGGAGCACCCTCGGGAACCAGGCGCTTTGGACGCCCCCCCCTTAGGCTGTTCCTGAGTACCTTTGTCAGGCTGCCGCTCTGGTCCTCAATAACGGATCATGTTGCTTTTTGGACTGTGTGTCTAATTACATCCTGGAATGGTCGCCGCTCCCCCGGGATCACCACAAAACCGCAACCTAGCTATTGTGGGGTCTCTATGTGACTATGGTTTCTACGGAGGTGCCAGCCTGTCTGGAGGGGTGGGAAGCGTGGGATCAGATAAGGCTCTTATCAAGATGGGAATGTGTGTATATAAGCTATGTGTTTTTCACAATAAAGGCTGTTTGTGTTTCACCTTAATACTGGGCTTGCCTGGTTATTAGGGTGGGCTACTTGCTATAATCACTTTGCCGCTCTACAGCTACTGGTTCCAGGTACAGAAAAGACCCTCTTGGCGGGGTAGCTGGAGTCCGTCACAATTCATATGCAGGAAAGTATAGATATATTAACTCTTAAAGAAATATATGCATTAGCAAATAACGAGCAATATAAATATAATATAATAATGCATAGCCCATACTTAATGTATAATTAAGAAATGTTGTAGTAAAACATCTAAATTGAAAGAGAAAAAAGAATATAAATTTAAGTATACATGTAGCTCCTCTACATAGAACAATTTTAATATAGACTAGAGAGTTTAAATTCATTATCAGTAGCCCTTAATTTAATGGTTCGCTCTTATCTAGAGAGAACCATTATCGAAATGCAACTTAGTCTCCATTAAGCCCCCGTGGGACGAGTACCTAGGGTGTGTATCCAGAATGTTTCTCTTTTAATTAGATGTAAATTTGTATTCCTACCTCTGTGGTTTAAAATGTTTTAGTATTGTACCTCTAGGACAGCTGGAGCTTTGGTTATGGGTGTATTTATAATGTTCTGATAAATTATGTGATTCATCTCTATTTTTTAATATGGATGATATGCTTGAGAATTTTTTTTTTGTATTGGTCTTGTTGTACGACCTACACTCTGCAATTCACAGCTGCACTTTAAAAGATACAAAACATATATATATATATATATATATATATATATATATATATATATTATTCATGCTTCAAAAATGTCTCATTTACAATTATATCACTCTCATATAATCACTTTACACAATTAAATATCATCCTGAAAGAAATGTTGCTATTTAACCCTTCAACCTTTTTCATCTTTAAAGGGACAGTCTACACCTTAGTCGTCTTAAAGCCTTACCTTGGATTAAACTGCAAATAGCCTCCTGCATTCTTTTCTAAATCATGCTGCAGGAATGGTAAAAAAGTTATTTTAAAATGAATATTGTTTCTGGCCACTTTGAAATGGCTGCCAAGCTCCACCCACTGATGACATCACTATCTGGGCTGCATCTAGGCACTCTCCATAATAGCCTTGATAGTCTGTTGAATCCAACTAGTGAACCTTTTGTGATTGGACGTCATATGCAGCCAAGATCATGATGTCATCAGTGGGCAGTGCTTGGCAGCCATTTCAAAGTGGCCAGAAACAATATTCATTTTAAAATAACTTTTTTTTTACCATTCTTGCCGCAGGATATAGAAAAGGTGCAGGAAGAGACTATTTGCATCTTAACCTAAGGTAAGACTTTAAGATGACTAAGGTGTAGACTGTCCCTTTAAAATCCTTATTTAAAAAAATATTAAAAGTTACTGTTTCAATACTGATTCTTGAGGACCACACTTATAACTTGTGTCCAGTTTGAGTATGATCAATTTACTGATTGTTCCCAGTTATTCAGACAGCTATTTACTTATGTGTTATCTCCAGTCCCATAATTCTGTACTACAATCTGCCTTGTGTCACTGTAAAACTTTACAGACTATTTATTCTAACGCATCTTTAGGTTATGTATGAGAGTTTGAAGAAAGAGGCATTTCAAATCCCTGAACAGGAGGACGCATGGGAACACATGCTTGCCTTTCACATGCCGCAGAGAGAGGGCTGGCTTCTCAAGCTTGGTACGTCTACTCCAATTACATGCTAAGGAGCATTGACAGGGGAGCGCATAAATATTAGCGATATTGTTTTAGCAATTACTTCGTCCCTTTAAATATTTTTAATGAGATATTTAATTAATTAAACTATGAACCTGAGCATGTTTTGGAGGGTTTATGACATTTTAGCCTAACTATTAGTATCTGTTTGTATATAATAAGCTATGGACATAAAGCACCTTTAAACCTTCCCCAAAAAAACATTGTTGTGCTCTTGTGTAGCAGCTAAATTTGTGTTTCCTTTATTGTGTTTAAATTCTGCAAAAGAGTAAAATACATAGGTAACATCATACACCAAGATCACTGTGGTGCCACTCCAGAGGAGGTTACAGCCAGTGAGCCAATCATGAGCAGATATCCATGTGTATTCTCCACATCCTCTGGAGCTCCATAACACATGACTTTAACTATGTATTTAATCCCTTTGAAAGTAAAATAAGATGCTCATAAAAGTTATTAAATGTTCCTAATGACTAATCTTTTTTTCCCAAAATATTATTATGGATCCAATAAGCTTGATCTACTATTATATAAAGCTTTTTCATATAATCAGTACACAGTGGATTTCTGTCTATATAGTGTTCCTTTTCTGCTAGCGTTAAAGAATTAACACAACATTAAATCTAGGGGCGCTTTGACTTCTTAAGGATTAAGGGAAACTATTGACAAGAAGTTTTGTTACATATTTAGTTCTAGATTACAAGTGGAGCTGTATTTAATGCTCCCGTTTGCACGTATTACAGGTTGAAAGTAAAGTTTTTGCTCAAGCGCTAACCCGATGCGTGCAAAAAGCAGAAGAATATCGTGCGCTCATTAATGTATTGCACCATAGAAGTCAATAGAGCGAAAAAAGTGGTAAAAAAACCCCCCTAAAAAACCTGATTGCATAATCTCGAGTGCGCTAACCCGATAATAATATTTCACATTCCAATTTTCTTCACATAGCACAATATGTGACCCCATGAGTCGTCGACTAACGTCCCCTTTTAAAAACTTTAATTACCTTAAATCATTCAACAATCAAAGAATACACAGACACCTGTTGATTGCTAAAAGTACTGGCCACAGCCTGTTTATTACATAACACATTTAAAACACCAAATAAATAAATTCCATTAACTCTGAAGATGCAAGCTCCCAAACTTAATTCATCAATCTCCCTTTTCTTGTTGACCAGGCCGTATATAAATTCACCTGGACTTAAATAAGTCCGTTATTTCTTTAAAACCTCAAGCTCCAAGGAACCCCGTGTCGAAGAAGCTACTTAACCTGCTCTCCCACCCCGCGGGGAGGTTAACCCATTCACTTATGGCCATAGTCAAATTGCAGACGTGAGGGAACTACCACCCGCCAAAGCTGTGAAAATACATAAAAACATTACACAATGGGAGGGAGGGAAAAAACTTTTTGCTGTCTATGAAAATTTTCTGGAGATGGCCGCCCCACACTTCCTTATATAGACTTCTCCTGGGACCCACCCCACTCAACCAAATATGGGACTAACTCCTCCCAGGGGTCAAAAGCCCCCTCCCCCTACGCTCCTTCATATCCAGGGGCTGGCTTTCTATTTATTCACAAATACATATTTCTGCATATATCTGAAATATATGAATGATGATTATATATAGTTATAGATACATATGTGTGTGTATTTTTGTGTATTTTTGTGTATATATGTGTAGAAATGTCTAAATACATATATACACATTTAAATACACAAATACAAATGTACACACACACATATATATATTTAGACATCAGTATGTATCTCTATGTTAAAGCTTTTTGCAGTACTATTTTTTTTCTTACACCTGAGATCTCATATCTTTGAGCCCTTATAACATTTTTGTGCAATATTTTTTTATAACTTTTATTAGATAGTGTCATTATGAGTGTAAATGTACTTTGTAATGTATTTTTGATATGTTTTGTGACACTATTTTGACCCGCAAAATAGTTAACTCTGAGCATAGTTCAATCTGACGCGCTCAAACAGCCGCAATAAAACAGATATTGCTCACGTGCCACTTGTAATCTGACCCTTAGTGTCTTGTCTTGTCTTGCCTATAGGTGGCAGAGTGAAGACTTGGAAAAAAAGATGGTTCATTCTCAAAGACAACTGTTTATATTACTTTGAGTTTATCACGGTGAGACTGATGATCAGTATGAGATGGGTTTGCAATTCCTGCCCAAGCAAGAATTTCTAACTACAGTCTTTCTCTTTCCCTGAAGGATAAAGAGCCCCTCGGAATAATCCCCTTAGAAAACTTATCCATTGAGATAGTAGACGATCCTAAGAAACCGGTGAGTATAAATATGTGGAGGGCATCTGTTAGTAGTGGAAAAATTCAGGACCTTTTTATTGTCTGATGCCTGTTTTTGTCTTCTTCTTTATTTTCCAGCACTGCTTTGACCTACATGCCGAGGGGCAGACTATTAAAGCCTGCAAGGCGCATGGGGATGGGCGGATGGTGCAAGGAAAGCACCAATCATATCGCCTGTCTGCTCCAAGCCATGAAGAAAAAGAGCTCTGGGTGCAAAGTGTTAGGTAAGACAAGGACACTGACACAAACATTATATGATATACTTAGTATGATATACTGTGTGTATATACTGAGTATGATATACTGTGTGTATATACTGAGTATGATATACTGCGTGTATATACTGAATATGATATACTGTGTGCATATACTGAGTATGATATACTGTGTGCATATACTGTGTGTATATGAGTATGATATACTGTGTGTATATAATGAGTATGATATACTGTGTGTATATACTGAATATGATATACTGTGTGCATATACTGAGTATGATATACTGTGTGCATATACTGTGTGTATATGAGTATGATATACTGTGTGTATATAATGAGTATGATATACTGTGTGCATATACTGAGTATGATATACTGTGTGCATATACAGAGTATGATATACTTAGTATGATATACTGTGTGTATATACTGAGTATGATATACTGTGTGTATATAATGAGTATGATATACTGTGTGTATATTCTGAGTATGATATACTGTGTGTACATGCTGAGTATAATTATACTGTGTGTATATACTGAGTATGATATACTGTGTACATATACTGAGTATGATATACTGTGTGTATATAATGAGTATGATATACTGTGTGTACATATACTGAGTATGATATACTGTGTGTATATAATGAGTATGATATACTGTGTGTATATAATGAGTATGATATACTGTGTGTATATAATGAGTATGATATACTGTGTGTATATAATGAGTATGATATACTGTGTGTATATAATGAGTATGATATACTGTGTGTATATAATGAGTATGATATACTGTGTGTATATACTGAGTATAATATACTGTGTGCATATACTGAGTATGATATACTGTGTGCATATACTGAGTATGATATACTGTGTGTATATGCTGAGTATAATATACTGTGTGTATATACTGAGTATGATATACTGTGTGCATATAATGAGTATGATATACTGTGTGCATATACTGAGTGTGATATGCTGTGTGTATATACAGGGAGTGCAGAATTATTAGGCAAGTTGTATTTTTGAGGATTCATTTTATTATTGAACAACAACCATGTTCTCAATGAACCCAAAAAACTCATTAATATCAAAGCTGAATAGTTTTGGAAGTAGTTTTTAGTTTGTGTTTAGTTATAGCTATTTTAGGGGGATATCTGTGTGTGCAGGTGACTATTACTGTGCATAATTATTAGGCAACTTAACAAAAAAAACAAATATATACCCATTTCAATTATTTATTTTTACCAGTGAAACCAATATAACATCTCAACATTCACAAATATACATTTCTGACATTCAAAAACAAAACAAAAACAAATCAGTGACCAATATAGCCACCTTTCTTTGCAAGGACACTCAAAAGCCTGCCATCCATGGATTATGTCAGTGTTTTGATCTGTTCACCATCAACATTGCGTGCAGCAGCAACCACAGCCTCCCAGACACTGTTCAGAGAGGTGTACTGTTTTCCCTCCTTGTAAATCTCACATTTGATGATGGACCACAGGTTCTCAATGGGGTTCAGATCAGGTGAACAAGGAGGCCATGTCATTAGATTTTCTTCTTTTATACCCTTTCTTGCCAGCCACGCTGTGGAGTACTTGGACGCGTGTGATGGAGCATTGTCCTGCATGAAAATCATGTTTTTCTTGAAGGATGCAAACTTCTTCCTGTACCACTGCTTGAAGAAGGTGTCTTCCAGAAACTGGCAGTAGGACTGGGAGTTGAGCTTGACTCCATCCTCAACCCGAAAAGGCCCCACAAGCTCATCTTTGATGATACCAGCCCAAACCAGTACTCCACCTCCACCTTGCTGGCGTCTGAGTCGGACTGGAGCTCTCTGCCCTTTACCAATCCAGCCACGGGCCCATCCATCTGGCCCATCAAGACTCACTCTCATTTCATCAGTCCATAAAACCTTAGAAAA
This sequence comes from Bombina bombina, assembly GCF_027579735.1. Classification (NCBI taxonomy): domain Eukaryota; kingdom Metazoa; phylum Chordata; class Amphibia; order Anura; family Bombinatoridae; genus Bombina; species Bombina bombina. The sequence continues at coordinate 414,657,623 of NC_069505.1, forward strand.
ATCAGTCTTGAGATATTTCTTGGCCCAATCTTGACGTTTCAGCTTGTGTGTCTTTTTCAGTGGTGGTCGTCTTTCAGCCTTTCTTACCTTGGCCATGTCTCTGAGTATTGCACACCTTGTGCTTTTGGGCACTCCAGTGATGTTGCAGCTCTGAAATATGGCCAAACTGGTGGCAAGTGGCATCTTGACAGCTGCACGCTTGACTTTTCTCAGTTCATGGGCAGTTATTTTGTGCCTTGGTTTTTCCACACGCTTCTTGCGACCCTGTTGACTATTTTGAATGAAACGCTTGATTGTTCGATGATCACGCTTCAGAAGCTTTGCAATTTTAAGAGTGCTGCATCCCTCTGCAAGATATCTCACTACTTTTGACTTTTCTGAGCCTGTCAAGTCCTTCTTTTGACCCATTTTGCCAAAGGAAAGGAAGTTGCCTAATAATTATGCACACCTGATATAGGGTGTTGATGTCATTAGACCACACCCCTTCTCATTACAGAGATGCACATCACCTAATATGCTTAATTGGTAGTAGGCTTTCGAGCCTATACAGCTTGGAGTAAGACAACATGCATAAATAGGATGATGTGGTCAAAATACTCATTTGCCTAATAATTCTGCACTCCCTGTACTGATTATGATATTCTGTGTGCATATACTGAGTATGATATACTATGTGCATATACTGAGTTTAATATACTGTGTGCATATACAGAGTATGATATACTGTGTGCATATACTGAGTATGATATACTGTGTGTACATGCTGAGTATAATTATACTGTGTGTATATACTGAGTATGATATACTGTGTGCATATACTGAGTATGATATACTGTGTGTATATAATGAGTATGATATACTGTCTGTATATACTGAATATTATATACTGTGTGCATATACTGAGTATGATATACTATGTGCATATACTAAGTATGATATACTATGTGCATATACTGTGTATGATATACTATGTGCATATACTGAGTATAATATACTGTGTGCATATACTGAGTATGATATACTGTGTGTACATGCTGAGTATAATTATACTGTGTGTATATACTGAGTATGATATACTGTGTGCATATACTGAGCATGATATACTGTGTGTATATAATGAGTATGATATACTGTGTGCATATACTGAGTATGATATACTGTGTGTATATAATGAGTATGATATACTGTGTGTAAATAATGAGTATGATATACTGTGTGCATATACTTAGTATGATATACTGTGTGCATATACTGAGTATGATATATACTGTGTGTATATACTGAGTATGATATACTGTGTGCATATACTGAGTATGATATACTGTGTGTATATAATGAGTATGATATACTGTGTGTAAATAATGAGTATGATATACTGTGTGCATATACTTAGTATGATATACTGTGTGCATATACTGAGTATGATATACTGTTTGTATATTAAATTGCTTATTATATCTGAATGAAAGTTTAATTTTGTTTTAATTTAAAATACCATGATACTTTGGTCAATGGGAACAAACCAGAAGTGTCTCATTAACTGATTTATTTTGTATCACCATATTTTTATTTCTCTCCATATGGGGACGGGTGTATGCCCATTTTTTATCTCTCATGCTCTCTCTCTCCCCACACTCTCTTCCTCTCTCTTTTCTCTCTCTCTCCCGCTCTCTGTCTGTAACTCTGTTTCTCTTTCTCTCTCTCCATAACTTTTATTCTTCCCCCCCTCTCTCTCACTCCCCCCCCCCCCTCTCTCTCTCTCTCTCTCTCTCTCTCTCTCTCTCTCCCTCTCCTCTCTCTCTTTATCTCTCTCTCTCTCTTCCCTCTCTCCCCTCTTCCTTTCTCTCTCCTCTCTCTCTCCTCTCTCTCTCTCCTCTCTCTCTCCCCTCTCTCCCCCTCTCTCTCTCTCCCCTCTCTCCCCCTCTCTCTCCTCTCTCTCTCTCTCTCTCTCTCTCTCTCCTCTCTCTCTCTCTCTCTCTCTCCCTCTCTCTCCCCCCCCTCTCTCTCTCTCTCCCTCTCTCTCCCCCCCCCTCTCTCTCTCTCCCCTCATTCTCTATCTCTCATCCCCCTCTCTCTAGCTCTCTTTCTTTCTCTCCCCCTCACTTCTCTCTCTTTCTCACTTGATCACTCTCCCTCTCTCCCCTCTCTTGCTGCCTCTCCCCCTCTCACCTCTCTCTCCCTGCCTCTCCCCCTCTCTCCTCTCTCTCCCCTCTCGCTCCCTCACTCTACCTCTCTCTATGATATACTGTGTGTGTATACTGAGTATAATATACTGTGTGCGTATACTGAGTATAATATACTGTGTGCATATACTGAGTATCATAAACTGTGTGTATATACTGAGTATGATATACTGTGTGTATATAATGAGTATGATATACTGTGTGTATATTCTGAGTATGATATACTGTGTGTACATGCTGAGTATAATTATACTGTGTGTATATACTGAGTATGATATTCTGTGTACAAATACTGAGTATGATATACTGTGTGTATATAATGAGTATGATATAATGTGTGTACATATACTGAGTATGATATACTGTGTGCATATACTGAGTATGATATACTGTGTGTATATAATGAGTATGATATACTGTGTGTAAATAATGAGTATGATATACTGTGTGCATATACTTAGTATGATATACTGTGTGCATATACTGAGTATGATATACTGTTTGTATATTAAATTGCTTATTATATCTGAATGAAAGTTTAATTTTGTTTTAATTTAAAATACCATGATACTTTGGTCAATGGGAACAAACCAGAAGTGTCTCATTAACTGATTTATTTTGTATCACCATATTTTTATTTCTCTCCATATGGGGACGGGTGTATGCCCATTTTTTATCTCTCATGCTCTCTCTCTCCCCACACTCTCTTCCTCTCTCTTTTCTCTCTCTCTCCCGCTCTCTGTCTGTAACTCTGTTTCTCTTTCTCTCTCTCCATAACTTTTATTCTTCCCCCCCTCTCTCTCACTCCCCCCTCTCTCTCTCTCTCTCTCTCTCCTCTCTCTCTTTATCTCTCTCTCTCTTCCCTCTCTCCCCTCTCCCTTTCTCTCTCCTCTCTCTCTCTCCTCTCTCTCTCCCCTCTCTCTCCTCTCTCTCTCTCTCTCCCCTCTCTCCCCCTCTCTCTCCTCTCTCTCTCTCTCTCTCTCTCTCTCCCCTCTCTCCCCCTCTCTCTCCCTCTCTCTCTCTCTCTCTCTCTCTCTCTCTCTCTCTCTCTCTCTCTCTCTCTCTCTCTCTCTCTCTCTCTCTCTCTCTCTCCTCTCTCTCTTTATCTCTCTCTCTCTTCCCTCTCTCCCCTCTCCCTTTCTCTCTCCTCTCTCTCTCTCCTCTCTCTCTCCCCTCTCTCTCCTCTCTCTCTCTCTCTCTCTCTCTCTCTCTCTCCCCTCTCTCTCTCTCTCTCCCCTCTCTCCCCCTCTCTCTCCTCTCTCTCTCTCTCTCTCTCTCTCTCTCTCCTCTCTCTCTCTCTCTCTCTCTCTCTCTCTCTCTCCTCTCTCTCTCTCTCCTCTCCCTCTCTCTCTCTCTCCCTCTCTCTCCCCCCCTCTCTCTCTCTCTCCCTCTCTCTCTCCCCCCCCCCCTCTCTCTCTCTCCCCTCATTCTCTATCTCTCATCCCCCTCTCTCTAGCTCTCTCTCTTTCTCTCCCCCTCACTTCTCTCTCTTTCTCACTTGATCACTCTCCCTCTCTCCCCTCTCATGCTGCCTCTCCCCCTCTCACCTCTCTCTCCCTGCCTCTCCCCCTCTCTCCTCTCTCTCCCCTCTCGCTCCCTCACTCTACCTCTCTCTATGATATACTGTGTGTGTATACTGAGTATAATATACTGTGTGCGTATACTGAGTATAATATACTGTGTGCATATACTGAGTATCATAAACTGTGTGTATATACTGAGTATGATATACTGTGTGTATATAATGAGTATGATATACTGTGTGTATATTCTGAGTATGATATACTGTGTGTACATGCTGAGTATAATTATACTGTGTGTATATACTGAGTATGATATTCTGTGTACAAATACTGAGTATGATATACTGTGTGTATATAATGAGTATGATATACTGTGTGTACATATACTGAGTATGATATACTGTGTGTACATAATGAGTATGATATACTGTGTGTATATAATGAGTATGATATACTGTGTGTATATAATGAGTATGATATACTGTGTGTATATAATGAGTATGATATACTGTGTGTATATACTGAGTATGATATACTGTGTGTATATACTGAGTATAATATACTGTGTGCATATACTGAGTATGATATACTGTGTGTATATAATGAGTATGATATACTGTGTGTATATACTGAGTATGATATACTGTGTGCATATACTGAGTATGATATACTGTGTGCATATACTGAGTATGATATACTGTGTGTATATGCTGAGTATAATATACTGTGTGTATATACTGAGTATGATATACTGTGTGCATATAATGAGTATGATACTGTGTGCATATACTGAGTGTGATATGCTGTGTGTATATACTGATTATGATATTCTGTGTGCATATACTGAGTATGATATACTATGTGCATATACTGAGTTTAATATACTGTGTGCATATACAGAGTATGATATACTGTGTGCATATACTGAGTATGATATACTGTGTGTACATGCTGAGTATAATTATACTGTGTGTATATACTGAGTATGATATATTGTGTGCATATACTGAGTATGATATACTGTGTGTATATAATGAGTATAATATACTGTGTGTATATACTGAATATTATATACTGTGTGCATATGCTGAGTATGATATACTATGTGCATATACTAAGTATGATATACTATGTGCATATACTGTGTATGATATACTATGTGCATATACTGAGTATAATATACTGTGTGCATATACTGAGTATGATATACTGTGTGTACATGCTGAGTATAATTATACTGTGTGTATATACTGAGTATGATATCCTGTGTGCATATACTGAGCATGATATACTGTGTGTATATAATGAGTATGATATACTGTGTGCATATACTGAGTATGATATACTGTGTGTATATAATGAGTATGATATACTGTGTGTAAATAATGAGTATGATATACTGTGTGCATATACTTAGTATGATATACTGTGTGCATATACTGAGTATGATATATACTGTGTGTATATACTGAGTATGATATACTGTGTGCATATACTGAGTATGATATACTGTGTGTATATAATGAGTATGATATACTGTGTGTAAATAATGAGTATGATATACTGTGTGCATATACTTAGTATGATATACTGTGTGCATATACTGAGTATGATATACTGTTTGTATATTAAATTGCTTATTATATCTGAATGAAAGTTTAATTTTGTTTTAATTTAAAATACCATGATACTTTGGTCAATGGGAACAAACCAGAAGTGTCTCATTAAGTGATTTATTTTGTATCACCATATTTTTTATTTCTCTCCATATGGGGACGGTTGTATGCCCATTTGTTATCTCTCATGCTCTCTCTCTCCCCACACTCTCTTCCTCTCTCTTTTCTCTCTCTCTCCCGCTCTCTGTCTGTAACTCTGTTTCTCTTTCTCTCTCTCCATAACTTTTACTCTTCCCCCCCTCTCTCTCACTCCCCCCTCTCTCTCTCCCTCTCCTCTCTCTCTTTATCTCTCTCTCTCTTCCCTCTCTCCCCTCTCCCTTTCTCTCTCCTCTCTCTCTCTCCTCTCTCTCTCCCTCTCTCTCCCCTCTCTCCCCCTCTCTCTCCTCTCTCTCTCTCTCTCTCTCTCTCTCTCTCTCTCTCTCTCTCTCTCTCTCTCTCTCTCTCTCTCTCTCCCCTCTCCCTCTCTCTCTCTCCCTCTCTCTCCCCCCTCTCTCTCTCCCCCCTCATTCTCTATCTCTCATCCCCCTCTCTCTAGCTCTCTCTCTTTCTCTCCCCCTCACTTCTCTCTCTTTCTCACTTGATCACTCTCCCTCTCTCCCATCTGTTGCTGCCTCTCCCCCTCTCACCTCTCTCTCCCTGCCTCTTCCCCTCTCTCCTCTCTCTCCCCTCTCGCTCCCTCACTCTACCTCTCTCTCTCTCTCTCTCTCACACACACACACACTCTCCCCATGTCTCCCTCCTCTCTCTCTCTCTCTCTATCTCTCTCTTCTCTCTCACTCTCTCTTCTTTCTTTCTTTCTTTCTTTCTTTCTTTCTTTCTTTCTTTCTTTCTTTCTTTCTTTCTTTCTTTCTTTCTTACTTTCTGTATCTCTCTTTCTCTCTCTCACACTATCCCCCTCTCTTCTCTCTCTCTTCTTTCTTCCTGTCTCTTTCTTTCTTTCTCTTTCTCTCTCTCTCCCCCTATCCTCTCTCTCTTTCTTTCTTTCTTTCTTTCTGTATCTCTTTTTCTCTCTCTCTCCCTCTCTTCTCTCTCTCTTCTTTCTTCCTGTCTCTTTCTTTCTTTCTTTCTTTCTCTCTCTCTCTCTCTCTCTCTCTCTCTCTCTCTCTCTCTCTCTCTCTCTCTCTCTCTCTCTCTCTCTCTCTCTCTCTCTCTCTCTCTCTCTCTCTCTCTCTCTCTCTCTCTCTCTCTCTCTCTCTCTCTCTCTCTCTCTCTTCCTGTCTACTCTCTCTCTCTCTCTCTTTCTTCCTGTCTCTCTCTCTCTCTCTCTCTCTTTTTTTTCTCTCTCTCTCTTTCTTCCTGTCTACTCTCTCTCTCTCTCGCTCTCTCTCTTTCTCTCTCTCTCTTTCTTTATTCATGTCTACTCCCTCTCGCTCTCTCTCTCTTCCTGTCTGCTCTCTCTCTCTCTCTTCCTGTCTACTCTCTCTCTCTCTCTCTCTCTCTTTCTCTCTCTCTCTTCTTTCTTCCTGTCTCTTTCTCTCTCTCTCTCTCTCTCTCTCTCTCTCTCTCTCTCTCTCTCTCTCTCTCTCTCTCTCTCTCTCTCTCTCTCTCTCTCTCTCTCTCTCTCTCTCTTTCTTCCTGTCTACTCTCTCTCTCTCTCTCTCTCTCTCTCTCTCTCGCTCTCTCTCTCTCTCTCTCTCTCTCTCTCTCTCTCTCTCTCTCTCTCTTTCTTTATTCCTGTCTACTCCCTCTCTCTCTCTCTCTCTCTCTCTCTCTTCCTGTCTACTCTCTCTCTCTTTTTCTCTCTCTCTCTCTTTCTTTCTTCCTGTCTACTCTCTCTCTCTCTCTCTCTCTCTCTCTTTCTTCCTGTCTACTCTCTCTCTCTCTCTCTCTCTCTTTCTCTCTCTCTCTCTCTCTCTTTTTCTCTATCTCTCTCTCTTTTCCCTCTCTTTTCTCTCTCTTCTCTCTCTCTCTCTCTCTCTCTCTCTCTCTCTCTCTCTCTCTCTCTCTCTCTCTCTCTCTCTCTCTTTCTTCCTGTCTACTCTCTCTCACTCTCTCTCACTCTTTCTCTCTCTTCCTGTCTACTCTTTCTCTCTCCTGTTGTTCTCCTCTCCATTCTCTCCTTCTCTTTCCTTCTCTTTCCCTGTATCTGTCTGATGACTTATTTTCTATCTGCCCCAGATCAAGCATATCCCGGGATCCGTTCTATGACCTGGTCTCCAAATGCAAGAAAAGCATTTCAACCAAGAAATCTCATTGAGCATTCAACATAAGGCCAGGCCAGCACTTCAATAACTGAGACTCACTCCACACAAAAAAGACTGACTCACATGCGGGTCACTCCAAGTTCTCCTTATGACCGACACTTATTATAAATGATAGACTTTTTTTTACAAGTGACACTCCATCTGAGAATAACTCACTCTAGAAATAGACTGCTTCACTCAACAGATGCACAGCTTTCTATATGAGTGGATACTTACTGTGCAAATGGACTAGCATTCAAGGTGGACAGCTTTCTATATGAGTGTACACTCACTGTACAAATGGACTAGTACTCTAGAGGTGTATAACATTCTATATGAGTGTACACTAACTGTATAAATGGATTGGTACTCTAAAGATGTACAAATTTCTATATGAGTGCACACTCACTGTACAAATGGACTGGTACTCTAGAAGTGTACAGCTTTCTATATGAGTGCATATTCACTGTACAAATAGACTGGTACTCTAGAGGTGTACAGCTTTCTATATGAGTGCACACTCACTGTACAAATGGACTGATACTATAGAGGTGTACAGTTTTCTATATGAATTCACACTCACTGTACAAATTGATTTGTACTCTAGAGGTGTACAGCTTTCTATATGAGTGCACACTAACTATACAAATGGACTGGAACTTGAGTTGCACAGCTTTCTAAATGAGTGCACACTCACTGTACAAATGGACTGGTACTCAAAGTTAACAGCTTTTTATATGTGTGCACACTCACTGTACAAATGGACTGGTACTCTAGAGGTGTACAGCTTTCTATATGAGTGCACACTCACTGTACAAATGGACTGGGACTCAAGGTGTATGTCTTTCTATATGAGTGTACACTCACTGTACAAATGGACTTACTCTAGAGGTGTACAGCTTACTCCATGAGTGCACACTCTCAAATTCTCCTAATTAGCTACATTTCCTCTGCAGAAATGGGATTTAATATATACCAGAGTGATAAAGCTGTACACATTCCATGTAATGTAAATAAATGACTAACGATACATTGTGACCAGTGCTAACGCTACACAGGAAACTATTCAAATGACACAGAAAACCACACACAGGAAATCTTATTATAAGGTTCACAGGAAACGCTGTCTCTATAAAGGAAAGAGTCGCCTTATTATAGCTGATATTAGCAGCTACTTTATTGTACCCCCCCCCCCCCCCCCAAATATGTCATGTCTGCAATCATTCGGCTAGATTACGAGTTTTGTGTTATGATGAAAAAGCAGCGTTATGGCTCATTTTCACTACCGCTGGTATTACGAGTCTTGCATGTATATCTGTACCACACACTTTTTTGGCCGTAACGCAACGTAACTACCGCAGCTTTCAAAAAGTCCTTTTTCAATGGGACTTCCACAGCGCCGGTATTACGAGTTTGACTGTCCGGCCAAAAAGTGAGCGGTACAGCCTATACCGTCAAGATCCGTACCGTAAACTGAAAGTCAGTAGTTATGGCTTTTATGTTACAGAGCTGTAGCATAAAACTCATAACTAAAGTGCTAAAAAGTACACTAACACCCATAAACTACCTATTAACCCCTAAACTGAGGCCCTCCCGCATCGCAAATGCTAAAATAAAATTATTAACCCCTAATCTGCCGCTCCCGACATCGCTGCCACTATAATAAACATATTAACCCCTAAACCGTCGCACTCCCGCATCGCACACACTAGTTAAATATTATTAACCCCAATCTGCTGCCCCTAACATCACCACAACCTACATTACTGTTATTAACCCTTAATCTGCTGCCCCAAAATCGCCGCCACTATACTAAAGTTATTAACCCCTAAACCTAACCCTAAGTCTAACTCTAACCCTAACACCAACTAACTTTAACATAATTTAAATAGTTCCAAATAAAAATTACAATTACTACCGAACTAATTCCTATTTAAAACTAAATACTTACCTGTAAAATAAAACCTAATCTAGCTACAATATAACTAATAGTTACATTGTATCTATCTTAGGTTTTATTTTTATTACACAGGTAAGTTTGTATTTATTTTAACTAGGTAGATTAGTTAGTAAATAGTTATTAACTATTTACTAACTACCTATTTAAAATAAATACACATTTACCTGTAAAATAAAACCTAACCTGTCTTACACTAACACCTAACCTTACACTACAATTAAATACATTACATTAATTAAATACAATTAACTAAATTACAAAAAAACACTAAATTACACAAAATAAAAAAGAAATTATCAAATATTTAAACTAATTACACCTAATCTAATAGCCTTATCAAAATAAAAAAGCCCCCCCCCAAAATAAAAAAACCCACTAGCCTAAACTAAACGGCCAAAAGCCCTTAAAAGGGCCTTTTGTGGGGCATTGCCCCAAAGAAATCAGCTCTTTTACCTGTAAAAGAAAATACAAACAACCCCCCAACAGTAAAACTCACCACCCACACAACCAAACCCCCCCAAATAAAATCCTATCAAAAAAACTATGCTCCCCTTGCCCTGAACAGGGCATTTGGATGGGCATTGCCCTTAAAAGGGCATTTAGCTCTTTTTCAGCCCAAACCCTAATCTAAAAGTAAAACCCACCCAATAAACCTTTAAAAAAAACTAACACTAACACCCGAAGATCCACTTACAGTTTTTGAAGACCGGACATCCATCCTCAACGAAGCCGGGAGAAGTCTTCATCCAAGCGGCAAGAAGTCCTCAACTAAGCCGGGAGAAGTCTTCATCCAAGCAATAAGAAGTGGTCCTCCAGGCGAGCAGAAGTCTTCATCCAGACGGCATCTTCTATCTTCATCCTTCCAATGTGGAGCGGCTCCATCTTCAAGACATCCGGCGCGGAGCATCCTCTTCATATGGTCCCAGCCGTACACTGAAGGCTCCTTTATATGACGTCATCCAAGAAGGCGTCCCTTGAATTCCGATTGGCTGATAGAATTATATCAGCCAATCGGAATTAAAGGTGAAAAAATCCTATCAGCGAGCTCAATTTTTTTTCACCTTTAATTCCGATTGGTTGATAGAATTCTATCAGCCAATCGGAATTCAAGGAACGCCATCTTGGATGACATCATTTAAAGGAACCTTCAGTGTACGGCTGGGACTGTATGAAGAGGATACTCCGCACCGGATGTCTTGAAGATGGAGCCGCTCTGCGTTGGAAGTATGAAGATAGAAGATGCCGTCTGGATGAAGACTTCTGTCTGCCTGGAGGATCACTTCTTTCCACTTGGATGAAGACTTCTCCCGGCTTCGTTGAGGACTTCTTGTTGTTTGGATGAAGACTTCTCCCGGCTTCGTTGAGGATGGATGTCCAGTCTTCAAAAACTGTAAGTGGATCTTCGGGGGTTAGTGTTAGGGTTTTTTAAGGGTTTATTGGGTGGGTTTTATTTTTAGATTAGGGTTTGGGCTGAAAAAGAGCTAAATGCCCTTTTAAGGGCAATGCCCATCCAAATGCCCATTTCAGGGCAATGGGGAGCTTAAGTTTTTTAGATAGGATTTTATTTGGGGGGTTTTGTTGTGTGGGTGGTGGGTTTTACTGTTGGGGTGTTGTTTGTATTTTTTTTTTACAGATAAAAGAGCTGATTTCTTTGGGGCAATGCCCCGCAAAAGGCCCTTTTAAGGGCTATTGGCAGTTAAGTTTAGGCTAGTGTTTTTTTTATTTGGATAGGGCTATTAGATTAGGTGTAATTAGTTTAAATATTTAATAATTTCTTGTTTATTTTGTGTAATTTAGTGGGTTTTTTTTAATTTAGTTAATTGTATTTAATTAATGTAATTTATTTAATTCTAGTGTAAGGTTTTGTTTTACAGGTAAATTTGTATTTATTTTAACTAGGTAGCTAGTAAATAGTTAATAACTATTTACTAACTAGTCTACCTAGTTAAAATAAATACAAACTTGCCTGTGAAATAAAAATAAAACCTAAGCTAGCTACAATATAACTATTAGTTACTGTATATCGTAGCAAGCTTAGGGTTTATTTTATAGGTAAGTATTTAGTTTTAAATAGGAATTAGTTAGGTAATGATAGTAATTTTTATTTAGATTTATTTTAATTATATTAAAGTTAGTGGGTGTTAGGGTTAGGGTTAGATTTAGGGTTAGGTTTAGGGGTTAATAACTTTAGTATAGTGGCGGCGATGTTGGGGGCGGCAGATTAGGGGTAAATAATTGTAATGTACGTGGCGGCGATGTTAGGGGTGGCAGATTAGGGGTTAATAAGTGTAGGTAGGTGGCAGCGATGTCGGGGGCGGCAGATTAGTGGTTAATAAGTGTAATGTAGGTTTCGGAGATGTCGGGGGTGGCTGATTAGGGGTGTTTAGACTCAGGGTTTATGTTAGGGTGTTAGGTGTAAACATAAGTTTTCTTTCCCCATAGGAATCAATGGGGCTGTGTTACGGAACTTTACGCTCCTTTATTGCAGGCTTTTTTGTAGCCGGCTCTCCCCATTGATGTCTATGGGGAAATCGTGCACGAGCCCGTAAAACCAGCTCAAAGCAGCGCTGGTATTTGAGTGCGGTATGGAGCTCAATTTTGCTCAACACTGCAATATTGCCTGCTAACACCGGGTTTTTGCAAACCTGTAATAGCAGCGCTATAGGGAGGTGAGCAAGTTAACACCGAGCCGCTCATAACGCAAAGCTCGTAATCTAGCCGATTATTCTTTGTGTAACTGGCAGCCAAGGTATAAAAACACTGCTCAGTTGTGAAAACTATATATGGTTCAATCTAGAGTGAGGTTTAAAAGGGGATTGTACTTTACATTTGTCTCCGTTTTATTAAATACACAATGATCTATTTTACCTGCTGCTGTGTATTAAACTGTTTACAAATATCCCCTTTACTTTTATTTTGTCATATGAAATAGCTGCTTAAGCT